>NC_056626.2:277158725-277532058 GCF_002870075.4 Lactuca sativa
CCATTCTAGTGATCGGAACATTTCTAGAATCAACCATATCGGGTTACGGCGACTTGGCCGGGTGCGACCAAAAGCCCCGTCTAAAGCCGATATCGGGTAGAATTTCACCGTGTCCAAATCCTGAACACTATTTAGAGTGTTCTAAGCCTTCATTTGAAGCTTTTGCTTCATCTCACTACTCTCTCACTCTAACCTCTGTCCTCATCCAAGATTTAGGTCCAAAATCAATGAATTAAGGCTCCAAATCATAAAGGTAACCTTCCAAACTTGTTATCCAACCTCTTAAGCCTTCAAATCTATGTTTAAATTGTGATTTTGGACCTGGAACATGTGTTTACGGCCAAGGAGCATGCTTGGGCCGTAAACACATAAAATTGGGGTTTTTGAGCAATTTAACCCTTCCAAATCATTATTGGGACTTAGATATGACCTTAAGGCTTTAAAACCCGAACTTAGAACACCCTAGACATGGATTTTGACGGACAAATAAGAGTTTACGGCCAAGGAATGTGCTTGGGCCGTAAACTCCTCATTCATGGGGAGTAAACTCATTTAAACATGTTTGAAAGCCATCCAACACCACCAAAAGCCTTGGAATAAATCCTAGAACCATCTAAAAATAGTTTGGGGACCTTAAACATGTCAAACACCCTCCAATTAGGTGTTTGCGGCCAAGGCACCCCAAGAACATGTTCATGGGCCGTAAACTTCTTTATGCATGTCAAATGATACCCTAAATTCATACCAAGGCTTGGAAAATTAGTTAGAATCACATGTTATTGTCCTAAGCATCACAAAATAAATATGGTTTGAGCTTGGGGGAGTTTACGGCCGTAAACTCCAAGTTTACTGTCGTGAACTCCCATAAGTGATGTATATGTTGATTCAATTCAATCCAAGGCATTAGAAAAATCCGTTCTAGCTTTCCCCATGTCCATTCAAGCCATTTAGCACTCAAAATCACCCAAACATGAGTTAACGGCCGTGAACTCATGTATGTAGGGGATATATGGCTGCAAACTCCATTAGGAGTTTACTCTTGAAGAGTAAACTCAATTCCCAAGTCCCTCGCATCATTACACGTCCGTAGATGTCACCCGGGTCACTCCAAACACTCGTTTTGAAGTGTTTTAGCTCATTGGAGTATAATATTCCATATAATTAGTATTTTAAATCTAATTAGGTACATTTGGATATTATTTCATATTACATAGGAACCTCGCGTATAATCAAGCCCCGAACCAACATTTAGTGTCCGAAACAGTTGCGTCTCCTCGTCTGGTGAGTTCATACCCCTACCCTTTTTCACTGTTTTTCACTGTTTTCAGGGGGAACACAAGCAAAGTACAAGGAATTACTTGTACTCAAAACTTGTTTTCATGTGTGTGTTTCACATTTTATATGCTTTTAACACTGATTGTTACAACTGATAACCGTTTGAACATGCAGATCACGTAAACATATATTTGTGAAATGGATTATAAACTGTTATATTTTATGTATATTTCACAAATGGTTTTCTGCATTTATCAGTTAAAAGCATGACATTAGAACCTTTGAACATAAAACTTGTACACTGTTTTGTCCTCAGTAACACTCCATAGATATACGCGAGTGGAGGATTATCATATTATTACTAGTAAATTGTTAGTCCTGTATGATTGGAGACACGTCCTCGGTGAACACTCCACAGAGATACGCGAGTAGAGGACTGCACCCGTAACCAGAATCTCTAGGTTAGGGAGCGTGACTTGAGAGTATAGATCTATACGG
This sequence comes from Lactuca sativa, assembly GCF_002870075.4. Classification (NCBI taxonomy): domain Eukaryota; kingdom Viridiplantae; phylum Streptophyta; class Magnoliopsida; order Asterales; family Asteraceae; genus Lactuca; species Lactuca sativa. The sequence continues at coordinate 277,160,499 of NC_056626.2, forward strand.
GGCTAACTACCCCACACCTGGCTGCTAGCTACAGCCGAACCAAAATGGTTCAAGGGTGACGAAATTCATAAGGTGATGTGGACTACTTATTGCCACATCTAGTCTATCGTATGGTTATGGAACTCGCAATTAGGATAACAGAAATTTACTTAATAGTAATAATGATTAACGTAATACATTTCACAAGATAACCAGGTTTCAGTATACATCTTTCACATTGGTAACCAACAGTCAGGAAAGTATGGGACTTTCCTAGGGAACATTATACATAACTATAAAAGGGTAACAAACCGGGTAACTTTACATCTCAAAAGGGTAAACATGTTTTTCAAAATACATCTTGTACATTTGATAACCAATAATCAGCAAGGTATGGGACTTTCCTGGGAATACATTTGTACATAATCAAAATAGTATAACAAACCAGATAACCTAACTGTACATTTCATAAGAGTAAACATGTTTTCAGTGTACAACCTTACTTTACTTTTCATCTTGAGAACCATTAACCAACCTTTTAAGAAAATATGGGATTTTCTTGGTGTGTGTAACATTTTCAGAAACAGAAAGGAAACTTGAATATTTTCACAAAACAAAACCGCTTATGAACTCACCAGCGTTATGCTGATTTTCAAACCGCTTGTGTTCTCAGGTCAACGTTAGAACAGGTACCCGAAGATCCTTTTGTCCAAAGATGGAGTGTGTAGAAGACCTGTTTCATTTTGTTTATATATATACTATGTATCACAACTGTACAACTTTGCTTTTGAAACAATTGTAAAACTTTTCAATATGTAATGTAATGGTTGTTTTACTTTACTTACTATGTGCATTGGATTTGATACTCAACGTGGAGTCAACCCCGGAAATGTTTCCGCCTTCGGTTTTCGGGGTGTGACAGATTGGTATCAGGGCCCTTGTTTATAGTGAATAAAGTATACCAAACCTTACATGGTATAAAACTATAAACACTAAAGGGCCTAAGTGATCTGAATTAAAAGTATCTTCAAACTATAAGTATTTTCAAAAGTATACAAGTATACCGAACCGTCGAATTATAGCATGTATTTTTCATTTATCTATGCTGCTTCCAGATATATAGAAAGAAGGGCATTATGGGAAGATTTGAAAAAATTTAGCTTAACAGTGAAAAAGGAAGCTTGGTGTATTTTGGGTGACTTCAATGTTGCTTTAAAAGACTTAGATTATTCAGAAGGATGTTCTAAAATCCCAAAAGAAATTGATGAATTTTGTGAATGCATCAATTTTATTGAAGTTGAAGATTTGAATAGCATTGGTTTTCAATTCACTTGGAATAAATCCCCTGCTGGTAATAAGGGCATTCTGAAGAAGTTGGATAGGATTATGGTTAATAAGAAATTCATGTCTGATCATCCTTTAGCTCATGCAGCTTTTAAGCCTTACAGAACCTCCAATCACTGTTCTGCTGTTCTAAACATTCCAAATTGTAAAATGAGATGGAAATCTTCATTCAGATTTGCTAATTTCATTGCGGATAAAGAAGAATGTTTGCCTATGGTAAAGGATATTTGGTCTACAAATATTGATGGATTTTTTATGTTCAAAGTTACCCAAAAGTTGAAAGTATTGAAAAAGCATTATAGACAATTGTGTAACAATTTCAGAGGTTCGAGAATGAAAATTAAAGAGTTAAGAAAAGAGTTGGGAAATATTCAGATGAAAATTGATCAGGAGCCTTTTAATGCCACATATAGGGAGGAGCATGCTAATATTCTTTTCGAATATAATGTTGCTTGTAATGATGAAGAAAAGCTGCATTTTGAGGCTCGGTGGAAATCTACTCGGTACTGACGTTAAACGAGGCTTATGGTCGTACCCGATTTAGTTGTCATAACTCGATGTGGTCGAAACTAAAAATTTTCCGATTGAGTATCGAAGGTGTTTTCAAGCGTTACTAATGGGTTTGGACACTCACAAGGTCATAATAAAAGTCTCAAATTAAATAACCTAATTCAAGATGTAAACGGAACAATTCGATAAAGACGAGTTTTATTGACGGAACGGGTTAGAGCGATGGAATAAACTTCAGGTTGTCACATTATCCCCCCGTTAAAGGGAATTTCATCTCGAAATTCAAAAATTAAGACACAAATCATGGATTTGGAAAGAGATGCGGATATTTCTGCTTCATCGATTCTTCACGTTCCCAAGTGAATTCGGGTCCCCGCTTGGTATTCCAGCGAACCTTCACTATCGGGATGCAGCTTTGTTTCGTAGATTTGATCTCTCGATCCATGATCTCGATTGGTTCTTCCAGGAAGTTCAGGTTTTACGTTGATCTCGATCTCATCAAGAGGGATTACTAGGATTTCATCAGATACACTTCTTAAGATTCGAGACGCGGAATACAGTGTAACGACCCAATTTTCACATCCAAAAATTTTGTTTTAAAACATTACTTTAGAAAACATTAATAATTAAAAACATTGTTTGATCAAACCATAACACAACGTAAACCATGTCTAAAAGCCAAATCATACAACCAATCAAAATATCAGAGTATAAATCCCAGAGAATCTCGTAAATGCGGAAACCAGAGAGTGTGTGTCTGACATGCTGCTACCGCGCCGACTCCTTTCCCCTAGCTGAGGAGGTACCTGAAACCAAAACTGAAAATCGTAAGCACGAAGCTTAGTGAGTTCCCCCATCGTACCACATACCAAACAAACACATAACATACATACTGCCAGGCTATTCTAGGGTGCCTGACTACCCGGTACGACCATTCTGGGGTGCCGTCCTACCCGTGTCAAGCCATTCTGGGGTGCTGAGTACCCATCGGTCCTAACAACCGATCCTCGGGGACTAGTCCCCTCCTACTACCTTTATCGCATATAACATAACAAGCCAGCATGCAAACATATCATCACGTACTGTCAGACATTTATGGGGTGTCTGAACTACCCTTCGGTCCTATCAACCGATCTCTACTTCTATTTCATATAACATATCATGCTAGCACATAACATATCAGGTAGTAGCAAACCTAGATGATATCACAAAGACAATCATCTGACATACGACTCCTACTGGTGGGCCGGCATTGAATCCGTAGACCCACCGCTACTGGAAGGTAACTCACCTCGAAGTAGCTGCTGATCTGATCGTGAACTGACTGTCTAATGCTGCTGCTGTTCCGGAAATCCTCCGGCTGCAATTCCCACAACATACTCAATCAAACACTGCTAACTGTCCTTTGGGTAAAATGACCATTTTACCCCTGATCATGCCCTAAGTCAAAGTCAGAGTCAACTTTCAGTTGACCCGACTCGCCGAGTTGGCTTTCCAACTCGTCGAGTCCCTACCCAAACAATTGTCCTGAATCCCGTTTCTACTCGTCGAGTTAGGCGACGACTCGACGAGTTCTCCTTCTAAACTGATATTCAAGTCCTTCATCCTACTCGCCGAGTTGTATGAACAACTCATCGAGTTCATCTTCATCCGAAGAACACTTGCTGCTGCGACTCGCCGAGTTGTATGAACAACTCGCCGAGTCTGTTCTTGATCTAAGGAGATTGCCTTGAACTCGCTGAGTCAGGGCATTGACTCGCCGAGTTCCTCCATAGATGAGTTCAGCTTCCGACTCACTGAGTCACACCCCATGACTCACTGTTCACTCGACACTACGAAAAGGGGACAAACTCGGAGACTCGCGAACAGACTCGCCGAGTCACATGAGCGACTCGCCGAGTCGTTGCCATGCACCCACTAAATACACAGATTTGCTCGATTCCAGTCCATGCCATTCACAGATCTGGACTCCTAGAACACGAATCACACGTAAAGTTTCCAACTTTACATGTAGATATTTACCAATACGGATTTTAGGGTTCAAAATGTACTTAAAATGGTAGATCCAAGGTCTTCAAGCAATGAGGGTCCATAAAGGCTACAGATCCGAGCCCTTAGAGCCCAAACATGCCTAGATCCGAAGTCCCTCAACACTATAAGCTCATTACACAAAGGTCAAGACTAGGAGAAGCCTTGAAATGGCTATCACAAGCTCTCAACAAGATAATAATGAAGGGACAGAGAGCGTTTCGAGTCCAATACCTCTAGAAGTTCTAAAATGGCACAAAGATTCTGGATCTTCTTCCTCTCCTCTTGATCTACCTTCTTCTTCTCTCCAAAACTTCAAAGAAATGCACCAAAATCACCCAAATTACTAAAAGAGGGGTTAGAGCTTCGAGAGGGAGTGTTAGGACGCAATGGGGGCTGATATGAGGCACAAAACGTCATTTAAATAGGGTGCAACCCCTGAAAATTAGGGTTTCATCCAACAGCGGTGACTCGTCGAGTCCGGAATATGGACTCGCCGAGTCGCCAACTTAAACATGTCCCGGGTCCCGTCCTTACTCGGCGAGTCGGACCTATGACTCGCCGAGTCCAAGGCTAAAAAGAAGGAAAATTCTCAATAAGATTTACATACCAGGAACTAGGTGCTACAAATTTCCCCCACTTATTTTAGACTTCGTCCTCGAAGTCTGCTGCTCGATCCTGAAACAGCTCGGGATAATGCTCCAATATCTAGTCCACCGGCTCCCAAGTCCATTCCGAACCCTTGCGGTGCTGCCATTGCACCTTCACTAGCTCCACCCTCTTGTTCCTCAAATCCTTCGACTTCCTGTCAAGGATTGCGACTGGGCGCTCAATGTAATTCGGCTGTCATCCACCTGAATATCCTCCAAAGGCATTACTGCTGAATCGTCCACTAGGCACTTCCGCAGCTGGGAAACATGGAAAGTGTTGTGGATTTGGCTGAGCTCGACTGGCAGATCCAGTCTATACGCCACCTTGCCCACCCGGGCCATGACTCGGAATGGTCCGATGAACCTCGGACCTAACTTGCCTCGCTTCCTGAATCGAATGACGCCCTTCCAAGGCGACACCTTTAGGAGAACCATATCCCCGACTTGGAATTCCAAGTTGGATCGACGCTTGTCGGCATAACTTTTCTGCCGACTCTGAGTAGTCTGAAGCCTGCTCCAGACCTGCTGGAGCCTCTCGGTCGTCTTGAGCACCACCTTGGAGCTCCCCATGACTCTCTGGCCAACCTCACCCCAGCATATCGGGGTCCTGCACCTCCGACCGTACAACATCTCAAATGGGGGACTGTAAATAATCGTGTGGTAGCTGTTGTTGTATGAGAACTCGGCCAGGGGAAGATAGGTATCCCAGCTACCACCGAAATCCAACACGCATGCCCGCAACATATCCTCCAAAGTCTGGATGGTCCGCTCGCTTTGACCATCCGTCTACGGGTGAAAGGCGGTGCTAAAATGCAAACGAGTGCCCAACTCGTCATGAAATCTCTTCCAAAATCTGGAAGTAAAATGCACATCCCTGTCCGAGATCACCGATACTGGTACCCCGTGCCGCGCCACGATCTCCCTGATATAGATGTCGGCCAATTTCTCGGCCGATATGCTCTCCTAAATCGGAATAAAGTGAGCACTCTTGGTCAATCGATCCACGATGAACCAAATCGAATCCACTCCACGCGCGGTCCTGGGAAGCTTCGTGATAAAATCCATCGTGATATCTTCCCATTTCCACAGTGGAATGTCCAACGGCTGCATCTTGCCATGCGATCTCTGATGTTCGGCCTTGACCTTCCTGGAGGTCAAGCACCGCTCAACGTACCATGCCACATCCCGCTTCATGCAGGGCCACCAATAATCCAGACGAAGATCCCTATACATCTTCATTGCCCCGGGGTGAATGGAGAATCGGGACTTGTGCGCCCCCTCCATCAAAATCTGGCGCACACCTCCGTGATACGGCACCCACACCCTATGGTGTAGTGTCAAAAGTCCTTGGCTATCATAATCAAAGGAGGAAACCTGACTCACCACACGCTCGCTCTTCCGATGTTCCTCCTTGATAGCCTCCTGTTGGGCCTCCCGAATCTGCTCCAACAAGGGAGTCACTACGGTCATCCTCAGGCACATATCCCTGATCGGCGCCGCCTTGCGGGTAAGCTCATCGGCCACCATGTTGGCCTTCCCCGGGTGGTAAAGGATCTCACAATCATAATCCTTTACCACATCCAACCACCGACGCTGCCTCATGTTCAGATTCGGCTGATCCATGAGGTACCTCAAACTCTTGTGGTCCGTGTAGATGGTACATCAAACCCCGTAGAGGTAATGCTGCCAAATATTGAGGGCAAAAACCACCGCCCCCAACTCCAAATCATGTGTCGGGTAGTTCGCCTCGTGAGGCTTGAGCTGCCTCGAAGCATAGGCAATGACATGCCCCCTCTGCATCAGTACCGCGCCCAACCCTGAAATGGACGCGTCGCAGTATACCACGAAATCCTCTACGCCCTCTGGCAAGGCTAAGATCGGCGCCTCGCACAGTCTCTGTCTCAGCGTCTCAAACGCAGCCTGATGCTCGGGTTCCAACCGAAAGACCACGGCTTTCTTCGTCAGCCGCGTCAGGGGTATGACTATCTTGGAGAAATCCTGAATAAATCTCCGATAGTAGCCTGCTAATCCCAGGAAACTCCGAATCTCAGATGGAGACTTTGGAACCTCCCATCTCATCACGGCCTCGACCTTGGCCGGATCGACCAGAATCCCGTTCTGGTTGACAAGGTGTCTGAGAAATTGCACCTCGCGCAACCAAAACTCACACTTGGAGAACTTGGCATACAAGCTCTCCCTCATTAGGGTCTCCAACACCTCTCTCAGATGCTCCTCATGCTCCTCCTGAGTCTTGGAATAAACCAAGATGTCATCGATAAAGACTATTACAGACCGATCCAGCATCGGTCTGCATACGCGGTTCATGAGGTCCATGAACGTGGCAGGAGCATTGGTGAGCCCAAACGGCATCACCACAAACTCATAGTGGCCATAGCGCGTCCGAAACGCGGTCTTCTGCGTATCCTCCTCCCTGGCCCTCATCTGATGATAGCCCGAACGCAAATCAATCTTGGAGAACCAAGATGCTCCCTGAAGTTGATCAAAGAGGTCATCAATCCTCGAAAGCGGGTAACGGTTCTTCACCGTTACCTTATTCAGCTCCCGGTAATCTACACACATCCGATGCGACCCGTCCTTCTTTTTCACAAGTAGAATCGGGGCTCCCCAGGGTGAACTGCTCGGACGAATAAATCCCCTGTTTAGCAGCTCCTGCAGCTGCGTAGACAACTCCTGCATCTCGGGAGGAGCCAACCGATACAGTGCCTTGGCTATCGGAGCCGCACCAGGAACAAGGTCAATCCTGAACTCCACCTGTCGCTCCGGAGGCATCCCAGGTAGCTCCTCTGGGAAAACATCTACAAAATCTCGAACCACCGGAACCTCGCTCACTGTCGCCTTACCCGCCTCCCGGGTATCCATCACATACGCGACATATCCTGCGCATCCCTGCTGAAGATAGCGCCTGCCCTCGCTGCTGAACATACAATGGGTCCACACTGCGGCCTCTCGCCATGAATCACTAACTCTCCCCCGCTTGGGGTCCTGACCCGCACTAGCTGCTGCGCGTATTCTATCACCTCCCCATTAGGGCTCAACCAATCCATGCCTATAATCACCTTGTTCCCGCGCAACGGAATGGGAACCAAGTCTACCAAGTAGCGCTCCTCAAACAAACGCATCACGCAATCTCGAAATACCATCGATGCTCGCACCGATCGATCATCAGCAATCTCCACCTCCAAAGGGCAGTCTAACTCGCCCGATGACTCATGAAACTTCTTGCTAAGTGCAAGAGAAACAAATGATCGGGACGCACCCGAGTCGAACAACACCTGCACTGGAAGGTCGTTCACATGGAACGATCCTAATGCATACATATACATACAGAGCACATATCAATAACATAACATCATAAGAATAAGATAGAGGGAAAGAATCATACCCGTCACCACATCAGGTGCGGCGCGTGCCTCCTCGATAGTCAGCTGAAATGCTCGGCTCCTCACCACTGGAGCCTCTGCCTTGCCCTGCCGTCCATCCGTGATTCGTAGGGTCGCCGGAGCTGGCGCCTTCACCAGCGCTGAAACTGTCAACTGGGGGCAATTGGCCTTCTTGTGGCCCCTCTGGTTGCAGTGGAAACACAGCAACTCTGATGTCTGAATAACTGCTACCGGAGCAGTGCAATCCCCGCTGATGTGCCCAGACTTGCCGCACTTGTAGCATCCTGATGATCCCATCCTGCACGCCCCCTCGTGCGGCCTGCCGCATTTCCTGTAGCGGCTCGGTCTTGACTGGCCTTTCGGCCTACCATCTGATCCCTTGGGCTTCTTCCCGAAGCCCCTCCTGTCTGTCCCTCCACTGATTTCCATTTCCAGATGTGCTCCAAATCTATCTCCCTCTCCCTCGCCCTGGCAATCATAGAGTCCAAGGTAGGGCAAGCCGAAAAGCTAACATGCTCCCGGATGTCAGCTCGTAGCATATCATGATAACGAGTCCTCCTCATATCCTCGTCACCAGCATACTGGGGCACCAACAAGGCCCTCTCCCGGAACTTGGTGGTGATCTCTGCCACAGTCTCCGTCGTCTGTTTCATGTCTAGAAACTCCCTGGCCAGCTGCTGAAGCTCGAAAGCCGGCGCAAACTCTGCCCTGAACCTGGTCACAAAGTCCGACGAGGTCATAGCCTCGATAGCTGCAGCTCCCAATGAGTCACTCACTGACTCCCACCAATCCCGGGCTCGGTCCCGTAAACACCCTGCTGCATATCTCACCTTTGACCCCTCGGGGCAGAAGCTAGTCAACTGTGCAGACTCGATGTCTGCAATCCATCGCCTGGCAGCAAAGGGGTCTTTCACCCCGTGGAAATCTGGCGCACCACTGCCCCTGAAGTCCTTGAAGGACAGTGTGCGAGATCCCGACTGGCTAGATTCCATATCACTCCTGAATGCCCGAAGGCAATCCTCCATCAACTCCATGATCCCTTCCTTGATCGACCCAAAGAGGATGGGGGTCGACTCAAGGATGCCTCTTGTGATCTCTGACGCGATGAACTCGCGTAGTCCCTCATCTACCGACTCGGAACCTGATCTCGAACCTGAACCGCCACCTACCGGCCTCGATCGAAGTACCACCATTCTGCATCACAACAAACATTAGAGATACTGATACTTCCTGAGGGATCACAACTACTTACAAGTTCCCTGGTCTTATCTTGGCCTTCCTTGGTTCGGGTACGGATCCTCTGCTTTAAGTAGTACGGGCCCATACTACCTTCCACATCTATCCGTACCTTCTTCAAGGAATGCCTCGACTCCACCAGTTCCCTTTCGCTACTGCTGATCACTGCTATACTCATCCTAGGCTCGCCCTAGGGAAATCTCCGACTCTACTCGATCCAGTCCTCAGCTGCTGCAGACCTCCTTGTAATGCCAATTAGCCATCACTCGAATACCATCACACATGACGAGGCTCAGATAATCCTTCGAGTATCCAACTCGTCCCTACAACGGTTGCACTCAAACAAGAGCTGCGCAGTAGGATCAAATCCGGTACTCTAAGATTATTCAACCTTGATCACATGTGACATGACGTATTCGCCTAGTGGCTAATTCCCATTATTCAGAGTCCCACATAGCACGAAGCAAGCAGCATTCAGACAAGGGAAACAACCTCAAGCAACTCCGCTCTCATAGAGAGAAACTGAACTAGCACACAGTGCTAAACTCGCACTATCAGGCATAACCTAAACAGGCTACCCTACTGCTGTCTACTCGATACTAGCATGCAATTCTCATACAACTGAAACACATAAAGCAGGCACATAAGGCATCACTCCTAGATCCTTAGTCCTATTCTAGCATGTTGTTCTACAAAAGCTGATAACATAACATAAACTTGTATGGGTACTTTGGGGAATACTTACTTGAGCTCGGCCGGTCGCGCACATCACACACTTCGTTCTTTCTCGAAACTCTTTTCTCAATTTTTAGAAAACATTTTCTTTTAGAAAATCCTTTAATCCCTCGATTTGAGTTCAGACACCCCCGAAGGTGTGTCCGAATCCCTCAAACCAGGGCTCTGATACCAACTTGTAACGACCCAATTTTCACGTCCAATAATTTCGTTTTAAAACATTACTTTAGAAAACATTAATAATTAAAAACATTGTTTGATCAAACCATAACACAACGTAAACCATGTCTAAAAGCCAAATCATACAACCAATCAAAATATCAGAGTATAAATCCCGGAGAATCTCGTAAATGCGAAAACCAGAGAGTGTGTGTGTGACATGCTGCTACCGCGCTGACTCCTTTCCCCTAGCTGAGGAGGTACCTGAAACCAAAACTGAAAACCGTAAGCACGAAGCTTAGTGAGTTCCCCCATCGTACCACATACCAAACAAACACATAACATACATACTGCCAAGCTATTCTGGGGTGCCTGAATACCCGGTACGGCCATTCTGGGGTGCCGTCCTACCCGTGTCAAGCCATTCGGGGGTGCTGACTACCCGTGTCAAGCCATTCTGGGGTGCTGACTACCCATCGGTCCTAACAACCGATCCTCGAGGACTAGTCCCCTCCTACTGCCTTTATCGCATATAACATAACAAGCCAGCATGCAAACATATCATCACGTACTGTCAGACATTTATGGGGTGTCTGAACTACCCTTCGGTCCTATCAACCGATCTCTACTTCTATTTCATATAACATATCATGCTAGCACATAACATATCAGGTAGTAGCAAACCTAGATGATATCACAAAGACAATCATCTGACATACGACTCCTACTGGTGGGCCGGCATTGAATCCGTAGACCCACCGCTACTGGAAGGTAACTCACCTCGAAGTAGCTGCTGATCTGATCGTGAACTGACTGTCTAATGCTGCTGCTGCTCCGGAAATCCTCCGGCTGCAATTCCCACAACATACTCAATCAAACACTGCTAACTGTCCTTTGGGTAAAATGACCATTTTACCCCTGATCATGCCCTAAGTCAAAGTCAGAGTCAACTTTCAGTTGACCCGACTCGCCGAGTTGGCTTTCCAACTCGTCGAGTCCCTACCCAAACAATTGTCCTGAATCCCGTTTCTACTCGTCGAGTTAGGCGACGACTCGACGAGTTCTCCTTCTAAACTGATATTCAAGTCCTTCATCCTACTCGCCGAGTTGTATGAACAACTCATCGAGTTCATCTTCATCCGAAGAACACTTGCTGCTGCGACTCGCCGAGTTGTATGAACAACTCGCCGAGTCTGTTCTTGATCTAAGGAGATTGCCTTGAACTCGCTGAGTCAGGGCATTGACTCGCCGAGTTCCTCCATAGATGAGTTCAGCTTCCGACTCACTGAGTCACACCCCATGACTCACTGTTCACTCGACACTACGAAAAGGGGACAAACTCGGAGACTCGCGAACAGACTCGCCGAGTCACATGAACGACTCGCCGAGTCGTTGCCATGCACCCACTAAATACACAGATTTGCTCGATTCCAGTCCATGCCATTCACAGATCTGGACTCCTAGAACATGAATCACACGTAAAGTTTCCAACTTTACATGTAGATATTTACCAATACGGATTTTAGGGTTCAAAATGTACTTAAAATGGTAGATCCAAGGTCTTCAAGCAATGAGGGTCCATAAAGGCTACAGATCCGAGCCCTTAGAGCCCAAACATGCCTAGATCCGAAGTCCCTCAACACTATAAGCTCATTACACAAAGGTCAATACTAGGAGAAGCCTTGAAATGGCTATCACAAGCTCTCAACAAGATAATAATGAAGGGACAGAGAGGGTTTCGATTCCAATACCTCTAGAAGTTCTAAAATGGCACAAAGATTCTGGATCTTCTTCCTCTCCTCTTGATCTACCTTCTTCTTCTCTCCAAAACTTCAAAGAAATGCACCAAAATCACCCAAATTACTAAAAGAGGGGTTAGAGCTTCGAGAGGGAGTGTTCTGGACGCAATGGGGGCTGATATGAGGCACAAAACGTCGTTTAAATAGGGTGCAACCCCTGAAAATTAGGGTTTCATCCAACAGCGGTGACTCGCCGAGTCCGGAATATGGACTCGCCGAGTCGCCAACTTAAACATGTCCCGGGTCCCGTCCTTACTCGGCGAGTCGGACCTGTGACTCGCCGAGTCCATGGCTAAAAAGAAGGAAAATTCTCAATAAGATTTACATACCAGGAACCAGGTGCTACATACAGGATGGATGTTGCTAAGCTCTTGAGATGGTCGGAGTTTGTAGGCTTTGGGCCCGATTCTGGCGAGGATCTCGAAAGGTCCTATGTACCTCGAGTTAAGTTTTCCGTGCTTTCCATGGCGTATCATGCCCTTCCAGGGTAAGACCTTTAACAGGACACGGTCTCTAACCTGGAACTCCAGAGGTTTTCGTCGTTTATCGGCGTAGCTCTTCTGTCTGTCTCGTGAAGCTTTCAGTCGTTCTCAGATTTGGATGATCTTTTCGGTGGTTTCACGGATGATTTCAGGACCAGTGAGAGCGCTGTCAGGGACTCGACTCTTAGCTAGTTGCGTGTCCCCTACCTCGGCCCAACACAGAGGGGATCTGCACTTTCGACCGTAGAGGGCTTCGAACGAGGCAACCTCGATACTGGTGTGGTAACTGTTGTTATACGAGAACTCGATCAAAGGTAAATGCATGTCCCAAGTTTTTCTGCAATCGATGACACATGCTCCCAGCATGTCTTCCGGGGTCTGGATAATTCTCTCACTCTGTCCATCTGTTTGAGGATGATAAGCTGTTCTCAAGTCCAGCTTAGTTCCGAGAGCTTTCTGAAGGGACCGCCAAAACCTTGAGGTAAACCTGCTATCTCGATCGGAGATAATGGACACAGGTACCCCGTGCAGTCGGACTATCTCTTGGATATAGGTTCGTGTAAGTCTTTCCGATTGAAGATATGATGTATGTTTTTATGGTTGGTGAAGATCGTGCACTTGGTTCCGTAGAGGTAATGTCTCCAAACCTTCAGTGCGAAGACCACTGCTCCTAATTCCAGGTCGTGAATCGTGTAGTTAACTTCGTGTGCCTTCAGTTGACTTGAGACATAAGCGATAACTTTTCCTCTCTGCATAAGCACACCGCCTAAGCCCTGATTGGAGGCATCGCAATATACAACGAAATCCTCTATCCCTTCGGGCAGGGACAGGATAGGTACGCTGTACAGGGCTCGCTTCAACGTTTGGAATGCGGTATCTTGCTTTTCGCTCCAACAAAAGGGTACACCTTTATGTGTCAAAGTGGTTAGGGGTTTGGCGATCTTGGAAAAATTCCAAATGAATCTACGATAGTAGCAGCGAGACCCAAGAATTGACGGATTTCCGTGGGTATCTTCGGTGCCAACCAATTCTCTATCGCCTTGATTTTAGACGGGTCCACGTGTATACTCTCCTCGCTTACCACGTGACCAAGGAAAGCTACCTTCCGAGTTCAGAATTCGCACTTGGAGAATTTCGCGCACAACTTCTCTGATCTAAGAGTTTCCAACACTAATCTCAAGTGTTGTTTGTGATCTTCCTCGCTTCTGAAGTAGACAAGTATGTCGTCAATGAACACGATGACGAACTTGTCCAGAAAGGGGCGACACACCCGGTTCATCAGGTCCATGAACGTTGTCGGTGTGTTGGTTAGACCGAAGGGCTTAACTACAAACTCGTAGTGACCATATCGAGTCTTGAACGTTGTCTTGGAAACATCATTCTCATGAACTCGTAGCTGATGGTACCCTGAACTAAGGTCTATCTTTGAAAAAGTAGCTGACTCCCTGAAGTTGATCGAAGAGGTCATCTATTCGAGGAAGAGGATATCGGTTTTTGACGGTTAACTTATTCAGCTCACGGTAGTCGATACACATCCGGAAGGATCCATCTTTCTTCTTTACAAACAATGACGGAGCTCCCCAGGGTGAGGAACTTGGTCTGATGAACCCTTTGTTGAGTAGCTCATTAAGTTGATTGGATAACTCCTGCATTTCTGCTGGCGATAATCAATACGGGGATTTGGCTACGGGGGTAGCTACAGGAATTAGGTCGATGCGAAACTCAACTTGACGTTCAGGAGGAATTCCCGGGAGCTCTTTGGGAAAGACATCAGGAAAGCTGCATACTTCAGGGATGCTCTCGAGGTCTTTAACTTCTTGTTTCTCGTTGATCACATGGGCTAGGAATGCATAGCACTCCTTTCGCAGAAGCTTCTGAGCTTTGATGTATGAAATGAGGCGAAGGTTGGAACTAAGTTTATCGCCGTATATCATGAGAGTTTGGCCAGAGGGGAGATTGAGACGGATGGCTTTTTCGTAACAAAGGATATCAGGATGATTGGGACTCAGCCAATTCATGCCAATGATAACATCAAAGCTCTTTATGGAGATTGGCATAAGATCAATGGGGAAAGAATGATCACTCAGGGTAAGGGTACAACTTATGAATAAGTCGTTAGCGTTCTCTTTCTCACCGTTAGCCATTTTGACGGTAAATGTTTTGGTTACTATGCGAGGACTATGTTTAAGAAGATGTTTGAATGAATGATTAATAAAACTTCTTTAGCACTAGATTCCAAAAGGATGTGAGCATAAGAATTGTCGAGAAGAAACGTACCCACGACGACGGTGGGATCGGCGACTGCCTCTTCCTGCTTTATAGCCAGAGCTATCCCAACATTGCTAGTTGTTGCTGCCTTGGGGCAGTTCCTATTGAAATGCCCTACCTCTCCATAACCATAGTAGGCTTGATCGGTACTCGATCTGGAAGCTTGATTGATTAGTTGGGCTGGTGTTCTGCAGTTTCGAGCAAGGTGGCCCTTCTTGCCACAGTTGTTGCAGAGCTTTTCACGACATGGGCCGGCGATACAATGGTGATAATTGCACCTGTTGCACTAAGGGAGGTTACCAGCATACCTAGTGGTAGGTGCTTGAGCTGTAGGAGCAGCGGCAGGAGTAATAGTAGCTTGGACCGCCACAGTTTTGTGCTTCTTGGAGGGTCCTTGTGAACTCTAACCCTTTCGCTTTTTCCAAAAAATCTTTTTACTCTCATTACACTCAATCTGGTGCTCCTGATCATCTTCATGGTTTTGGGGATAGGTGTTACTTCCTAGTCCACTGGACCTGCTAGGGTTCAAATGCGCCATTGCAGCCGTCACTGCGGCAGTAACAGCTGCTTGAAATAAGACCGGGTTGAATTGAGAAGAATGCGGTGGCGGAGGGTTGTTGTTCCTTGAGCTGGGTCCTTTCTTTGGAGGCATATTGATCTAAAGTGATTAGGAAAGAGAGGATGGTAATTCCTTTGAATCGAATAATGAGATATGAAACAAGAGGTATCTCATTATGACAGATAAAGTGTTCTACTATGCGATAATATAGGAAAGTTAACAAGGCAAGAAATTATCGCTAAAGGAATGAATGAGTAGCAACACTTGAATGAGGATTTCTATAACGAAGTTGGCTCTAGAAAATACTCCCATAGTATTTTATGTTTTCGTTGCGACGACGACTTATTGTTCGGGTATTGGGTAAGTTTTAGGCATGCTGCATACCACAGTCACTCCCAAGCACATGTTAGCCGCGTCTCGAATGAATATAGTTGATCAGGCTATATTGACCCTAGACACGACTACATAACTACCCAGGTTTAACCGCAGCGTACAACACCCAATTAATTATGTTTTGTTCTACTTGAGGTTACGGATTCCGGCAGTTAGGTATTCTTGTATACTTTTGAAAAATACTTATATTTTAAAGTATACATTTAGTTCAGAGCACTTCGGCTCCTTAGTGTTTATAGTCTTATACCATGTAAGGTTTGGTATACTTAGTTCACTATAAACAAGGGCTCTGAAACCAATCTGCCACACCCCGAAACCGAAGGCGGAAACGTTCTGGGGCGGGGTGACGTCATGTTAAGTATCACAACCAATGTACATAGTAAGCATAGTAAACACAAAACATTACATTACATAGAATCATTACATTTGTTTGAAAGTAAGGTAATACAAGTTTTATAGATACATTAGCTTAAACAAAAGTAAGACGTGACTTTCATACGCTCCTCCGTCTTCTCCAAAAGATCGCGGGATACCTGTCTAAGGAGAACCTGAGAATACAAGCAGTTTTAAAAATATCAACATAAAGCTGGTGAGTTCATAAGCGGTTCGTTTTCTGAAAATGAACAAGTTTCCTTTAGTTTTCTGAAACAGTTGTTATCCAAGAAAATCCTATATTTTCTTATAAGTAAGGTTTGGTTATCCGTTTGTTACACAATCTGGTTAAGAACAGTTTGTTATCCCAGGAAAAAACCCTTATTTTCCTAAAAAGTTTGTGGTTGGTTATCGATTCGGAATACAGTGTACCAGTATCTACCATACTTGTAGCATTTGTATGAAGTTTCCAGAAAGCCTGGTTATCCTTGAAAAGTATGCTACTTTTAACACGTATATAAAACTATTAATTAAATAGTAAACTAATTTCTAAGGTTAATAATTTACTAAATTCATTATTACTAACATGTAAATCTCTATTATTCAAGTTTGCGAGTTCCATAATCATACGATAGACTAGATATGGCAAAGGAAGGTCAGTATCATTTATAACTTTTGTCACCCTTGGACCTTTTGGTCCGACTGTAGCTAGCAGCCAGGTGCGGGGTAGTCAGCCCCGTATAGATCTATACACTCAAGTCACGCTCTCCCTCCAAGAGATTCTGGTTACAGGGGCGGTCCTCTACTCGCGTATCTCTGTGGAGTGTTTCCGAGGGCGTGTCTCAAATCTTAAGAATAACAAATTTACAAGTAATAATGCGGAAAATCTTGTTTTAAATTCTAATTACAAAGGCGATCCTCCACTTGCGTATCTTTGTGGAGTGTTACCGAGGACGTATCAAAAGTTCTAAGATTAATGATTTTTAACAATAATGAAGTGGAAAATCATTTGTGAAATGTACAATATGACACTATATAACAAGATTTGAAATCGATTTGAAAACTAACTCTGCAAGTCAAATGGTTGGTTAATACGGTTTCGATGGTTAAAAGCATATGGAATATGAAACATTTCAAATGAAATAATAAGTTTGAGTACAAGATATTCTTGTACTTTTGCTTGTATTCCCCCCTGAAAACATTGAAAAACATTGAAAAAGGTGTAGGGGTATGAACTCACCAGGCGAGAAATGTGTCGACTAGGATGCTAAGTGTCAGTTCGGGGCTTGAAAACACGCGAGGTTCCTATGTAATATGAAGAGATACATAAATTGTATCTAATTAGACCTTGATCTACTAATTAAATAAGAATAAACACTCCGAGGCGCGAAAACACTTCAATTCAAGTGTATGCAAGCGAACCACTTCTTTAAAGTACAAATCAGACACATTAGATAAATCATTGGTTTTATGACATGGCATAAAGTGAGCCATTTTTAAAAACCTATCCACCACCACTATAATGGATTCCTTTCTCCCTTTGAATTCTAGGCAAAGCCATACTGAATTCCATTGACACATCATGCCAAGGACGAATAGGAACGGACAAAGGAGTGTAAACACCATGCATGATGGTTTTTTTCGTCATCCGACATGTAACACACTTGCCCACTATGTTGGTTACATCCCTAACATCTTTAGGCCAGAAGAAATGTTCTTAAAGCACCTTCAAAGTTTTGGTAATGGAAAAATGACCCGCCAAACCACCACCATGAGCTTCAAGAATCAGCAACTCCCGTATTGCATGTTTAGGGACACAAATGTGATTGCCTTTTGATGCCTTTATAGGCTTGATTAAGTGAGTAGGGTCGTGTTTAGGTAAATTAAGCTACAATAACAACCACAAATGATAGGTGTATGGGAAGAAATGGATCGATTAGTAACAAATCAAGACCTACTATGTTGTATACTTGTGAAAACTATCCAAGACATAATATTTCTCTGAATGCGTATCAAGTCAAGAACATGTCTCGATTATGACAAATAATGAACTATAACTATTATTCAAACTGAACAAAGGTTCTTTTGATTAAAATTTCGTCTATCTCTTTTTTCCATGCATAATTTGGCTTATATGAAGCCTTTATTACAAAGTTGGTGGTTACAAGCCACCCAACCAACTACTCAGTTAAACTAATAATGAAAATTAAAGAAACTCATGAAACCACACAAAAAAACGTCTGAAACACTAATGAATGAAAAAAGCATCCATGTTCCATTAAGGAGAAAAAAGAAGCAATAAAGTGTAACCCAAATCCACTAAAGAGTATCAATAAGGGATACAAGGCTTGATGAAGAAAAAAGTAACGGTTTTGAGCACTTATGAAGCCTTTAAAATGTTGCCCTAGCGTTCACGCGACCTTAATTCAATACGTAGGTTACCATGCACAACCCAACCATTAAGTACAAACCACCTTCTAGCCTACTAGTAATCACTAATCCATCACCTTTTTTCGGCTTTTCATGATCCATCCATGGATCCTCCCCTCCCCCTTTGAAAGGAAATGACCTTAATTCATCAAGTCCATACTCAACAAGATACGGTGAAAGGTCTCCCACATTAAAGGTAGCATGCACTCCATGGTCTCCTCCCAGATCCACCTTATAAGCATTATCATTGACATGTGTCACCACTTTGTAAGGACCTTCAGCTCTTGGCATCAACTTTTGTTCTTCCTTTTGTTAGGAAAATGTTCTTTCCTCATATGCACCTAAACCAGGTCACTATCTTGAAAGACATGTGGTGTCCTATGCATGTTGGAATTCTGTTAGTACACGTCATTCACGGCTTCAATCTTCACAAACTTGTTGGCGTAGTTTCACCATTGCCTTCAACTTGTCATTAGCATCCTTGTGAACCAATTTATCGTTTTGAAATGGAATCAAATACAAAGGCTTGTAAGGATCCACACCATACACCACTTACAAAGGCTTATAAGGACCTTCAGCTCTTGGCATCAACTTTTGTTCTTCCTTTTGTTAGGAAAACGTTATTTCCTCATGTGCACCTAAACCAAGTCACCATTTTGAAAGACACGTGGTTTCCTATGTATGTTGGAATTCTATTTGTACACGTCATTCACAGCTTCAATCTTCAGACGAACTTGTTGGTGTAGTTTCAACATGGCCTTCAACTTGTCATTAGCATCCTTGTGAACCAATCCATCGTTTGGAAATGGAATCAAATACAATGGATTGTAAGGATTCACACCATACACCACTTATAAAGGAGTGACCTATAGCATAAGTAGGAGAATGATTACTCGTAAACTCAGCATGTGTAAGTTTGATGTCCAACTGTTTTTGAGTTTTGCTAACCAACCCCCTCAACAACATACCCAAAGTTCTATTAGTCACCTTCGTTTGCCCATCAGTTTGTGGTTGATGGGACGTACTAAAAAGTAACTTAGTACCAACTTTCCTCCACAAAGTGTTCCAAATTTAACTCAAAAACAAGGTTTCCCTATCATAAACAATAGTTTTAGGAATAATATGCAAGCGAACCACTTCTTTAAAGTACAAATCAGACACATTAGATAAATCATTGGTTTTATGACATGGCATAAAGTGAGCCATTTTTAAAAACCTATCCACCACCACTATAATGGATTCCTTTCTCCCTTTGAATTCTAGGCAAAGCCATACTGAATTCCATTGACACATCATGCCAAGGACGAATAGAACGGACAAAGGAGTGTAAACACCATGCATGATGGTTTTTTTCGTCATCCGACATGTAACACACTTGCCCACTATGTTGGTTACATCCCTAACATCTTTAGGCCAGAAGAAATGTTCTTAAAGCACCTTCAAAGTTTTGGTAATGGAAAAATGACCCGCCAAACCACCACCATGAGCTTCAAGAATCAGCAACTCCCGTATTGCATGTTTAGGGACACAAATGTGATTGCCTTTTGATGCCTTTATAGGCTTGATTAAGTGAGTAGGGCCGTGTTTAGGTAAATTAAGCTACAATAACAACCACAAATGATAGGTGTATGGGAAGAAATGGATCGATTAGTAACAAATCAAGACCTACTATGTTGTATACTTGTGAAAACTATCCAAGACATAATATTTCTCTGAATGCGTATCAAGTCAAGAACATGTCTTGACTATGACAAATAATGAACTATAACTATTATTCAAACTGAACAAAGGTTCTTTTGATTAAAATTTCGTCTATCTCTTTTTTCCATGCATAATTTGGCTTATATGAAGCCTTTATTACAAAGTTGGTGGTTACAAGCCACCCAACCAACTACTCAGTTAAACTAATAATGAAAATTAAAGAAACTCATGAAACCACACAAAAAAACGTCTGAAACACTAATGAATGAAAAAAGCATCCATGTTCCATTAAGGAGAAAAAAGAAGCAATAAAGTGTAACCCAAATCCACTAAAGAGTATCAATAAGGGATACAAGGCTTGATGAAGAAAAAAGTAACGGTTTTGAGCACTTATGAAGCCTTTAAAATGTTGCCCTAGCGTTCACGCGACCTTAATTCAATACGTAGGTTACCATGCACAACCCAACCATTAAGTACAAACCACCTTCTAGCCTACTAGTAATCACTAATCCATCACCTTTTTTCGGCTTTTCATGATCCATCCATGGATCCTCCCCTCCCCCTTTGAAAGGAAATGACCTTAATTCATCAAGTCCATACTCAACAAGATACGGTGAAAGGTCTCCCACATTAAAGGTAGCATGCACTCCATGGTCTCCTCCCAGATCCACCTTATAGGCATTATCATTGACATGTGTCACCACTTTGTAAGGACCTTCAGCTCTTGGCATCAACTTTTGTTCTTCCTTTTGTTAGGAAAACGTTCTTTCCTCATATGCACCTAAACCAGGTCACTATCTTGAAAGACATGTGGTGTCCTATGCATGTTGGAATTCTGTTAGTACACGTCATTCACGGCTTCAATCTTCACAAACTTGTTGGCGTAGTTTCACCATTGCCTTCAACTTGTCATTAGCATCCTTGTAAACCAATTTATCGTTTTGAAATGGAATCAAATACAAAGGCTTGTAAGGATTCACACCATACACCACTTACAAAGGCTTATAAGGACCTTCAGCTCTTGGCATCAACTTTTGTTCTTCCTTTTGTTAGGAAAACGTTATTTCCTCATGTGCACCTAAACCAAGTCACCATTTTGAAAGACACGTGGTTTCCTATGTATGTTGGAGTTCTATTTGTACACGTCTTTCACGGCTTCAATCTTCAGACGAACTTGTTGGTGTAGTTTCAACATGGCCTTCAACTAGTCATTAGCATCCTTGTGAACCAATCCATCGTTTGGAAATGGAATCAAATACAATGGATTGTAAGGATTCACACCATACACCACTTATAAAGGAGTGACCTATAGCATAAGTAGGAGAATGATTACTCGTAAACTCAGCATGTGTAAGTTTGATGTCCAACTGTTTTTGAGTTTTGCTAACCAACCCCCTCAACAACGTACCCAAAGTTCTATTAGTCACCTTCGTTTGCCCATCAGTTTGTGGTTGATGGGACGTACTAAAAAGTAACTTAGTACCAACTTTCCTCCACAAAGTGTTCCAAATTTAACTCAAAAACAAGGTTTCCCTATCAGAAACAATAGTTTTAGGAATAATATGCAAGCGAACCACTTCTTTAAAGTACAAATCAGACACATTAGATAAATCATTGGTTTTATGACATGGCATAAAGTGAGCCATTTTAAAAAACCTATCCACCACCAATATAATGGATTCCTTTCCCCCTTTGAATTCTAGGCAAAGCCATACTGAATTCCATTGACACATCATGCCAAGGACGAATAGGAACGGACAAAGGAGTGTAAACACCATGCATGATGGTTTTTTTCGTCATCCGACATGTAACACACTTGCCCACTATGTTGGTTACATCCCTAACATCTTTAGGCCAGAAGAAATGTTCTTAAAGCACCTTCAAAGTTTTGGTAATGGAAAAATGACCCGCCAAACCACCACCATGAGCTTCAAGAATCAGCAACACCCGTATTGCATGTTTAGGGACACAAATGTGATTGCCTTTTGATGCCTTTATAGGCTTGATTAAGTGAGTAGGGCCGTGTTTAGGTAAATTAAGCTACAATAACAACCACAAATGATAGGTGTATGGGAAGAAATGGATCGATTAGTAACAAATCAAGACCTACTATGTTGTATACTTGTGAAAACTATCCAAGACATAATATTTCTCTGAATGCGTATCAAGTCAAGAACATGTCCCGACTATGACAAATAATGAACTATAACTATTATTCAAACTGAACAAAGGTTCTTTTGATTAAAATTTCGTCTATCTCTTTTTTCCATGCATAATTTGGCTTATATGAAGCCTTTATTACAAAGTTGGTGGTTACAAGCCACCCAACCAACTACTCAGTTAAACTAATAATGAAAATTAAAGAAACTCATGAAACCACACAAAAAAACGTCTGAAACACTAATGAATGAAAAAAGCATCCATGTTCCATTAAGGAGAAAAAAGAAGCAATAAAGTGTAACCCAAATCCACTAAAGAGTATCAATAAGGGATACAAGGTTTGATGAAGAAAAAAGTAACGGTTTTGAGCACTTATGAAGCCTTTAAAATGTTGCCCTAGTGTTCACGCGACCTTAATTCAATACGTAGGTTACCATGCACAACCCAACCATTAAGTACAATCCACCTTCTAGCCTACTAGTAATCACTAATCCATCACCTTTTTTCGGCTTTTCATGATCCATCCATGGATCCTCCCCTCCCCTTTTGAAAGGAAATGACCTTAATTCATCAAGTCCATACTCAACAAGATACGGTGAAAGGTCTCCCACATTAAAGGTAGCATGCACTCCATGGTCTCCTCCCAGATCCACCTTATAAGCATTATCATTGACATGTGTCACCACTTTGTAAGGACCTTCAGCTCTTGGCATCAACTTTTGTTCTTCCTTTTGTTAGGAAAACGTTCTTTCCTCATATGCACCTAAACCAGGTCACTATCTTGAAAGACATGTGGTGTCCTATGCATTTTGGAATTCTGTTAGTACACGTCATTCACGGCTTCAATCTTCACAAACTTGTTGGCGTAGTTTCACCATTGCCTTCAACTTGTTATTAGCATCCTTGTGAACCAATTTATCGTTTTGAAATGGAATCAAATACAAAGGCTTGTAAGGATTCACACCATACACCACTTACAAAGGCTTATAAGGACCTTCAGCTCTTGGCATCAACTTTTGTTCTTCCTTTTGTTAGGAAAACGTTATTTCCTCATGTGCACCTAAACCAAGTCACCATTTTGAAAGACACGTGGTTTCCTATGTATGTTGGAATTCTATTTGTACACGTCATTCACGGCTTCAATCTTCACACGAACTTGTTGGTGTAGTTTCAACATGGCCTTCAACTAGTCATTAGCATCCTTGTGAACCAATCCATCGTTTGGAAATGGAATCAAATACAATGGATTGTAAGGATTCACACCATACACCACTTATAAAGGAGTGACCTATAGCATAAGTAGGAGAATGATTACTCGTAAACTCAGCATGTGTAAGTTTGATGTCCAACTGTTTTTGAGTTTTGCTAACCAACCCCCTCAACAACGTACCCAAAGTTCTATTAGTCACCTTCGTTTGCCCATCAGTTTGTGGTTGATGGGACGTACTAAAAAGTAACTTAGTTCTAACTTTCCTCCACAAAGTGTTCCAAATTTAACTCAAAAACAAGGTTTCCCTATCAGAAACAATAGTTTTAGGAATAATATGCAAGCGAACCACTTCTTTAAAGTACAAATCAGACACATTAGATAAATCATTGGTTTTATGACATGGCATAAAGTGAGCCATTTTAAAAAACCTATCCACCACCAATATAATGGATTCCTTTCCCCCTTTGAATTCTAGGCAAAGCCATACTGAATTCCATTGACACATCATGCCAAGGACGAATAGGAACGGACAAAGGAGTGTAAACACCATGCATGATGGTTTTTTTCGTCATCCGACATGTAACACACTTGCCCACTATGTTGGTTACATCCCTAACATCTTTAGGCCAGAAGAAATGTTCTTAAAGCACCTTCAAAGTTTTGGTAATGGAAAAATGACCCGCCAAACCACCACCATGAGCTTCAAGAATCAGCAACTCCCGTATTGCATGTTTAGGGACACAAATGTGATTGCCTTTTGATGCCTTTATAGGCTTGATTAAGTGAGTAGGGCCGTGTTTAGGTAAATTAAGCTACAATAACAACCACAAATGATAGGTGTATGGGAAGAAATGGATCGATTAGTAACAAATCAAGACCTACTATGTTGTATACTTGTGAAAACTATCC
This sequence comes from Lactuca sativa, assembly GCF_002870075.4. Classification (NCBI taxonomy): domain Eukaryota; kingdom Viridiplantae; phylum Streptophyta; class Magnoliopsida; order Asterales; family Asteraceae; genus Lactuca; species Lactuca sativa. The sequence goes on from NC_056626.2 coordinate 277,184,824, forward strand.
AAGACATAATATTTCTCTGAATGCGTATCAAGTCAAGAACATGTCTCGACTATGACAAATAATGAACTATAACTATTATTCAAACTGAACAAAGGTTCTTTTGATTAAAATTTCGTCTATCTCTTTTTTCCATGCATAATTTGGCTTATATGAAGCCTTTATTACAAAGTTGGTGGTTACAAGCCACCCAACCAACTACTCAGTTAAACTAATAATGAAAATTAAAGAAACTCATGAAACCACACAAAAAAACGTCTGAAACACTAATGAATGAAAAAAGCATCCATGTTCCATTAAGGAGAAAAAAGAAGCAATAAAGTGTAACCCAAATCCACTAAAGAGTATCAATAAGGGATACAAGGCTTGATGAAGAAAAAAGTAACGGTTTTGAGCACTTATGAAGCCTTTAAAATGTTGCCCTAGCGTTCACGCGACCTTAATTCAATACGTAGGTTACCATGCACAACCCAACCATTAAGTACAAACCACCTTCTAGCCTACTAGTAATCACTAATCCATCACCTTTTTCGGCTTTTCATGATCCATCCATGGATCCTCCCCTCCCCCTTTGAAAGGAAATGACCTTAATTCATCAAGTCCATACTCAACAAGATACGGTGAAAGGTCTCCCACATTAAAGGTAGCATGCGAGTGGTCTCCTCCCAGATCCACCTTATAAGCATTATCATTGACATGTGTCACCACTTTGTAAGGACCTTCAGCTCTTGGCATCAACTTTTGTTCTTCCTTTTGTTAGGAAAACGTTCTTTCCTCATATGCACCTAAACCAGGTCACTATCTTGAAAGACATGTGGTGTCCTATGCATGTTGGAATTCTGTTAGTACACGTCATTCACGGCTTCAATCTTCACAAACTTGTTGGCGTAGTTTCACCATTGCCTTCAACTTGTCATTAGCATCCTTGTGAACCAATTTATCGTTTTGAAATGGAATCAAATACAAAGGCTTGTAAGGATTCACACCATACACCACTTACAAAGGCATGTAAGGAGCTTCAGCTCTTGGCATCAACTTTTGTTCTTCCTTTTGTTAGGAAAACGTTATTTCCTCATGTGCACCTAAACCAAGTCACCATTTTGAAAGACACGTGGTTTCCTATGTATGTTGGAATTCTATTTGTACACGTCATTCACGGCTTCAATCTTCAGACGAACTTGTTGGTGTAGTTTCAACATGGCCTTCAACTTGTCATTAGCATCCTTGTGAACCAATTCATCATTTGGAAATGGAATCAAATACAATGGATTGTAAGGATTCACACCATACACCACTTATAATGGAGTGACCTATAGCATAAGTAGGATAATGATTACTCGTAAACTCAGCATGTGTAAGTTTGATGTCCAACTGTTTTTGAGTTTTGCTAACCAACCCCCTCAACAACGTACCCAAAGTTCTATTAGTCACCTTCGTTTGCCCATCAGTTTGTGGTTGATGGGACGTACTAAAAAGTAACTTAGTTCTAACTTTCCTCCACAAAGTGTTCCAAATTTAACTCAAAAACAAGGTTTCCCTATCAGAAACAATAGTTTTAGGAATAATATGCAAGCGAACCACTTCTTTAAAGTACAAATCAGACACATTAGATAAATCATTGGTTTTATGACATGGCATAAAGTGAGCCATTTTTAAAAACCTATCCACCACCACTATAATGGATTCCTTTCCCCCTTTGAATTCTAGGCAAAGCCATACTGAATTCCATTGACACATCATGCCAAGGACGAATAGGAACGGACAAAGGAGTGTAAACACCATGCATGATGGTTTTTTTCGTCATCCGACATGTAACACACTTGCCCACTATGTTGGTTACATCCCTAACATCTTTAGGCCAGAAGAAATGTTCTTAAAGCACCTTCAAAGTTTTGGTAATGGAAAAATGACCCGCCAAACCACCACCATGAGCTTCAAGAATCAGCAACTCCCGTATTGCATGTTTAGGGACACAAATGTGATTGCCTTTTGATGCCTTTATAGGCTTGATTAAGTGAGTAGGGCCGTGTTTAGGTAAATTAAGCTACAATAACAACCACAAATGATAGGTGTATGGGAAGAAATGGATCGATTAGTAACAAATCAAGACCTACTATTTTGTATACTTGTGAAAACTATCCAAGACATAATATTTCTCTGAATGCGTATCAAGTCAAAAACATGTCTCGACTATGACAAATAATGAACTATAACTATAATTCAAGCTGAACAAAGGTTCTTTTGATTAAAATTTCGTCTATCTCTTTTTTCCATGCATAATTTGGCTTATATGAAGCCTTTATTACAAAGTTGGTGGTTACAAGCCACCCAACCAACTACTCAGTTAAACTAATAATGAAAATTATAGAAACTCATGAAACGACACAAAAAAACGTTTGAAACACTAATGAATGAAAAAAGCATCCATGTTCCATTAAGGAGAAAAAAGAAGCAATAAAGTGTAACCCAAATCCACTAAAGAGTATCAATAAGGGATACAAGGCTTGATGAAGAAAAAAGTAACGGTTTTGAGCATTTATGAAGCCTTTAAAATGTTGCCCTAGCGTTCACGCGACCTTAATTCAATACGTAGGTTACCATGCACAACCGAACCATTAAGTACAAACCACCTTCTAGCCTACTAGTAATCACTAATCCATCACCTTTTTCGGCTTTTCATGATCCATCCATGGATCCTCCCCTCCCCCTTTGAAAGGAAATGACCTTAATTCATCAAGTCCATACTCAACAAGATACAGTGAAAGGTCTCCCACATTAAAGGTAGCATGCACTCCATGGTCTCCTCCCAGATCCACCTTATAAGCATTATCATTGACATGTGTCACCACTTTGTAAGGACCTTCAGCTCTTGGCATCAACTTTTGTTCTTCCTTTTGTTAGGAAAACGTTCTTTCCTCATATGCACCTAAACCAGGTCACTATCTTGAAAGACATATGGTGTCCTATGCATGTTGGAATTCTGTTAGTACACGTCATTCACGGCTTCAATCTTCACAAACTTGTTGGCGTAGTTTCACCATTGCCTTCAACTTGTCATTAGCATCCTTGTGAACCAATTTATCGTTTTGAAATGGAATCAAATACAAAGGCTTGTAAGGATTCACACCATACACCACTTACAAAGGCTTATAAGGACCTTCAGCTCTTGGCATCAACTTTTGTTCTTCCTTTTGTTAGGAAAACGTTATTTCCTACTGTGCACCTAAACCAAGTCACCATTTTGAAAGACACGTGGTTTCCTATGTATGTTGGAATTCTATTTGTACACGTTATTCACGGCTTCAATCTTCAGACGAACTTGTTGGTGTAGTTTCAACATGGCCTTCAACTTGTCATTAGCATCCTTGTGAACCAATTCATCATTTGGAAATGGAATCAAATACAATGGATTGTAAGGATTCACACCATACACCACTTATAATGGAGTGACCTATAGCATAAGTAGGAGAATGATTACTCGCAAACTCAGCATGTGTAAGTTTGATGTCCAACTGTTTTTGAGTTTTGCTAACCAACCCCCTCAACAACGTACCCAAAGTTCTATTAGTCACCTTCGTTTGCCCATCAGTTTGTGGTTGATGGGACGTACTAAAAAGTAACTTAGTACCAACTTTCCTCCACAAAGTGTTCCAAATTTAACTCAAAAACAAGGTTTCCCTATCAGAAACAATAGTTTTAGGAATAATATGCAAGCGAACCACTTCTTTAAAGTACAAATCAGACACATTAGATAAATCATTGGTTTTATGACATGGCATAAAGTGAGCCATTTTTAAAAACCTATCCACCACCACTATAATGGATTCCTTTCCCCCTTTGAATTCTAGGCAAAGCCATACTGAATTCCATTGACACATCATGCCAAGGACGAATAGGAACCGACAAAGGAGAGTAAACACCATGCATGATGGTTTTTTTCGTCATCCGACATGTAACACACTTGCCCAATATGTTGGTTACATCCCTAACATCTTTAGGCCAGAAGAAATGTTCTTAAAGCACCTTTAAAGTTTTGGTAATGGAAAAATGACCTGCCAAACCACCACCATGAGCTTCACGAATCAGCAACTCCCGTATTGCATGTTTAGGGACACAAATGTGATTGCCTTTTGATGCCTTTATAGGCTTGATTAAGTGAGTAGGGCCGTGTTTAGGTAAATTAAGCTACAATAACAACCACAAATGATAGGTGTATGGGAAGAAATGGATCGATTAGTAACAAATCAAGACCTACTTGTGAAAACTATCCAAGACATAATATTTCTCTGAATGCGTATCAAGTCAAGAACATGTCTCGACTATGACAAATAATGAACTATAACTATAATTCAAACTGAACAAAGGTTCTTTTGATTAAAATTTCGTCTATCTCTTTTTTCCATGCATAATTTGGCTTATATGAAGCCTTTATTACAAAGTTGGTGGTTACAAGCCACCCAACCAACTACTCAGTTAAACTAATAATGAAAATTAAAGAAACTCATGAAACCACACAAAAAAACGTCTGAAACACTAATGAATGAAAAAAGCATCCATGTTCCATTAAGGAGAAAAAAGAAGCAACAAAGTGTAACCCAAATCCACTAAAGAGTATCAATAAGGGATACAAGGCTTGATGAAGAAAAAAGTAACGGTTTTGAGCACTTATGAAGCCTTTAAAATGTTGCCCTAGCGTTCACGCGACCTTAATTCAATACGTAGGTTACCATGCACAACCCAACCATTAAGTACAAACCACCTTCTAGCCTACTAGTAATCACTAATCCATCACCTTTTTCGGCTTTTCATGATCCATCCATGGATCCTCCCCTCCCCCTTTGAAAGGAAATGACCTTAATTCATCAAGTCCATACTCAACAAGATACGGTGAAAGGTCTCCCACATTAAAGGTAGCATGCACTCCATGGTCTCCTCCCAGATCCACCTTATAAGCATTATCATTGACATGTGTCAACACTTTGTAAGGACCTTCAGCTCTTGGCATCAACTTTTGTTCTTCCTTTTGTTAGGAAAACGTTCTTTCCTCATATGCACCTAAACCAGGTCACTATCTTGAAAGACATGTGGTGTCCTATGCATGTTGGAATTCTGTTAGTACACGTCATTCACGGCTTCAATCTTCACAAACTTGTTGGCGTAGTTTCACCATTGCCTTCAACTTGTCATTAGCATCCTTGTGAACCAATTTATCGTTTTGAAATGGAATCAAATACAAAGGCTTGTAAGGATTCACACCATACACCACTTACAAAGGCTTATAAGGACCTTCAGCTCTTGGCATCAACTTTTGTTCTTCCTTTTGTTAGGAAAACGTTATTTCCTCATGTGCACCTAAACCAAGTCACCATTTTGAAAGACACGTGGTTTCCTATGTATGTTGGAATTCTATTTGTACACGTCATTCACGGCTTCAATCTTCAGACGAACTTGTTGGTGTAGTTTCAACATGGCCTTCTACTAGTCATTAGCATCCTTGTGAACCAATCCATCGTTTGGAAATGGAATCAAATACAATGGATTGTAAGGATTCACACCATACACCACTTATAAAGGAGTGACCTATAGCATAAGTAGGAGAATGATTACTCGTAAACTCAGCATGTGTAAGTTTGATGTCCAACTGTTTTTGAGTTTTGCTAACCAACCCCCTCAACAACGTACCCAAAGTTCTATTAGTCACCTTCGTTTGCCCATCAGTTTGTGGTTGATGGGACGTACTAAAAAGTAACTTAGTACCAACTTTCCTCCACAAAGTGTTCCAAATTTAACTCAAAAACAAGGTTTCCCTATCAGAAACAATAGTTTTAGGAATAATATGCAAGCGAACCACTTCTTTAAAGTACAAATCAGACACATTAGATAAATCATTGGTTTTATGACATGGCATAAAGTGAGCCATTTTTAAAAACCTATCCACCACCACTATAATGGATTCCTTTCCCCCTTTGAATTCTAGGCAAAGCCATACTGAATTCCATTGACACATCATGCCAAGGACGAATAGGAACCGAAAAAGGAGAGTAAACACCATGCATGATGGTTTTTTTCGTCATCCGACATGTAACACACTTGCCCAATATGTTGGTTACATCCCTAACATCTTTAGGCCAGAAGAAATGTTCTTAAAGCACCTTCAAAGTTTTGGTAATGGAAAAATGACCTGCCAAACCACCACCATGAGCTTCACGAATCAGCAACTCCCGTATTGCATGTTTAGGGACACAAATGTGATTGCCTTTTGATGCCTTTATAGGCTTGATTAAGTGAGTAGGGCCGTGTTTAGGTAAATTAAGCTACAATAACAACCACAAATGATAGGTGTATGGGAAGAAATTGATCGATTAGTAACAAATCAAGACCTACTTGTGAAAACTATCCAAGACATAATATTTCTCTGAATGCGTATCAAGTCAAGAACATGTCTCGACTATGACAAATAATGAACTATAACTATAATTCAAACTGAACAAAGGTTCTTTTGATTAAAATTTCGTCTATCTCTTTTTTCCATGCATAATTTGGCTTATATTTCAGCCTTTATTACAAAGTTGGTGGTTACAAGCCACCCAACCAACTACTCAGTTAAACTAATAATGAAAATTAAAGAAACTCATGAAACCACACAAAAAAACGTCTGAAACACTAATGAATGAAAAAAGCATCCATGTTCCATTAAGGAGAAAAAAGAAGCAATAAAGTGTAACCCAAATCCACTAAAGAGTATCAATAAGGGATACAAGGCTTGATGAAGAAAAAAGTAACGGTTTTGAGCACTTATGAAGCCTTTAAAATGTTGCCCTAGCGTTCACGCGACCTTAATTCAATACGTAGGTTACCATGCACAAGCCAACCATTAAGTACAAACCACCTTCTAGCCTACTAGTAATCACTAATCCATCACCTTTTTCGGCTTTTCATGATCCATCCATGGATCCTCCCCTCCCCCTTTGAAAGGAAATGACCTTAATTCATCAAGTCCATACTCAACAAGATACGGTGAAAGGTCTCCCACATTAAAGGTAGCATGCACTCCATGGTCTCCTCCCAGATCCACCTTATAAGCATTATCATTGACATGTGTCAACACTTTGTAAGGACCTTCAGCTCTTGGCATCAACTTTTGTTCTTCCTTTTGTTAGGAAAACGTTCTTTCCTCATATGCACCTAAACCAGGTCACTATCTTGAAAGACATGTGGTGTCCTATGCATGTTGGAATTCTGTTAGTACACGTCATTCACGGCTTCAATCTTCACAAACTTGTTGGCGTAGTTTCACCATTGCCTTCAACTTGTCATTAGCATCCTTGTGAACCAATTTATCGTTTTGAAATGGAATCAAATACAAAGGCTTGTAAGGATTCACACCATACACCACTTACAAAGGCTTATAAGGACCTTCAGCTCTTGGCATCAACTTTTGTTCTTCCTTTTGTTAGGAAAACGTTATTTCCTCATGTGCACCTAAACCAAGTCACCATTTTGAAAGACACGTGGTTTCCTATGTATGTTGGAATTCTATTTGTACACGTCATTCACGGCTTCAATCTTCAGACGAACTTGTTGGTGTAGTTTCAACATGGCCTTCAACTTGTCATTAGCATCCTTGTGAACCAATTCATCATTTGGAAATGGAATCAAATACAATGGATTGTAAGGATTCACACCATACACCACTTATAATGGAGTGACCTATAGCATAAGTAGGAGAATGATTACTCGTAAACTCAGCATGTGTAAGTTTGATGTCCAACTGTTTTTGAGTTTTGCTAACCAACCCCCTCAACAACGTACCCAAAGTTCTATTAGTCACCTTTGTTTGCCCATCAGTTTGTGGTTGATGGGACGTACTAAAAAGTAACTTAGTACCAACTTTCCTCCACAAAGTGTTCCAAATTTAACTCAAAAACAAGGTTTCCCTATCATAAACAATAGTTTTAGGAATAATATGCAAGCGAACCACTTCTTTAAAGTACAAATCAGACACATTAGATAAATCATTGGTTTTATGACATGGCATAAAGTGAGCCATTTTTAAAAACCTATTCACCACCACTATAATGGATTCCTTTCCCCCTTTGAATTCTAGGCAAAGCCATACTGAATTCCATTGACACATCATGCCAAGGACGAATAGGAACCGACAAAGGAGAGTAAACACCATGCATGATGGTTTTTTTCGTCATCCGACATGTAACACACTTGCCCAATATGTTGGTTACATCCCTAACATCTTTAGGCCAGAAGAAATGTTCTTAAAGCACCTTCAAAGTTTTGGTAATGGAAAAATGACCTGCCAAACCACCACCATGAGCTTCACGAATCAGCAACTCCCGTATTGCATGTTTAGGGACACAAATGTGATTGCCTTTTGATGCCTTTATAGGCTTGATTAAGTGAGTAGGGCCGTGTTTAGGAAAATTAAGCTACAATAACAACCACAAATGATAGGTGTATGGGAAGAAATGGATCGATTAGTAACAAATCAAGACCTACTTGAGAAAACTATCCAAGACACAATATTTCTCTGAATGCGTATCAAGTCAAGAACATGTCTCGACTATGACAAATAATGAACTATAACTATAATTCAAACTGAACAAAGGTTCTTTTGATTAAAATTTCGTCTATCTCTTTTTTCCATGCATAATTTGGCTTATATTTCAGCCTTTATTACAAAGTTGGTGGTTACAAGCCACCCAACCAACTACTCAGTTAAACTAATAATAAAAATTAAAGAAACTCATGAAACCACACAAAAAAACGTCTGAAACACTAATGAATGAAAAAAGCATCCATGTTCCATTAAGGAGAAAAAAGAAGCAATAAAGTGTAACCCAAATCCACAAAAGAGTATCAATAAGGGATACAAGGCTTGATGAAGAAAAAAGTAACGGTTTTGAGCACTTATGAAGCCTTTAAAATGTTGCCCTAGCGTTCACGCGACCTTAATTCAATACGTAGGTTACCATGCACAACCCAACCATTAAGTACAAACCACCTTCTAGCCTACTAGTAATCACTAATCCATCACCTTTTTCGGCTTTTCATGATCCATCCATGGATCCTCCCCTCCCCCTTTGAAAGGAAATGACCTTAATTCATCAAGTCCATACTCAACAAGATACGGTGAAAGGTCTCCCACATTAAAGGTAGCATGCACTCCATGGTCTCCTCCCAGATCCACCTTATAAGCATTATTATTGACATGTGTCACCACTTTGTAAGGACCTTCAGCTCTTGGCATCAACTTTTGTTCTTCCTTTTGTTAGGAAAATGTTCTTTCCTCATATGCACCTAAACCAGGTCACTATCTTGAAAGACATGTGGTGTCCTATGCATGTTGGAATTCTGTTAGTACACGTCATTCACGGCTTCAATCTTCACAAACTTGTTGGCGTAGTTTCACCATTGCCTTCAACTTGTCATTAGCATCCTTGTGAACCAATTTATCGTTTTGAAATGGAATCAAATACAAAGGCTTGTAAGGATTCACACCATACACCACTTACAAAGGCTTGTAAGGACCTTCAGCTCTTGGCATCAACTTTTGTTCTTCCTTTTGTTAGGAAAACGTTATTTCCTCATGTGCACCTAAACCAAGTCACCATTTTGAAAGACACGTGGTTTCCTATGTATGCTGGAATTCTATTTGTACACGTCATTCACGGCTTCAATCTTCAGACGAACTTGTTGGTGTAGTTTCAACATGGCCTTCAACTTGTCATTAGCATCCTTGTGAACCAATTCATCGTTTGGAAATGGAATCAAATACAATGGATTGTAAGGATTCACACCATACACCACTTATAAAGGAGTGACCTATAGCATAAGTAGGAGAATGATTACTCGTAAACTCAGCATGTGTAAGTTTGATGTCCAACTGTTTTTGAGTTTTGCTAACCAACCCTCTCAACAACATACCCAAACTTCTATTAGTCACCTTCGTTTGCCCATCAGTTTGTGGTTGATGGGACGCACTAAAAAGTAACTTAGTACCAACTTTCCTCCACAAAGTGTTCCAAATTTAACTCAAAAACAAGGAATCCCTATCAGAATGAATAGTTTTAGGAATAATATGCAAGCGAACCACTTCTTTAAAGTACAAATCAGACACATTAGATAAATCATTGGTTTTATGACATGGCATAAAGTGAGCCATTTTTAAAAACCTATCCACCACCACTATAATGGATTCCTTTCCCCCTTTGAATTCTAGGCAAAGCCATACTGAATTCCATTGACACATCATGCCAAGGACGAATAGGAACCGACAAAGGAGTGTAAACACCATGCATGATGGTTTTTTTCGTCATCCGACATGTAACACACTTGCCCACTATGTTGGTTACATCCCTAACATCTTTAGGCCAGAAGAAATGTTCTTAAAGCACCTTCAAAGTTTTGGTAATGGAAAAATGACCCGCCAAACCACCACCATGAGCTTCACGAATCAGCAACTCCCGTATTGCATGTTTAGGGACACAAATGTGATTGCCTTTTGATGCCTTTATGGGCTTGATTAAGTGAGTAGGGCCGTGTTTAGGTAAATTAAGCTACAATAACAACCACAAATGATAGGTGTATGGGAAGAAATGGATCGATTAGTAACAAATCAAGACCTACTATGTTGTATACTTGTGAAAACTATCCAAGACATAATATTTCTCTGAATGCGTATCAAGTCAAGAACATGTCTCGACTATGACAAATAATGAACTATAACTATAATTCAAACTGAACAAAGGTTCTTTTGATTAAAATTTCGTCTATCTCTTTTTTCCATGCATAATTTTGCTTATATGAAGCCTTTATTACAAAGTTGGTGGTTACAAGCCACCCAACCAACTACTCAGTTAAACTAATAATGAAAATTAAAGAAACTCATGAAACCACACAAAAAAACGTCTGAAACACTAATGAATGAAAAAAGCATCCATGTTCCATTAAGGAGAAAAAAGAAGCAATAAAGTGTAACCCAAATCCACTAAAGAGTATCAATAAGGGATACAAGGCTTGATGAAGAAAAAAGTAACGGTTTTGAGCACTTATGAAGCCTTTAAAATGTTGCCCTAGCGTTCACGCGACCTTAATTCAATACGTAGGATACCATGCACAACCCAACCATTAAGTACAAACCACCTTCTAGCCTACTAGTAATCACTAATCCATCACCTTTTTCGGCTTTTCATGATCCATCCATGGATCCTCCCCTCCCCCTTTGAAAGGAAATGACCTTAATTCATTAAGTCCATACTCAACAAGATACGGTGAAAGGTCTCCCACATTAAAGGCAGCATGCACTCCATGGTCTCCTCCCAGATCCACCTTAAAAGCATTATCATTGACATGTGTCACCACTTTGTAAGGACCTTCAGCTCTTGGCATCAACTTTTGTTCTTCCTTTTGTTAGGAAAACGTTCTTTCCTCATATGCACCTAAACCAGGTCACTATCTTGAAAGACATGTGGTGTCCTATGCATGTTGGAATTATGTTAGTACACGTCATTCACGGCTTCAATCTTCACAAACTTGTTGGCGTAGTTTCACCATTGCCTTCAACTTGTCATTAGCATCCTTGTGAACCAATTTATCGTTTTGAAATGGAATCAAATACAAAGGCTTGTAAGGATTCACACCATACACCACTTACAAAGGCTTGTAAGGACCTTCAGCTCTTGGCATCAACTTTTGTTCTTCCTTTTGTTAGGAAAACGTTATTTCCTCATGTGCACCTAAACCAAGTCACCATTTTGAAAGACACGTGGTTTCCTATGCATGTTGGAATTCTATTTGGACACGTCATTCACGGCTTCAATCTTCAGACGAACTTGTTGGTGTAGTTTCAACATGGCCTTCAATTTGTCATTAGCATCCTTGTGAACCAATTCATCGTTTGGAAATGGAATCAAATACAATGGATTGTAAGGATTCACACCATACACCACTTATAAAGGAGTGACCTATAGCATAAGTAGGAGAATGATTACTCGTAAACTCAGCATGTGTAAGTTTGATGTCCAACTGTTTTTGAGTTTTGCTAACCAACCCCCTCAACAACGTACCCAAAGTTCTATTAGTCACCTTCGTTTGCCCATCAGTTTGTGGTTGATGGGACGTACTAAAAAGTAACTTAGTACCAACTTTCCTCCACAAAGTGTTCCAAATTTAACTCAAAAACAAGGAATCCCTATCAGAAACAATAGTTTTAGGAATAATATGCAAGCGAACCACTTCTTTAAAGTACAAATCAGACACATTAGATAAATCATTGGTTTTATGACATGGCATAAAGTGAGCCATTTTTAAAAACCTATCCACCACCACTATAATGGATTCCTTTCCCCCTTTTGAATTCTAGGCAAAGCCATACTGAATTCCATTGACACATCATGCCAAGGACGAATAGGAACCGACAAAGGAGTGTAAACACCATGATGGTTTTTTTCGTCATCCGACATGTAACACACTTGCCCACTATGTTGGTTACATCCCTAACATCTTTAGGCCAGAAGAAATGTTCTTAAAGCACCTTCAAAGTTTTGGTAATGGAAAAATGACCCGCCAAACCACCACCATGAGCTTCACGAATCAGCAACTCCCGTATTACATGTTTAGGGACACAAATGTGATTGCCTTTTGATGCCTTTATGGGCTTGATTAAGTGAGTAGGGCCGTGTTTAGGTAAATTAAGCTACAATAACAACCACAAATGATAGGTGTATGGGAAGAAATGGATCGATTAGTAACAAATCAAGACCTACTATGTTGTATACTTGTGAAAACTATCCAAGACATAATATTTCTCTGAATGCGTATCAAGTCAAAAACATGTCTCGACTATGACAAATAATGAACTATAACTATAATTCAAACTGAACAAAGGTTCTTTTGTTTAAAATTTCGTCTAACTCTTTTTTCCATGCATAATTTGGCTTATATGAAGCCCTTTTTTTTTTTTTTTTTTTTTTTTTTTTTTTTTTTTGAAAGAGCCAAAGCTCAGCAAACTTTATTAAAAAGAATAAAAGAATACAATCACCAAGAATCAATCAAATAACAAAAATAACCAGCCTATCCAAAGCCAACTACCAAACCACTTCCTAAGAATAAGAACTAACCACTCACAACCCCAATAATCCCTAAAATCCTTAAAGTTAGCCCTAGGACTTATTGAATGAGGGAAAAAAGGTAACTTCACCCCCTTGCACCTCCAAAAACTCCGAGAACCATAAAAAAAATAGCAAGGGGTAAGGCCCTTAAAAAAACCCTCAGTCCAAAGACTAACCTTTAAGGAAAATCCAACTAAGACCAAAAACCTCAACCAACAAATCACAAATAAAAACCAAACGTAATTAAAACTGTTAAACAAATTAACAATGCAATCCCAATTAATCTCCAAGAGCTGACCAAAATCACTTCTGCTGTCCCTTTTCCAATTCTTCATCCTCCTCTTGATTTTCTGCATGAAACTCTCATCCTTCTTTTCACTAATGTCCATCTTCTTCCACTGCAAAAGAATCCTGCAAAGAATACAAATTCCTACAAACCAAAAACCAATACCGAGACTCCAGAAATTCAGAATAAGTTTCAGACTTGACATGGCATCAATCACATGTCTAGGATTTTCAATTTGAATAATCACACAAAGGATCATATCCAAATTAAAAATCCCATTGGTACAAGTCAAATGATTAGAGAGAGAACTCCCCAACCATTGACAATTTCCGTCAATTCCTTTGTAAAACCACTTATTCCAAAATTGCCCCCATCTAAAACCAATACTAAGAACAAACTCAAAATAATTTCTCCACTGCCAACCCCAATTAAAAAACACATCAACCATCGACTTCCCAATTCTGATCCAGTAATTCATCTCTTGTGTTTGTCCTTTCCATAAATGCCCCAATCCTTATAGATTCTTTCATTAATCAAATTAATATTCTTCCTTAAACCCAACAGCTTTAATCTGATTTCATTCTCAATACAAGCTATTACTCCTTCAGCTGTTAATATCTTCTTATTAAAAATCCTTGCATTCCTTTCCTTCCAAATATGTGCAACACAACTCGCAAGAATACATTTATTAATTAAATTCTCACCAGCATCCTTGTACCACAGTTTGCAGCATTTCAGAATCAGCTCATTCCAGCTACCCATCACCAAATTAATTCTCATCTTATCACAAAAATGTCTCCAAATACTTTGTGAGAATTCGCAATTAAAGAAAAGATGATCATGTGAATCAGGGATAAGATTACAAAAAGGACAGAGGAGGATTCCTGAAGTTTCCCAAACTCTAACACGATCCTGAGTTTTCAATCTATTCAAGATAGCCATCCATAAAATGAAAGAATTTCTAGGAATGCCTTTACCATACCACACGATTTCCTTCCATGGCACCTTATTCCCAAAATTATTAATATCTCTCCACACTTGATTACACGAAAATTTCTTGCACTTACCCTCCTTATCTCTCCAACCAGCACCATCTCTCATATTAGGATCAATACAAAACATAGGAGCATCCTTTAGACCTGAAAATTTATCAACCCAATTTACAGGCCAACAATAAGTATCATAATCAAGCACATCACTAACCAAAGAAAAGTCATTAAATCCATTGCTAAACCATTCTCTTCTTGGAATAATAGTGCTTAAAATACCTAAAGGATGCCACCAATCATGCCATAAAGAGGTGTTCCTCCCATTTCCCACACAAGCAACAATATGAGGTCTAACAATTTTCCTAATTTCCAAAAATCTCTTCCAGGTCCAGCTCATGCTTTTCTTTTGCATTATATCCCAAAAATTTCTCTTTCCAATGTAATAAGCTTTCACCCATTGCACCCATAAAGAATTTTTATTATTAACAACATTCCACACATGTTTTGCAAGTAAAGCATCATTCCATTTCCTTAAATTCTTAATCCCCAATCCTCCATAATCTTTAGGTTTACAAACATCATCCCATTTGACTTTGGCTTTCCCATTAACTTTTTCACCATTAGCCCATAAGAAGCTTCTACACATCTTTTCAATCTCTTTTATAGTTGCAATGGGAATTTTAAAAATTGAAGCCCAATACACATGAATAGAAGTCAACACAGAATTAATGAGCTGCAATCTTCCAGCAAACGATAAAGTTTTGCATTTCCAGTTGAAAATTCTCATTCTAATCTTTTCTAACAACTTCTTGCAATCTCTTTCAAAAAGTTTAGTAACACACATAGGAACACCCAAGTATTTAAAAGGAAATTTCCCAACATCAAAAGGAAGAATTCCCAAAATTATTCTCCTCATATTCGGTTTAACACAACTGAAATAGATCTGGGTCTTTTCCATGCTAACCTTCAGCCCAGAAATATTTTTGAAATCATCAAGAGCTTCCCTTATTATTCTAGCCGAGTTCCCATTACCATAAGAAAAAACCAGAAGATCATCAGCAAAACATAAATGAGAAATGCTAAGCACCTCACACTTATTGTGATATTTAAAATTATGGCTGTCTTCTATTTTCTTACCAAGAATCTTATTGAAAACTTCCATCACTATAGTAAATAAGTAAGGTGACAGAGGATCACCCTGCCTAAGACCCCTCTTTCCTTCAAAATACCCATGGTCTTCACCATTAAAATTGATCATAAACCACGGGGAAGACACACAAGCCATAATCCACTGAATCATAATCGGATGAAATCCAAACCCTTTAAGACTTCTATTAAGAAACTCCCAATCCACTGTATCATATGCTTTTTGAATATCAATTTTTAAGGTGCACTTTGGAACTCCCCTCTTGTTATTATATCCCACCATCAATTCCTGCGCAAGAAGAATATTATCCAAGATCGATCTTCCAGGAATGAAAGCAGATTGATTCTTGCTAACAATTTTCCCCAAACAGCTTCTAATTCTATTCACTATAACCTTACTAATACACTTATACAAAGTGTTACAGCAGGCTATAGGTCTAAAATCAGCAACCTTCCTCGGCATATCCACTTTAGGAATTAAAATAACTCTCGTAGCATTTATCCCTTTAAGAAGCTTCCCTGTCCAAAAAAATTCTCTCACTGCTTTGCAAACCTCCGATCCAATAATATTCCAGGCACTCTTGAAAATTTTTGAAGAATATCCATCAGGCCCAGGGGCACGATTGTCATCAATTTCAAACATAGCTGCTTTAATTTCTTCATCAGTCACCACTCTGATCATATTAGTAGCATCAGTACTGTCTAACCTGTTTTGGAAAAGATCTTCAATTAACTCCGGCATAACAGAACCATCCTTACACCCAAAGAAATTTTTGAAATACGAAACAAATTTATCCTTCAAAGCAATTCCACTAACCCATCTTCCATCTTCATCCAAAACCCTCATAATTCTATTTTTAGTGCCCCTGCTCTTCACAATACTATGAAAAAACTTAGTATTATTATCGCCTTCCTGAATCCATTTAATTTTAGCTCTTTGGAATAAAAGCTTCTCTTCATCATTACAAGCTTCATTAAATTTGAACAAAAGATCAGCATGCTCATTCCTAATCTTATAATCATAAGGATTACAATCAATCTCCACTTGTTTACTTTCCAGCTTTTTCCTTAGCTCATGTATTCGCTTCCCATATCCTCTGTAGCTGTTACAAAGATCCCTACAATGTTTTTTAAGAATCTTCAATTTCTGACAAACCTTAAACATATAAAACCCTTCAATGTTTTCATCCCAAACTTCCTTGACCATAGGTAAAAATTCTTCCTTCTCAGTAATAAAATTAGCAAATCTGAAAGAAGGTCGCCATCTCATTTTACTTACTGGTATATTAAGAACAGCCGGACAGTGATCTGAAATTCGATAGGGTTTGAATATAGCATGAGCCAAAGGATAATCCGAAACAAACTTCAAATTAGTCATCACTCTATCCAGTTTCTTCAGGAGTCCCATACTTCCAGCAGGAGTTTTGTTCCAAGTAAATTGAAAACCAGTCGAATTCAGGTCCTCAATATCTAAACAGTTAATACATTCAATAAAGTCATCAACACCTTTAGGAAAACTAGAACATCCTTCAGAATATTCCGAATGTTTTAAAGCAACATTGAAATCTCCTAATAATCCCCAAGCATCCTCTTTAACCACCAGTTTATGTTTCTTCAAATTCTCCCATAGATCTCTTCTATCCAGATAATTGGAAGCAGCGTAAATAAAAGACAAATACATGCTATAATTAGAATCACAGAATCTAACATAACAGTGAATAACTTGTCTAGATTGAGAAATCACCATCACATCCACAATTCTAGGATTCCATCCAACTATGATCCTAGTTCCAGCCTCACAACAACTATTATTAGAAACCCAATCCCATTGTCCAAAAGTCTTAGCACAAACACTCTTGAGATTTAAGATTTTGACATGGGTTTCAACCACAGCACATATCCCCAGAAAACCTACTAAGTTGTATACCCGTGAAAACTATCCAAGACATTATATTTGATTGAATGAGTATCAAGTCAAGAACACATCTCGACTATGACAAGTAGTGAACTATAACTATAATTCAAAGTGAAAAAAAAGGTTCTTTTGATTAAAATTTCATCTATCTCTTTTTTCCATGCATACTTGGCTTATATGAAGTCTTTATTACATAGTTGGTGGTAACAAGCCACACAACCAACTGCTCAGTAAAACTAATAATGAAAATTAAAGAAACTCATGAAACCGCACAAAAAAACATCTGACACACTTTGTAAGGACCTTTAACTCTTGGCATCAACCTTTGTTCTTCCTTTTGTTAGAAAAACGTTCTTCCCTCATATGCACCTAAACCATGTCACCATCTTGAAAGACACGTGGTTTCCTATGCATGTTGGAAATATGTTTATACACCTCATTCACGTCTTCAATCTTCACACGAACTTGTTGGTGTAGTTTCATCATGGCCTTCAACTTGTCATTAGCATCCTTGTGAACCAATTCATCCTTTGGAAATGGAATGAAATCCAAATGCATGTACCGATTCACACCATACACCAGTATAAAGGAGAGTAACCTGTAGCGTAAGTTGGAGAATGATTACAGGCATACTCAAGATGTGCAAGTTTGATGTCCAACTATTTTTGAGTTTTGCTAACCAACCCCCTCAACAATGTACCCGTAGTTGTATTAGTCACCTTCGTTTGCACATCAGTTTGTGGATGATGGGACGTAATAAAAAGTAACTTAGTACCAAATTTCCTCCACAAAGTGTTCCAAAAGTAACTCAAAAACATGGAATCCCTATCAGAAACAATAGTTTTAGGAATATTATGCAAGCGAACCACCTCTTTAAAGTACAAATCAGACACATTAGATGCATCATTGGTTTTATGACATGGCACAAAGTGTGCCATTTTTGAAAACCTATCCACCACCACTATAATGGAATCCTTCCCCCTTTGAGTTCTAGGCAAAACCATACTAAATTCCATTGACACATCTTCCTAAGAATGAATAGGAATCGGCAAAGGAGTGTAAACACCATGCTTGAAAGTTTTTTTTCGTCATCCGTCATGTAACACACTTGCCCACTATGTTGGTTACATCCCCGACTTCTTTAGGCCAGAAGAATGTTCTTAAAGCACCTCCAAAGTTTTGTTAATGGAAAAATGACAGGCCAAACCACCAACATGAGCTTCAAGAATCAGCAACTCTCGTATTGCATGTTTAGGGACACAAAGGGGATTGCCTTTTGATGCCTTTATATTTTTGATTAAGTGAGTAGGGTTGTGTTTAGTTAAATTAACCTAGAATAACTACGACAAATGATAGGTGTATGGGAAGAAATGGATAGATTAGTAACAAATCAAGACCTACTAAGTTGTATACCTGTGAAAACTATCCAAGACATTATATTTGATTGAATGAGTATCAAGTCAAGAACACATCTCGACTATGACAAGTAGTGAACTATAACTATAATTCAAAGTGAAAAAAAAGGTTCTTTTGATTAAAATTTCATCTATCTCTTTTTTCCATGCATACTTGGCTTATATGAAGCCTTTTTTTTTTTTTTTTTTTTGAAAGAGCCAAAGCTCAGCAAACTTTATTAAAAAGAATAAAAGAATACAAACACCAAAAATTCAAACAAAGTACAATAATAACCAGCCTATCCATAACCAACTACCAAACCACTTCCTAATACTAAGAACTAACCACTCACAACCCCAATAATCCCTAAATTCCTTAAAGTTAGCCCAAGGACTTATTGAAAGAGGGAAAAAAGGTAACTTCACCCCCTTGCTCCAACCAAACCTCCAAAATATAAAGAAACCAAAGCAAGGGGTAAGGCCTTTAAAAAAACCCTCAGTCCATAAGCTAACCTTTAAGAAAAAAAACCTCAAGTTCAAAACCCACAAATCACAAATAACAAGGAAATCCCTATAAACTAATCCACAAAAAAACATAACATCACGGATAAAACAGGAATGCCCCAAACAACAAATAGACCCAAAGCTCCTGTCGCGACCCTTGTCCATAACATCCTTCAAAGTCTTCAACAGGAAATCCATAATCTCTCCACAACTATTGCCCACCACCAAACTTTGCTTCGCCTTTCTGCACCACAAACTCAAATAGAAACACAAAAAAATAATTCCAAAACACCAGTGAATCAAATTAAGTTTCATACTAGACATGGCATCAATCACATGTCTAGGATTCACTATTTGGATAATCTCAATTAAGATCATATCCAAACAGCAAATCCCATAGGTACAAGTCACATGATTAAAGAGTAAACTCTCCAACCAGCGACATATTCCGTCAATTCCTTTGTGCATATTTTTATTCCCAAAAAACCCCCACCAAATACCATTAATAACATCATCCTTATTTAACTGCCACCACTGCCAAACCCAAAACCATAACCAACCACACTCAAACCAGCAAAACCAGAAATTGATCTTCATTATTCAACATTCTCAATTCCCGAAATACCCCAGATCAAATAAACCTTATTATTGATCATTTTAACTCTTTTCTTTAATCCCATCAGCTTCAAACGAATCTCATTCTCAATTCTAGCTATAACCCCCTCAACTGATATTCTACTGGAACCAAAAAGTCTAGCATTTCTCTCTCTCCAAATATTAGACACACAGCTAGCAAACATACATTTAATGATCAAATTCTCACCTGTCTTCATTTTAAGCATTCTGTTCAACATTAAAATAAGATCATTCCATTCAACCCTTTTCAAATTTAGCCCCACTTTACTGCAGAAATATTTCCAGATTCTAGAGGAATACTCACAATTAAAGAATAAATGGCTATGCGAATCAGGAACATTATCACAAAAAGGACACAGCAAATTACCAGCCAATTCCCATCCTCTAACCCTATCCTGAGTTTTTAATCTGTTCAGGACAGCCAGCCATAAAATAAAAGAGTTGCGAGGAATGCAATTATTATACCAAACAAGATTAAACCAAGGCACAATATCCCCAAAATTATTCAAATCATTCCACACCTGTTTGCAAGAGAATTTTCTGCATATACCTCCCTTATCCCTCCATCCAATAACATCATTCAAATTAGAATCAATACAAAACATAGGAGCTTCAGTCAATCCAGGGTACTTATTAACCCACTCAACCGGCCAAGAATACGACTCCAACTCAAGAACATCACAAACTAAAGCAGAATCACTAAGCCCATTACTAATCCACTCTCTCCTAGGAATAATGGCGCAAAGAATACCAATAGGATGCCACCAATCATGCCATAAAGAAGTGTTCCTCCCATTACCCACACAAGAAATAACATGAGGCCTAACAGTATTCCTTATCTCCAAAAATCTCTTCCATGTCCAGTTCATACTCTTTTTCTGCAGAATATCCCAAAAATTCCTGCTGCCAATATAATTGATTCTCACCCACTGCACCCACAGGGAATTTTTGTTATTAACCACATTCCAAACATGTTTAGCAAGTAAAGCATCATTCCATTTCCTCAAATTCTTTATTCCCAGCCCACCATACTCCTTAGGTTTACAAATATCAAGCCATTTAACTTTAGCTTTCCCTTTAACTATCTCACCATTAGCCCATAAAAAACTCCTGCACATCTTTTCAATCTCATTAATAGTAGCAATTGGAATTTTAAAAATAGAGGCCCAATAAACATGAATAGAAGTTAAAACCGAATTAATGAGTTGCAATCTGCCAGCAAAAGATAAGGTTTTACACTTCCAATTGAAAATTCTCAACTTAATCTTTTCAATCAACTTTTTACAATCTCTATCAAACAGTTTAGTAACACACATAGGAACCCCCAAATATTTAAATGGAAATTTCCCAACTTCATAAGGAAGAATACCCAAAATAATCCTTCTCATATTAGGCTTAACACAACTGAAATAAATCTGACTTTTTTCCATACTAACCTTCAACCCTGAAATCTTATTGAAATCATCAAGGGCCTTCCTTATAATTCTGGCCGAATTCCCATTACCATAAGAAAAAATTAACAAATCATCAGCAAAACATAAATGGGAAATTCTGAGGCTCAAACACTTACTATGGAACTTAAAATTCAAAGAATCTTCAATAAGTTTACCCATAATAATATTGAAAACCTCCATAACTATAGTAAATAGGTAAGGAGATAAAGGATCTCCCTGCCTAAGCCCACGCTTTCCTTCAAAATACCCATGATCTTCACCATTAAAATTAAGCATGAACCACGGGGAAGAAACACAAGCCATAATCCATTTAACCATGACTGGATGAAACCCAAATCCCTGCAGAACTCTATTAAGAAAATCCCAATCCACCGTATCATAAGCCTTTTGTATATCAATCTTTATCGTACATTTAGGGGTACCTCTCTTTTTTTTGTACCCCACCATCAACTCCTGAGCAAGAAGAATATTGTCCAAAATAGATCTACCAGGAATAAAAGCTGATTGGTTATTACTAACAATATCACCCAAGCAATTTCTAATTCTATTTACTATAATCTTACTGATACACTTATAAAAAGTGTTACAGCAAGCTATAGGTCTAAAATCAGAAACTTTCCTCGGAACTTCAACTTTAGGGACCAGAACAATTCTCGTGGCATTAATCCCATTCAACAATTTACCAGTCCAAAAAAATTCTCTCACAGCCTTACACACATCTGGACCAACAATACTCCAAGCACTTTTAAAGAATTTCGAAGTATACCCATCAGGCCCAGGGGCACGATTGTCATCTATGTCAAACATCGCCAATTTAATTTCTTCATCAGTAACCACTCTAATCATATCAACAGCCACCCTACTGTCCAATTTTTTAGGAAAAAACTCATCATTTAAGCCTGATAAATCAGTATCATCCTTACATCCCAAAAACTTATTAAAATGAGACACAAATTTCTCTATCATAGCCTTCCCACTCACCCAACGACCATCTTCATTCAGAACCATCTGAATACGATTATAGATACCTCTGCTTTTAACAATTTTGTGGAAGAATTTAGAGTTATTGTCCCCATCCTGTAACCATTTGATTTTAGCACGCTGAGCAAGAATCTTTTCTTCATCAATACAAGCAATATTAAAATCTAAGAGAATATTAGCATGCTCTTCCCTAATCTTGCAATCAAAAGGATTATTGTCAATATCTTGTTGTTTACACTCCAAATCCTTTCTTAACTTCTGTATTCTTTTTCCAGCTCCCCAATATTTATTACACATCTCCCTGCAATGTTTTTTGAGAATCTTCAACTTTTGTGTCACTTTAAACATAAAATACCCATCAATATTCTTATCCCAAACCTCCTTAACCAAAGGGAGAAATTCCTCCTTCTCAGAGATAAAATTCGCAAATCTAAAAGAAGGCTTCCACTTTACTTTGTTACCAGGAAAATTTAAGATAGCAGGGCAATGATCCGAATTTCTGTATGGTTTAAAGACAGCATGAGCAAGAGGATGGTTCAACATAAATTTTTGATTAACCATAACTCTATCAAGCTTCTTTAACAGCCCCATATTACCCATAGGGGTTTTGTTCCATGTAAACTGAAACCCATAAGACTTCAAGTCCTCCACTTCTATAAAACTCAAACAATCAACAAAATCTTCAACTCCTTTAGGAGTTCTAGAACAGCTTTCAGAATATTCCGAAGGTTTTAAAGCAACATTAAAATCACCTAATAAACCCCAAGCTTCCCTATTAACAACCAAACTATGTTTTTTCAAATTATCCCAAAGCAATCTTCTTTCAATATAATTCGAAGCAGCATATATAAAAGACAAATACATGCCAATATCCGAATTACACAATTTCACATAACAATGAATAACCTGTTTGGATTGAGACAGCAGAATCACATCAAAAAGTCTCGGATTCCACCCCACTATTATTCTAGTACCAGCTTCACAACTATTATTATTAGATATCCAATCCCACTGCCCAAAAGTCTTAGCACAAACACTCTTGAGATTTAAAATTTTGACATGAGATTCAATCACAGCACAAATACCAAGGTTATTACACCTAATAACATCAATAACCTCCTTCTGCTTAACAGACTTATTCAATCCCCTAACATTCCAAGCACCAACAGACATCATTGGGAAAAAAAAGAATTTTTGGCATTTACCTCCTCAAATGCCTGAGAACTCCCCAACTTACTGCTATTATTATCCGCCTCCAACTTATCTTTATTCACTTTATTACTTTCATTTCCTTTCTTCTTCCCCTCTCCCTTGATTGAAGACATCAATTTATTATTCTTGCTTTCATTAGAACCCATTTCACCTTCACCACTATCAACATTTTGATTAGCAACAGTCTTCATAATCTTATCATCCTCTTCCATTTTATCCAATACTTCCTCTTCAATCTCTCCCAAAATTCCAAAGCTGTTTTTATTACTTAATCCCTCCCCTGTTTTATTCTCACTACCAATACTAACATTGCCCATCTCTGTCTTGTTATCCTTTTCCACTACAACCTGCTGCTTATTATTCTCCTTCAACCCCCGATTTCCTATATCATCTTTCCCATTAACAAACTTCTCATAATTTCTATTCTTTTCTAAATTCCAGTGACTTACTCCTTTATTACTCCAATTCCAATTTTGCCCTTTACCATTTCCACCTCTGCTCCCATTATTGCCTTTAGAAAAAATACCCCTTCTCCAATTCCCATTCTTTCCATTATTCTTCATATTATTTGATTGATAATTACCCACTTGAGATTTACTAGTGCCTTCACCATCAATGTTACCCATTACCTTTTTATATTTAACTTCTGTGAAACCATCCCCATTAACAACTTCCTTCCCTTTATTATTCTTTAGATTTCTCACTTCTTCATTATTATCCTCCTTCACAACATTCATAGCAGCAGCACAAACTTTATCCACATGCCCATAGACTTTGCAATGATTACATCTAGAAGGAATCCAAGCATATTCAACATCAAAACTTTGAATCACAGCAGAATTAGAAACAAAATCCCAAGTAGCAATATCAATCTTCTTTCTCCATTCCTTCCCAGCTGCCATTTCAACAAGAATTCTAGCATAAGCATTCCTTCCTTTATGTTCCAAACACATATCCTCAGTAAAGGAATCAAAAGCCAAAGGAATACCTATCTTACTAGCAATTCTACATAAGTTTTCACCACTCCAAACTTCCAAGGGCAAATCAAATATTTTAATCCAAACAGGAATTTTATCATGCTTGTTCTTAGTTAATGTCAAACCAGGCCTCCATCGTTGAAGAAATAAAGGCATATTATTAAACATTAACCAAGGACTACCCTCCAAAACAGATAACATCCCCTTTTCATCACTGAATTTAAAGAAGAAAAAACCTTTGCTGTTCATGAATACCTCTTCCAAACCCATATTCTTCCACAATCTTCTTACTTCTTTCTGAATAACAGGGAACGCCAACTTCTTGTCAATCATATAACCATAAAGAGTATTAGTAAAAGGAATACTAGCATTCTTTAGATTCTCTAATGGAATTATTACAGGTCCATCCTCTTCCCCATTCTCCCCTGGAATGAATCTAACATCTATTTTACCCTTATGTCTATTACCCTTTAACACTCCAGCATAAGAGTTCATCACATTCCCCTGCATTCCTCCATCCTCCTTATTACTATTCTTAGCATTTCCCAAAATAGAAGGAAGTAAATTAATGCTATTGATAACAGTACCTGATTTCTCATTGCAGTTATTACCCATATTACTCTTAGCATTAACCTCTTCTTCTATCTCATTTTCCTCTTCCCCTCTAGAATCATCCTCACTTGAATCATTATCCCCTTCCTCATCAGAAGTGTCATCATCTTCAGTATTACCTTCTATCTCCTTGTCTTTCTTTTCCAAATTTGACTTATCAACATCCATTTCCTGATTCTTTTCACTGTCTAAATCCTTCCCCACAGTCTTCTCCACCTTCAGATCACTAAGAAATTGAAAGCCAACCCCCGGAATAAATTCTTCACTACTGATAACAATCTTATCCCCATCAGCTCTACACTTCACACCTTTATTCTCATCCAATTTAGAACTATCATGAATATTGATATCAATCACCTCAATGTTAGGATTCACCCTAATCATTTCATTCGTAACATTCTTCAATTCCATATTAGGATCCTGAACAGCATTACTCAATTTCGATCCATCCCAATTTTTCAACAAATTAGCAGTGTTACCTGAAGGAATAGAAACAACTTGATCTCCATCATTTTTTACCTCTCCAGTAGTTCCATACTTCAATTCCATCATATTGCTCTCAGATCTAGGAAAAGAGCTGATAGAGTCTGAATCCCAAGTTGATACTGATTCCAAATCATCTCCTGATACTTCTTCAAATCCTTCTTCAAAATCATAATCCTCAGTATCCATCGAAGTTAACCCATCCACCAACTTACGGCCTCTATTCTTGACTCTGAAAGCTTTACCCTCCATTTTCCACTCAGCTTTACCAATTCCTGACGCAACAGCTCCAGAGACACTAGGCTTACGACGAGCTTTATAGATCGTAGCTGAAGATTGCTCAATAATTCCAGGCGGAATTAGATCCTTCACATCCACTTCAGTCTTAGTGAACCGGACAGCAGCACTTTTATCCGGAGGTTTTACCTTCGCTTCCTTCAATCGATCCGATTTGGATGATGCTCCCATTAAGACAATGGAAATAGAAGAGAAATTGCTTCACCAAATTAAATGAAATACGTCGGAAAAGCAGCACCGATGAATCGAAACTAGATCGCACCACCGTCAGAAAGAATCAAGGGAAGAGAGAGAAAGTAGAGAGAGAAAGCGAAAAAGTTAGTATTGCTTATATGAAGCCTTTATTACAAAGTTGGTGGTTACAAGCCACCCAACCAACTACTCAGTTAAACTAATAATGAAAATTAAAGAAACTCATGAAACCACACAAAAAAACGTCTGAAACACTAATGAATGAAAAAAGCATCCATGTTCCATTAAGGAGAAAAAAGAGGCAATAAAGTGTAACCCAAATCCACTAAAGAGTATCAATAAGGGATACAAGGCTTGATGAAGAAAAAAGTAACGGTTTTGAGCACTTATGAAGCCTTTAAAATGTTGCCCTAGCGTTCACGCGACCTTAATTCAATACGTAGGTTACCATGCACAACCCAACCATTAAGTACAAACCACCTTCTAGCCTACTAGTAATCACTAATCCATCACCTTTTTCGGCTTTTCATGATCCATCCATGGATCCTCCCCTCCCCCTTTGAAAGGAAATGACCTTAATTCATCAAGTCCATACTCAACAAGATACGGTGAAAGGTCTCCCACATTAAAGGTAGCATGCACTCCATGGTCTCCTCCCAGATCCACCTTATAAGCATTATCATTGACATGTGTCACCACTTTGTAAGGACCTTCAGCTCTTGGCTTCAACTTTTGTTCTTCCTTTTGTTAGGAAAACGTTCTTTCCTCATATGCACCTAAACCAGGTCACTATCTTGAAAGACATGTGGTGTCCTATGCATGTTGGAATTCTGTTAGTACACGTCATTCACGGCTTCAATCTTCACAAACTTGTTGGCGTAGTTTCACCATTGCCTTCAACTTGTCATTAGCATCCTTGTGAACCAATTTATCGTTTTGAAATGGAATCAAATACAAAGGCTTGTAAGGATTCACACCATACACCACTTACAAAGGCTTGTAAGGACCTTCAGCTCTTGGCATCAACTTTTGTTCTTCCTTTTGTTAGGAAAACGTTATTTCCTCATGTGCACCTAAACCAAGTCACCATTTTGAAAGACACGTGGTTTCCTATGTATGTTGGAATTCTATTTGTACACGTCATTCACGGCTTCAATCTTCAGACGAACTTGTTGGTGTAGTTTCAACATGGCCTTCAATTTGTCATTAGCATCCTTGTCAACCAATTCATCGTTTGGAAACGGAATCAAATACAATGGATTGTAAGGATTCACACCATACACCACTTATAAAGGAGTGACCTATAGCATAAGTAGGAGAATGATTACTCGTAAACTCAGCATGTGTAAGTTTGATGTCCGACTGTTTTTGAGTTTTGCTAACCAACCCCCTCAACAACGTACCCAAAGTTCTATTAGTCACCTTCGTTTGCCCATCAGTTTGTGGTTCATGGGACGTACTAAAAAGTAACTTAGTACCAACTTTCCTCCACAAAGTGTTCCAAATTTAACTCAAAAACAAGGAATCCCTATCAGAAACAATAGTTTTAGGAATAATATGCAAGCGAACCACTTCTTTAAAGTACAAATCAGACACATTAGATAAATCATTGGTTTTATGACATGGCATAAAGTGAGCCATTTTTAAAAACCTATCCACCACCACGATAATGGATTCCTTTCCCCCTTTTGAATTCTAGGCAAAGCCATACTGAATTCCATTGACACATCATGCCAAGGACGAATAGGAACCGACAAAGGAGTGTAAACACCATGCATGATGGTTTTTTTCGTCATCCGACATGTAACACACTTGCCCACTATGTTGGTTACATCCCTAACATCTTTAGGCCAGAAGAAATGTTCTTAAAGCTCCTTCAAAGTTTTGGTAATGGAAAAATGACCCGCCAAACCACCACAATGAGCTTCACAAATCAGCAACTCCCGTATTGCATGTTTAGGGACACAAATGTGATTGCCTTTTGATGCCTTTATGGGCTTGATTAAGTGAGTAGGGCCGTGTTTAGGTAAATTAAGCTACAATAACAACCACAAATGATAGGTGTATGGGAAGAAATGGATCGATTAGTAACAAATCAAGACCTACTATGTTGTATACTTGTGAAAACTATCCAAGACATAATATTTCTCTGAATGCGTATCAAGTCAAGAACATGTCTCGACTATGACAAATAATGAACTATAACTATAATTCAAACTGAACAAAGGTTCTTTTGATTAAAATTTCGTCTATCTCTTTTTTCCATGCATAATTTGGCTTATATGAAGCCTTTATTACAAAGTTGGTGGTTACAAGCCACCCAACCAACTACTCAGTTAAACTAATAATGAAAATTAAAGAAACTCATGAAACCACACAAAAAAACGTCTGAAACACTAATGAATGAAAAAAGCATCCATGTTCCATTAAGGAGAAAAAAGAGGCAATAAAGTGTAACCTAAATCCACTAAAGAGTATCAATAAGGGATACAAGGCTTGATGAAGAAAAAAGTAACGGTTTTGAGCACTTATGAAGCCTTTAAAATGTTGCCCTAGCGTTCACGCGACCTTAATTCAATACGTAGGTTACCATGCACAACCCAACCATTAAGTACAAACCACCTTCTAGCCTACTAGTAATCACTAATCCATCACCTTTTTCGGCTTTTCATGATCCATCCATGGATCCTCCCCTCCCCCTTTGAAAGGAAATGACCTTAATTCATCAAGTCCATACTCAACAAGATACGGTGAAAGGTCTCCCACATTAAAGGTAGCATGCACTCCATGGTCTCCTCCCAGATCCACCTTATAAGCATTATCATTGACATGTGTCACCACTTTGTAAGGACCTTCAGCTCTTGGCTTCAACTTTTGTTCTTCCTTTTGTTAGGAAAACGTTCTTTCCTCATATGCACCTAAACCAGGTCACTATCTTGAAAGACATGTGGTGTCCTATGCATGTTGGAATTCTGTTAGTACACGTCATTCACGGCTTCAATCTTCACAAACTTGTTGGCGTAGTTTCACCATTGCCTTCAACTTGTCATTAGCATCCTTGTGAACCAATTTATCGTTTTGAAATGGAATCAAATACAAAGGCTTGTAAGGATTCACACCATACACCACTTACAAAGGCTTGTAAGGACCTTCAGCTCTTGGCATCAACTTTTGTTCTTCCTTTTGTTAGGAAAACGTTATTTCCTCATGTGCACCTAAACCAAGTCACCATTTTGAAAGACACGTGGTTTCCTATGTATGTTGGAATTCTATTTGTACACGTCATTCACGGCTTCAATCTTCAGACGAACTTGTTGGTGTAGTTTCAACATGGCCTTCAATTTGTCATTAGCATCCTTGTGAACCAATTCATCGTTTGGAAATGGAATCAAATACAATGGATTGTAAGGATTCACACCATACACCACTTATAAAGGAGTGACCTATAGCATAAGTAGGAGAATGATTACTCGTAAACTCAGCATGTGTAAGTTTGATGTCCAACTGTTTTTGAGTTTTGCTAACCAACCCCCTCAACAACGTACCCAAAGTTCTATTAGTCACCTTCGTTTGCCCATCAGTTTGTGGTTGATGGGACGTACTAAAAAGTAACTTAGTACCAACTTTCCTCCACAAAGTGTTCCAAATTTAACTCAAAAACAAGGAATCCCTATCAGAAACAATAGTTTTAGGAATAATATGCAAGCGAACCACTTCTTTAAAGTACAAATCAGACACATTAGATAAATCATTGGTTTTATGACATGGCATAAAGTGAGCCATTTTTAAAAACCTATCCACCACCACTATAATGGATTCCTTTCCCCCTTTTGAATTCTAGGCAAAGCCATACTTAATTCCATTGACACATCATGCCAAGGACGAATAGGAACCGACAAAGGAGTGTAAACACCATGCATGATGGTTTTTTTCGTCATCCGACATGTAACACACTTGCCCACTATGTTGGTTACATCCCTAACATCTTTAGGCCAGAAGAAATGTTCTTAAAGCACCTTCAAAGTTTTGGTAATGGAAAAATGACCCGCCAAACCACCACCATGAGCTTCACGAATCAGCAACTCCCGTATTGCATGTTTAGGGACACAAATGTGATTGCCTTTTGATGCCTTTATGGGCTTGATTAAGTGAGTAGGGTCGTGTTTAGGTAAATTAAGCTACAATAACAACCACAAATGATAGGTGTATGGGAAGAAATGGATCGATTAGTAACAAATCAAGACCTACTATGTTGTATACTTGTGAAAACTATCGAAGACATAATATTTCTCTGAATGCGTATCAAGTCAAGAACATGTCTCGACTATGACAAATAATGAACTATAACTATAATTCAAACTGAACAAAGGTTCTTTTGATTAAAATTTCGTCTATCTCTTTTTTCCATGCATAATTTGGCTTATATGAAGCCTTTATTACAAAGTTGGTGGTTACAAGCCACCCAACCAACTACTCAGTTAAACTAATAATGAAAATTAAAGAAACTCATGAAACCACACAAAAAAACGTCTGAAACACTAATGAATGAAAAAAGCATCCATGTTCCATTAAGGAGAAAAAAGAGGCAATAAAGTGTAACCCAAATCCACTAAAGAGTATCAATAAGGGATACAAGGCTTGATGAAGAAAAAAGTAACGGTTTTGAGCACTTATGAAGCCTTTAAAATGTTGCCCTAGCGTTCACGCGACCTTAATTCAATACGTAGGTTACCATGCACAACCCAACCATTAAGTACAAACCACCTTCTAGCCTACTAGTAATCACTAATCCATCACCTTTTTCGGCTTTTCATGATCCATCCATGGATCCTCCCCTCCCCCTTTGAAAGGAAATGACCTTAATTCATCAAGTCCATACTCAACAAGATACGGTGAAAGGTCTCCCACATTAAAGGTAGCATGCACTCCATGGTCTCCTCCCAGATCCACCTTATAAGCATTATCATTGACATGTGTCACCACTTTGTAAGGACCTTCAGCTCTTGGCTTCAACTTTTGTTCTTCCTTTTGTTAGGAAAACGTTCTTTCCTCATATGCACCTAAACCAGGTCACTATCTTGAAAGACATGTGGTGTCCTATGCATGTTGGAATTCTGTTAGTACACGTCATTCACGGCTTCAATCTTCACAAACTTGTTGGCGTAGTTTCACCATTGCCTTCAACTTGTCATTAGCATCCTTGTGAACCAATTTATCGTTTTGAAATGGAATCAAATACAAAGGCTTGTAAGGATTCACACCATACACCACTTACAAAGGCTTGTAAGGACCTTCAGCTCTTGGCATCAACTTTTGTTCTTCCTTTTGTTAGGAAAACGTTATTTCCTCATGTGCACCTAAACCAAGTCACCATTTTGAAAGACACGTGGTTTCCTATGTATGTTGGAATTCTATTTGTACACGTCATTCACGGCTTCAATCTTCAGACGAACTTGTTGGTGTAGTTTCAACATGGCCTTCAATTTGTCATTAGCATCCTTGTGAACCAATTCATCGTTTGGAAATGGAATCAAATACAATGGATTGTAAGGATTCACACCATACACCACTTATAAAGGAGTGACCTATAGCATAAGTAGGAGAATGATTACTCGTAAACTCAGCATGTGTAAGTTTGATGTCCAACTGTTTTTGAGTTTTGCTAACCAACCCCCTCAACAACGTACCCAAAGTTCTATTAGTCACCTTCGTTTGCCCATCAGTTTGTGGTTGATGGGACGTACTAAAAAGTAACTTAGTACCAACTTTCCTCCACAAAGTGTTCCAAATTTAACTCAAAAACAAGGAATCCCTATCAGAAACAATAGTTTTAGGAATAATATGCAAGCGAACCACTTCTTTAAAGTACAAATCAGACACATTAGATAAATCATTGGTTTTATGACATGGCATAAAGTGAGCCATTTTTAAAAACCTATCCACCACCACTATAATGGATTCCTTTCCCCCTTTTGAATTCTAGGCAAAGCCATACTTAATTCCATTGACACATCATGCCAAGGACGAATAGGAACCGACAAAGGAGTGTAAACACCATGCATGATGGTTTTTTTCGTCATCCGACATGTAACACACTTGCCCACTATGTTGGTTACATCCCTAACATCTTTAGGCCAGAAGAAATGTTCTTAAAGCACCTTCAAAGTTTTGGTAATGGAAAAATGACCCGCCAAACCACCACCATGAGCTTCACGAATCAGCAACTCCCGTATTGCATGTTTAGGGACACAAATGTGATTGCCTTTTGATGCCTTTATGGGCTTGATTAAGTGAGTAGGGTCGTGTTTAGGTAAATTAAGCTACAATAACAACCACAAATGATAGGTGTATGGGAAGAAATGGATCGATTAGTAACAAATCAAGACCTACTATGTTGTATACTTGTGAAAACTATCGAAGACATAATATTTCTCTGAATGCGTATCAAGTCAAGAACATGTCTCGACTATGACAAATAATGAACTATAACTATAATTCAAACTGAACAAAGGTTCTTTTGATTAAAATTTCGTCTATCTCTTTTTTCCATGCATAATTTGGCTTATATGAAGCCTTTATTACAAAGTTGGTGGTTACAAGCCACCCAACCAACTACTCAGTTAAACTAATAATGAAAATTAAAGAAACTCATGAAACCACACAAAAAAACGTCTGAAACACTAATGAATGAAAAAAGCATCCATGTTCCATTAAGGAGAAAAAAGAGGCAATAAAGTGTAACCCAAATCCACTAAAGAGTATCAATAAGGGATACAAGGCTTGATGAAGAAAAAAGTAACGGTTTTGAGCACTTATGAAGCCTTTAAAATGTTGCCCTAGCGTTCACGCGACCTTAATTCAATACGTAGGTTACCATGCACAACCAAACCATTAAGTACAAACCATCTTCTAGCCTACTAGTAATCACTAATCCATCACCTTTTTCGGCTTTTCATGATCCATCCATGGATCCTCCCCTCCCCCTTCGAAAGGAAATGACCTTAATTCATCAAGTCCATACTCAACAAGATACGGTGAAAGGTCTCCCACATTAAAGGTAGCATGCACTCCATGGTCTCTTCCCAGATCCACCTTATAAGCATTATCATTGACATGTGTCACCACTTTGTAAGGACCTTCAGCTCTTGGCATCAACTTTTGTTCTTCCTTTTGTTAGGAAAACGTTCTTTCCTCATATGCACCTAAACCAGGTCACTATCTTGAAAGACATGTGGTGTCCTATGCATGTTGGAATTCTGTTAGTACACGTCATTCACGGCTTCAATCTTCACAAACTTGTTGGCGTAGTTTCACCATTGCCTTCAACTTGTCATTAGCATCCTTGTGAACCAATTTATCGTTTTGAAATGGAATCAAATACAAAGGCTTGTAAGGATTCACACCATACACCACTTACAAAGGCTTGTAAGGACCTTCAGCTCTTGGCATCAACTTTTGTTCTTCCTTTTGTTAGGAAAACGTTATTTCCTCATGTGCACCTAAACCAAGTCACCATTTTGAAAGACACGTGGTTTCCTATGTATGTTGGAATTCTATTTGTACACGTCATTCACGGCTTCAATCTTCAGACGAACTTGTTGGTGTAGTTTCAACATGGCCTTCAATTTATCATTAGCATCCTTGTGAACCAATTCATCGTTTGGAAATGGAATCAAATACAATGGATTGTAAGGATTCACACCATACACCACTTATAAAGGAGTGACCTATAGCATAAGTAGGAGAATGATTACTCGTAAACTCAGCATGTGTAAGTTTGATGTCCAACTGTTTTTGAGTTTTGCTAACCAACCCCCTCAACAACGTACCCAAAGTTCTATTAGTCACCTTCGTTTGCCCATCAGTTTGTGGTTGATGGGACGTACTAAAAAGTAACTTAGTACCAACTTTCCTCCACAAAGTGTTCCAAATTTAACTCAAAAACAAGGAATCCCTATCAGAAACAATAGTTTTAGGAATAATATGCAAGCGAACCACTTCTTTAAAGTACAAATCAGACACATTAGATAAATCATTGGTTTTATGACATGGCATAAAGTGAGCCATTTTTAAAAACCTATCCACCACCACGATAATGGATTCCTTTCCCCCTTTTGAATTCTAGGCAAAGCCATACTGAATTCCATTGACACATCATGCCAAGGACGAATAGGAACCGACAAAGGAGTGTAAACACCATGCATGATGGTTTTTTTCGTCATCCGACATGTAACACACTTGCCCACTATGTTGGTTACATCCCTAACATCTTTAGGCCAGAAGAAATGTTCTTAAAGCTCCTTCAAAGTTTTGGTAATGGAAAAATGACCCGCCAAACCACCACAATGAGCTTCACGAATCAGCAACTCCCGTATTGCATGTTTAGGGACACAAATGTGATTGCCTTTTGATGCCTTTATGGGCTTGATTAAGTGAGTAGGGCCGTGTTTAGGTAAATTAAGCTACAATAACAACCACAAATGATAGGTGTATGGGAAGAAATGGATCGATTAGTAACAAATCAAGACCTACTATGTTGTATACTTGTGAAAACTATCCAAGACATAATATTTCTCTGAATGCGTATCAAGTCAAGAACATGTCTCGACTATGACAAATAATGAACTATAACTATAATTCAAACTGAACAAAGGTTCTTTTGATTAAAATTTCGTCTATCTCTTTTTTCCATGCATAATTTGGCTTATATGAAGCCTTTATTACAAAGTTGGTGGTTACAAGCCACCCAACCAACTACTCAGTTAAACTAATAATGAAAATTAAAGAAACTCATGAAACCACACAAAAAAACGTCTGAAACACTAATGAATGAAAAAAGCATCCATGTTCCATTAAGGAGAAAAAAGAGGCAATAAAGTGTAACCCAAATCCACTAAAGAGTATCAATAAGGGATACAAGGCTTGATGAAGAAAAAAGTAACGGTTTTGAGCACTTATGAAGCCTTTAAAATGTTGCCCTAGCGTTCACGCGACCTTAATTCAATACGTAGGTTACCATGCACAACCAAACCATTAAGTACAAACCATCTTCTAGCCTACTAGTAATCACTAATCCATCACCTTTTTCGGCTTTTCATGATCCATCCATGGATCCTCCCCTCCCCCTTCGAAAGGAAATGACCTTAATTCATCAAGTCCATACTCAACAAGATACGGTGAAAGGTCTCCCACATTAAAGGTAGCATGCACTCCATGGTCTCTTCCCAGATCCACCTTATAAGCATTATCATTGACATGTGTCACCACTTTGTAAGGACCTTCAGCTCTTGGCATCAACTTTTGTTCTTCCTTTTGTTAGGAAAACGTTCTTTCCTCATATGCACCTAAACCAGGTCACTATCTTGAAAGACATGTGGTGTCCTATGCATGTTGGAATTCTGTTAGTACACGTCATTCACGGCTTCAATCTTCACAAACTTGTTGGCGTAGTTTCACCATTGCCTTCAACTTGTCATTAGCATCCTTGTGAACCAATTTATCGTTTTGAAATGGAATCAAATACAAAGGCTTGTAAGGATTCACACCATACACCACTTACAAAGGCTTGTAAGGACCTTCAGCTCTTGGCATCAACTTTTGTTCTTCCTTTTGTTAGGAAAACGTTATTTCCTCATGTGCACCTAAACCAAGTCACCATTTTGAAAGACACGTGGTTTCCTATGTATGTTGGAATTCTATTTGTACACGTCATTCACGGCTTCAATCTTCAGACGAACTTGTTGGTGTAGTTTCAACATGGCCTTCAATTTATCATTAGCATCCTTGTGAACCAATTCATCGTTTGGAAATGGAATCAAATACAATGGATTGTAAGGATTCACACCATACACCACTTATAAAGGAGTGACCTATAGCATAAGTAGGAGAATGATTACTCGTAAACTCAGCATGTGTAAGTTTGATGTCCAACTGTTTTTGAGTTTTGCTAACCAACCCCCTCAACAACGTACCCAAAGTTCTATTAGTCACCTTCGTTTGCCCATCAGTTTGTGGTTGATGGGACGTACTAAAAAGTAACTTAGTACCAACTTTCCTCCACAAAGTGTTCCAAATTTAACTCAAAAACAAGGAATCCCTATCAGAAACAATAGTTTTAGGAATAATATGCAAGCGAACCACTTCTTTAAAGTACAAATCAGACACATTAGATAAATCATTGGTTTTATGACATGGCATAAAGTGAGCCATTTTTAAAAACCTATCCACCACCACGATAATGGATTCCTTTCCCCCTTTTGAATTCTAGGCAAAGCCATACTGAATTCCATTGACACATCATGCCAAGGACGAATAGGAACCGACAAAGGAGTGTAAACACCATGCATGATGGTTTTTTTCGTCATCCGACATGTAACACACTTGCCCACTATGTTGGTTACATCCCTAACATCTTTAGGCCAGAAGAAATGTTCTTAAAGCTCCTTCAAAGTTTTGGTAATGGAAAAATGACCCGCCAAACCACCACAATGAGCTTCACGAATCAGCAACTCCCGTATTGCATGTTTAGGGACACAAATGTGATTGCCTTTTGATGCCTTTATGGGCTTGATTAAGTGAGTAGGGCCGTGTTTAGGTAAATTAAGCTACAATAACAACCACAAATGATAGGTGTATGGGAAGAAATGGATCGATTAGTAACAAATCAAGACCTACTATGTTGTATACTTGTGAAAACTATCCAAGACATAATATTTCTCTGAATGCGTATCAAGTCAAGAACATGTCTCGACTATGACAAATAATGAACTATAACTATAATTCAAACTGAACAAAGGTTCTTTTGATTAAAATTTCGTCTATCTCTTTTTTCCATGCATAATTTGGCTTATATGAAGCCTTTATTACAAAGTTGGTGGTTACAAGCCACCCAACCAACTACTCAGTTAAACTAATAATGAAAATTAAAGAAACTCATGAAACCACACAAAAAAACGTCTGAAACACTAATGAATGAAAAAAGCATCCATGTTCCATTAAGGAGAAAAAAGAGGCAATAAAGTGTAACCCAAATCCACTAAAGAGTATCAATAAGGGATACAAGGCTTGATGAAGAAAAAAGTAACGGTTTTGAGCACTTATGAAGCCTTTAAAATGTTGCCCTAGCGTTCACGCGACCTTAATTCAATACGTAGGTTACCATGCACAACCAAACCATTAAGTACAAACCATCTTCTAGCCTACTAGTAATCACTAATCCATCACCTTTTTCGGCTTTTCATGATCCATCCATGGATCCTCCCCTCCCCCTTCGAAAGGAAATGACCTTAATTCATCAAGTCCATACTCAACAAGATACGGTGAAAGGTCTCCCACATTAAAGGTAGCATGCACTCCATGGTCTCTTCCCAGATCCACCTTATAAGCATTATCATTGACATGTGTCACCACTTTGTAAGGACCTTCAGCTCTTGGCATCAACTTTTGTTCTTCCTTTTGTTAGGAAAACGTTCTTTCCTCATATGCACCTAAACCAGGTCACTATCTTGAAAGACATGTGGTGTCCTATGCATGTTGGAATTCTGTTAGTACACGTCATTCACGGCTTCAATCTTCACAAACTTGTTGGCGTAGTTTCACCATTGCCTTCAACTTGTCATTAGCATCCTTGTGAACCAATTTATCGTTTTGAAATGGAATCAAATACAAAGGCTTGTAAGGATTCACACCATACACCACTTACAAAGGCTTGTAAGGACCTTCAGCTCTTGGCATCAACTTTTGTTCTTCCTTTTGTTAGGAAAACGTTATTTCCTCATGTGCACCTAAACCAAGTCACCATTTTGAAAGACACGTGGTTTCCTATGTATGTTGGAATTCTATTTGTACACGTCATTCACGGCTTCAATCTTCAGACGAACTTGTTGGTGTAGTTTCAACATGGCCTTCAATTTATCATTAGCATCCTTGTGAACCAATTCATCGTTTGGAAATGGAATCAAATACAATGGATTGTAAGGATTCACACCATACACCACTTATAAAGGAGTGACCTATAGCATAAGTAGGAGAATGATTACTCGTAAACTCAGCATGTGTAAGTTTGATGTCCAACTGTTTTTGAGTTTTGCTAACCAACCCCCTCAACAACGTACCCAAAGTTCTATTAGTCACCTTCGTTTGCCCATCAGTTTGTGGTTGATGGGACGTACTAAAAAGTAACTTAGTACCAACTTTCCTCCACAAAGTGTTCCAAATTTAACTCAAAAACAAGGAATCCCTATCAGAAACAATAGTTTTAGGAATAATATGCAAGCGAACCACTTCTTTAAAGTACAAATCAGACACATTAGATAAATCATTGGTTTTATGACATGGCATAAAGTGAGCCATTTTTAAAAACCTATCCACCACCACGATAATGGATTCCTTTCCCCCTTTTGAATTCTAGGCAAAGCCATACTGAATTCCATTGACACATCATGCCAAGGACGAATAGGAACCGACAAAGGAGTGTAAACACCATGCATGATGGTTTTTTTCGTCATCCGACATGTAACACACTTGCCCACTATGTTGGTTACATCCCTAACATCTTTAGGCCAGAAGAAATGTTCTTAAAGCTCCTTCAAAGTTTTGGTAATGGAAAAATGACCCGCCAAACCACCACAATGAGCTTCACGAATCAGCAACTCCCGTATTGCATGTTTAGGGACACAAATGTGATTGCCTTTTGATGCCTTTATGGGCTTGATTAAGTGAGTAGGGCCGTGTTTAGGTAAATTAAGCTACAATAACAACCACAAATGATAGGTGTATGGGAAGAAATGGATCGATTAGTAACAAATCAAGACCTACTATGTTGTATACTTGTGAAAACTATCCAAGACATAATATTTCTCTGAATGCGTATCAAGTCAAGAACATGTCTCGACTATGACAAATAATGAACTATAACTATAATTCAAACTGAACAAAGGTTCTTTTGATTAAAATTTCGTCTATCTCTTTTTTCCATGCATAATTTGGCTTATATGAAGCCTTTATTACAAAGTTGGTCGTTACAAGCCACCCAACCAACTACTCAGTTAAACTAATAATGAAAATTAAAGAAACTCATGAAACCACACAAAAAAACGTCTGAAACACTAATGAATGAAAAAAGCATCCATGTTCCATTAAGGAGAAAAAAGAGGCAATAAAGTGTAACCCAAATCCACTAAAGAGTATCAATAAGGGATACAAGGCTTGATGAAGAAAAAAGTAACGGTTTTGAGCACTTATGAAGCCTTTAAAATGTTGCCCTAGCGTTCACGCGACCTTAATTCAATACGTAGGTTACCATGCACAACCCAACCATTAAGTACAAACCATCTTCTAGCCTACTAGTAATCACTAATCCATCACCTTTTTCGGCTTTTCATGATCCATCCATGGATCCTCCCCTCCCCCTTTGAAAGGAAATGACCTTAATTCATCAAGTCCATACTCAACAAGATACGGTGAAAGGTCTCCCACATTAAAGGTAGCATGCACTCCATGGTCTCCTCCCAGATCCACCTTATAAGCATTATCATTGACATGTGTCACCACTTTGTAAGGACCTTCAGCTCTTGGCATCAACTTTTGTTCTTCCTTTTGTTAGGAAAACGTTCTTTCCTCATATGCACCTAAACCAGGTCACTATCTTGAAAGACATGTGGTGTCCTATGCATGTTGGAATTCTGTTAGTACACGTCATTCACGGCTTTAATCTTCACAAACTTGTTGGCGTAGTTTCACCATTGCCTTCAACTTGTCATTAGCATCCTTGTGAACCAATTTATCGTTTTGAAATGGAATCAAATACAAAGGCTTGTAAGGATTCACACCATACACCACTTACAAAGGCTTGTAAGGACCATCAGCTCTTGGCATCAACTTTTGTTCTTCCTTTTGTTAGGAAAACGTTATTTCCTCATGTGCACCTAAACCAAGTCACCATTTTGAAAGACACGTGGTTTCCTATGTATGTTGGAATTCTATTTGTACACGTCATTCACGGCTTCAATCTTCAGACGAACTTGTTGGTGTAGTTTCAACATGGCCTTCAATTTGTCATTAGCATCCTTGTCAACCAATTCATCGTTTGGAAATGGAATCAAATACAATGGATTGTAAGGATTCACACCATACACCACTTATAAAGGAGTGACCTATAGCATAAGTAGGAGAATGATTACTCGTAAACTCAGCATGTGTAAGTTTGATGTCCAACTGTTTTTGAGTTTTGCTAACCAACCCCCTCAACAACGTACCCAAAGTTCTATTAGTCACCTTCGTTTGCCCATCAGTTTGTGGTTGATGGGACGTACTAAAAAGTAACTTAGTACCAACTTTCCTCCACAAAGTGTTCCAAATTTAACTCAAAAACAAGGAATCCCTATCAGAAACAATAGTTTTAGGAATAATATGCAAGCGAACCACTTCTTTAAAGTACAAATCAGACACATTAGATAAATCATTGGTTTTATGACATGGCATAAAGTGAGCCATTTTTAAAAACCTATCCACCACCACGATAATGGATTCCTTTCCCCCATTTGAATTCTAGGCAAAGCCATATTGAATTCCATTGACACATCATGCCAAGGACGAATAGGAACCGACAAAGGAGTGTAAACACCATGCATGATGGTTTTTTTCGTCATCCGACATGTAACACACTTGCCCATTATGTTGGTTACATCCCTAACATCTTTAGGCCAGAAGAAATGTTCTTAAAGCTCCTTCAAAGTTTTGGTAATGGAAAAATGACCCGCCAAACCACCACAATGAGCTTCACGAATCAGCAACTCCCGTATTGCATGTTTAGGGACACAAATGTGATTGCCTTTTGATGCCTTTATGGGCTTGATTAAGTGAGTAGGGCCGTGTTTAGGTAAATTAAGCTACAATAACAACCACAAATGATAGGTGTATGGGAAGAAATGGATCGATTAGTAACAAATCAAGACCTACTATGTTGTATACTTGTGAAAACTATCCAAGACATAATATTTCTCTGAATGCGTATCAAGTCAAGAACATGTCTCGACTATGACAAATAATGAACTATAACTATAATTCAAACTGAACAAAGGTTCTTTTGATTAAAATTTCGTCTATCTCTTTTTTCCATGCATAATTTGGCTTATATGAAGCCTTTATTACAAAGTTGGTGGTTACAAGCCACCCAACCAACTACTCAGTTAAACTAATAATGAAAATTAAAGAAACTCATGAAACCACACAAAAAAACGTCTGAAACACTAATGAATGAAAAAAGCATCCATGTTCCATTAAGGAGAAAAAAGAGGCAATAAAGTGTAACCCAAATCCACTAAAGAGTATCAATAAGGGATACAAGGCTTGATGAAGAAAAAAGTAACGGTTTTGAGCACTTATGAAGCCTTTAAAATGTTGCCCTAGCGTTCACGCGACCTTAATTCAATACGCAGGTTACCATGCACAACCCAACCATTAAGTACAAACCACCTTCTAGCCTACTAGTAATCACTAATCCATCACCTTTTTTGGCTTTTCATGATCCATCCATGGATCCTCCCCTCCCCCTTTGAAAGGAAATGACCTTAATTCATCAAGTCCATACTCAACAAGATACGGTGAAAGGTCTCCCACATTAAAGGTAGCATGCACTCCATGGTCTCCTCCCAGATCCACCTTATAAGCATTATCATTGACTTGTGTCACCACTTTGTAAGGACCTTCAGCTCTTGGCTTCAACTTTTGTTCTTCCTTTTGTTAGGAAAACGTTCTTTCCTCATATGCACCTAAACCAGGTCACTATCTTGAAAGACATGTGGTGTCTTATGCATGTTGGAATTCTGTTAGTACACGTCATTCACGGCTTCAATCTTCACAAACTTGTTGGCGTAGTTTCACCATTGCCTTCAACTTGTCATTAGCATCCTTGTGAACCAATTTATCGTTTTGAAATGGAATCAAATACAAAGGCTTGTAAGGATTCACACCATACACCACTTACAAAGGCTTGTAAGGACCTTCAGCTCTTGGCATCAACTTTTGTTCTTCCTTTTGTTAGGAAAACGTTATTTCCTCATGTGCACCTAAACCAAGTCACCATTTTGAAAGACACGTGGTTTCCTATGTATGTTGGAATTCTATTTGTACACGTCATTCACGGCTTCAATCTTCAGACGAACTTGTTGGTGTAGTTTCAACATGGCCTTCAATTTGTCATTAGCATCCTTGTGAACCAATTCATCGTTTGGAAATGGAATCAAATACAATGGATTGTAAGGATTCACACCATACACCACTTATAAAGGAGTGACCTATAGCATAAGTAGGAGAATGATTACTCGTAAACTCAGCATGTGTAAGTTTGATGTCCAACTGTTTTTGAGTTTTGCTAACCAACCCCCTCAACAACGTACCCAAAGTTCTATTAGTCACCTTCGTTTGCCCATCAGT
This sequence comes from Lactuca sativa, assembly GCF_002870075.4. Taxonomy (NCBI): domain Eukaryota; kingdom Viridiplantae; phylum Streptophyta; class Magnoliopsida; order Asterales; family Asteraceae; genus Lactuca; species Lactuca sativa. The sequence goes on from NC_056626.2 coordinate 277,227,460, forward strand.
TTGTGGTTGATGGGACGTACTAAAAAGTAACTTAGTACCAACTTTCCTCCACAAAGTGTTCCAAATTTAACTCAAAAACAAGGAATCCCTATCAGAAACAATAGTTTTAGGAATAATATGCAAGCGAACCACTTCTTTAAAGTACAAATCAGACACATTAGATAAATCATTGGTTTTATGACATGGCATAAAGTGAGCCATTTTTAAAAACCTATCCACCACCACGATAATGGATTCCTTTCCCCCTTTTGAATTCTAGGCAAAGCCATACTGAATTCCATTGACACATCATGCCAAGGACGAATAGGAACCGACAAAGGAGTGTAAACACCATGCATGATGGTTTTTTTCGTCATCCGACATGTAACACACTTGCCCACTATGTTGGTTACATCCCTAACATCTTTAGGCCAGAAGAAATGTTCTTAAAGCTCCTTCAAAGTTTTGGTAATGGAAAAATGACCCGCCAAACCACCACAATGAGCTTCACGAATCAGCAACTCCCGTATTGCATGTTTAGGGACACAAATGTGATTGCCTTTTGATGCCTTTATGGGCTTGATTAAGTGAGTAGGGCCGTGTTTAGGTAAATTAAGCTACAATAACAACCACAAATGATAGGTGTATGGGAAGAAATGGATCGATTAGTAACAAATCAAGACCTACTATGTTGTATACTTGTGAAAACTATCCAAGACATAATATTTCTCTGAATGCGTATCAAGTCAAGAACATGTCTCGACTATGACAAATAATGAACTATAACTATAATTCAAACTGAACAAAGGTTCTTTTGATTAAAATTTCGTCTATCTCTTTTTTCCATGCATAATTTGGCTTATATGAAGCCTTTATTACAAAGTTGGTCGTTACAAGCCACCCAACCAACTACTCAGTTAAACTAATAATGAAAATTAAAGAAACTCATGAAACCACACAAAAAAACGTCTGAAACACTAATGAATGAAAAAAGCATCCATGTTCCATTAAGGAGAAAAAAGAGGCAATAAAGTGTAACCCAAATCCACTAAAGAGTATCAATAAGGGATACAAGGCTTGATGAAGAAAAAAGTAACGGTTTTGAGCACTTATGAAGCCTTTAAAATGTTGCCCTAGCGTTCACGCGACCTTAATTCAATACGCAGGTTACCATGCACAACCCAACCATTAAGTACAAACCACCTTCTAGCCTACTAGTAATCACTAATCCATCACCTTTTTTGGCTTTTCATGATCCATCCATGGATCCTCCCCTCCCCCTTTGAAAGGAAATGACCTTAATTCATCAAGTCCATACTCAACAAGATACGGTGAAAGGTCTCCCACATTAAAGGTAGCATGCACTCCATGGTCTCCTCCCAGATCCACCTTATAAGCATTATCATTGACATGTGTCACCACTTTGTAAGGACCTTCAGCTCTTGGCTTCAACTTTTGTTCTTCCTTTTGTTAGGAAAACGTTCTTTCCTCATATGCACCTAAACCAGGTCACTATCTTGAAAGACATGTGGTGTCCTATGCATGTTGGAATTCTGTTAGTACACGTCATTCACGGCTTCAATCTTCACAAACTTGTTGGCGTAGTTTCACCATTGCCTTCAACTTGTCATTAGCATCCTTGTGAACCAATTTATCGTTTTGAAATGGAATCAAATACAAAGGCTTGTAAGGATTCACACCATACACCACTTACAAAGGCTTGTAAGGACCTTCAGCTCTTGGCATCAACTTTTGTTCTTCCTTTTGTTAGGAAAACGTTATTTCCTCATGTGCACCTAAACCAAGTCACCATTTTGAAAGACACGTGGTTTCCTATGTATGTTGGAATTCTATTTGTACACGTCATTCACGGCTTCAATCTTCAGACGAACTTGTTGGTGTAGTTTCAACATGGCCTTCAATTTGTCATTAGCATCCTTGTGAACCAATTCATCGTTTGGAAATGGAATCAAATACAATGGATTGTAAGGATTCACACCATACACCACTTATAAAGGAGTGACCTATAGCATAAGTAGGAGAATGATTACTCGTAAACTCAGCATGTGTAAGTTTGATGTCCAACTGTTTTTGAGTTTTGCTAACCAACCCCCTCAACAACGTACCCAAAGTTCTATTAGTCACCTTCGTTTGCCCATCAGTTTGTGGTTGATGGGACGTACTAAAAAGTAACTTAGTACCAACTTTCCTCCACAAAGTGTTCCAAATTTAACTCAAAAACAAGGAATCCCTATCAGAAACAATAGTTTTAGGAATAATATGCAAGCGAACCACTTCTTTAAAGTACAAATCAGACACATTAGATAAATCATTGGTTTTATGACATGGCATAAAGTGAGCCATTTTTAAAAACCTATCCACCACCACGATAATGGATTCCTTTCCCCCTTTTGAATTCTAGGCAAAGCCATACTGAATTCCATTGACACATCATGCCAAGGACGAATAGGAACCGACAAAGGAGTGTAAACACCATGCATGATGGTTTTTTTCGTCATCCGACATGTAACACACTTGCCCACTATGTTGGTTACATCCCTAACATCTTTAGGCCAGAAGAAATGTTCTTAAAGCTCCTTCAAAGTTTTGGTAATGGAAAAATGACCCGCCAAACCACCACAATGAGCTTCACGAATCAGCAACTCCCGTATTGCATGTTTAGGGACACAAATGTGATTGCCTTTTGATGCCTTTATGGGCTTGATTAAGTGAGTAGGGCCGTGTTTAGGTAAATTAAGCTACAATAACAACCACAAATGATAGGTGTATGGGAAGAAATGGATCGATTAGTAACAAATCAAGACCTACTATGTTGTATACTTGTGAAAACTATCCAAGACATAATATTTCTCTGAATGCGTATCAAGTCAAGAACATGTCTCGACTATGACAAATAATGAACTATAACTATAATTCAAACTGAACAAAGGTTCTTTTGATTAAAATTTCGTCTATCTCTTTTTTCCATGCATAATTTGGCTTATATGAAGCCTTTATTACAAAGTTGGTCGTTACAAGCCACCCAACCAACTACTCAGTTAAACTAATAATGAAAATTAAAGAAACTCATGAAACCACACAAAAAAACGTCTGAAACACTAATGAATGAAAAAAGCATCCATGTTCCATTAAGGAGAAAAAAGAGGCAATAAAGTGTAACCCAAATCCACTAAAGAGTATCAATAAGGGATACAAGGCTTGATGAAGAAAAAAGTAACGGTTTTGAGCACTTATGAAGCCTTTAAAATGTTGCCCTAGCGTTCACGCGACCTTAATTCAATACGCAGGTTACCATGCACAACCCAACCATTAAGTACAAACCACCTTCTAGCCTACTAGTAATCACTAATCCATCACCTTTTTTGGCTTTTCATGATCCATCCATGGATCCTCCCCTCCCCCTTTGAAAGGAAATGACCTTAATTCATCAAGTCCATACTCAACAAGATACGGTGAAAGGTCTCCCACATTAAAGGTAGCATGCACTCCATGGTCTCCTCCCAGATCCACCTTATAAGCATTATCATTGACATGTGTCACCACTTTGTAAGGACCTTCAGCTCTTGGCTTCAACTTTTGTTCTTCCTTTTGTTAGGAAAACGTTCTTTCCTCATATGCACCTAAACCAGGTCACTATCTTGAAAGACATGTGGTGTCCTATGCATGTTGGAATTCTGTTAGTACACGTCATTCACGGCTTCAATCTTCACAAACTTGTTGGCGTAGTTTCACCATTGCCTTCAACTTGTCATTAGCATCCTTGTGAACCAATTTATCGTTTTGAAATGGAATCAAATACAAAGGCTTGTAAGGATTCACACCATACACCACTTACAAAGGCTTGTAAGGACCTTCAGCTCTTGGCATCAACTTTTGTTCTTCCTTTTGTTAGGAAAACGTTATTTCCTCATGTGCACCTAAACCAAGTCACCATTTTGAAAGACACGTGGTTTCCTATGTATGTTGGAATTCTATTTGTACACGTCATTCACGGCTTCAATCTTCAGACGAACTTGTTGGTGTAGTTTCAACATGGCCTTCAATTTGTCATTAGCATCCTTGTGAACCAATTCATCGTTTGGAAATGGAATCAAATACAATGGATTGTAAGGATTCACACCATACACCACTTATAAAGGAGTGACCTATAGCATAAGTAGGAGAATGATTACTCGTAAACTCAGCATGTGTAAGTTTGATGTCCAACTGTTTTTGAGTTTTGCTAACCAACCCCCTCAACAACGTACCCAAAGTTCTATTAGTCACCTTCGTTTGCCCATCAGTTTGTGGTTGATGGGACGTACTAAAAAGTAACTTAGTACCAACTTTCCTCCACAAAGTGTTCCAAATTTAACTCAAAAACAAGGAATCCCTATCAGAAACAATAGTTTTAGGAATAATATGCAAGCGAACCACTTCTTTAAAGTACAAATCAGACACATTAGATAAATCATTGGTTTTATGACATGGCATAAAGTGAGCCATTTTTAAAAACCTATCCACCACCACTATAATGGATTCCTTTCCCCCTTTGAATTCTAGGCAAAGCCATACTGAATTCCATTGACACATCATGCCAAGGACGAATAGGAACCGACAAAGGAGTGTAAACACCATGCATGATGGTTTTTTTCGTCATCCGACATGTAACACACTTGCCCACTATGTTGGTTACATCCCTAACATCTTTAGGCCAGAAGAAATGTTCTTAAAGCACCTTCAAAGTTTTGGTAATGGAAAAATGACCCGCCAAACCACCACCATGAGCTTCACGAATCAGCAACTCCCGTATTGCATGTTTAGGGACACAAATGTGATTGCCTTTTGATGCCTTTATGGGCTTGATTAAGTGAGTAGGACCGTGTTTAGGTAAATTAAGCTACAATAACAACCACAAATGATAGGTGTATGGGAAGAAATGGATCGATTAGTAACAAATCAAGACCTACTATGTTGTATACTTGTGAAAACTATCCAAGACATAATATTTCTCTGAATGCGTATCAAGTCAAGAACATGTCTCCACTATGACAAATAATGAACTATAACTATAATTCAAACTGAACAAAGGTTCTTTTGATTAAAATTTCGTCTATCTCTTTTTTCCATGCATAATTTGGCTTATATGAAGCCTTTATTACAAAGTTGGTGGTTACAAGCCACCCAACCAACTACTCAGTTAAACTAATAATGAAAATTAAAGAAACTCATGAAACCACACAAAAAAACGTCTGAAACACTAATGAATGAAAAAAGCATCCATGTTCCATTAAGGAGAAAAAAGAGGCAATAAAGTGTAACCCAAATCCACTAAAGAGTATCAATAAGGGATACAAGGCTTGATGAAGAAAAAAGTAACGGTTTTGAGCACTTATGAAGCCTTTAAAATGTTGCCCTAGCGTTCACGCGACCTTAATTCAATACGTAGGTTACCATGCACAACCCAACCATTAAGTACAAACCATCTTCTAGCCTACTAGTAATCACTAATCCATCACCTTTTTCGGCTTTTCATGATCCATCCATGGATCCTCCCCTCCCCCTTTGAAAGGAAATGACCTTAATTCATCAAGTCCATACTCAACAAGATACGGTGAAAGGTCTCCCACATTAAAGGTAGCATGCACTCCATGGTCTCCTCCCAGATCCACCTTATAAGCATTATCATTGACATGTGTCACCACTTTGTAAGGACCTTCAGCTCTTGGCATCAACTTTTGTTCTTCCTTTTGTTAGGAAAACATTCTTTCCTCATATGCACCTAAACCAGGTCACTATCTTGAAAGACATGTGGTGTCCTATGCATGTTGGAATTCTGTTAGTACACGTCATTCACGGCTTCAATCTTCACAAACTTGTTGGCGTAGTTTCACCATTGCCTTCAACTTGTCATTAGCATCCTTGTGAACCAATTTATCGTTTTGAAATGGAATCAAATACAAAGGCTTGTAAGGATTCACACCATACACCACTTACAAAGGCTTGTAAGGACCTTCAGCTCTTGGCATCAACTTTTGTTCTTCCTTTTGTTAGGAAAACGTTATTTCCTCATGTGCACCTAAACCAAGTCACCATTTTGAAAGACACGTGGTTTCCTATGTATGTTGGAATTCTATTTGTACACGTCATTCTCGGCTTCAATCTTCAGACGAACTTGTTGGTGTAGTTTCAACATGGCCTTCAATTTGTCATTAGCATCCTTGTGAACCAATTCATCGTTTGGAAATGGAATCAAATACAATGGATTGTAAGGATTCACACCATACACCACTTATAAAGGAGTGACCTATAGCATAAGTAGGAGAATGATTACTCGTAAACTCAGCATGTGTAAGTTTGATGTCCAACTGTTTTTGAGTTTTGCTAACCAACCCCCTCAACAACGTACCCAAAGTTCTATTAGTCACCTTCGTTTGCCCATCAGTTTGTGGTTGATGGGACGTACTAAAAAGTAACTTAGTACCAACTTTCCTCCACAAAGTGTTCCAAATTTAACTCAAAAACAAGGAATCCCTATCAGAAACAATAGTTTTAGGAATAATATGCAAGCGAACCACTTCTTTAAAGTACAAATCAGACACATTAGATAAATCATTGGTTTTATGACATGGCATAAAGTGAGCCATTTTTAAAAACCTATCCACCACCACTATAATGGATTCCTTTCCCCCTTTTGAATTCTAGGCAAAGCCATACTGAATTCCATTGACTCATCATGCCAAGGACGAATAGGAACCGACAAAGGAGTGTAAACACCATGCATGATGGTTTTTTTCGTCATCCGACATGTAACACACTTGCCCACTATGTTGGTTACATCCCTAACATCTTTAGGCCAGAAGAAATGTTCTTAAAGCACCTTCAAAGTTTTGGTAATGGAAAAATGACCCGCCAAACCACCACCATGAGCTTCACGAATCAGCAACTCCCGTATTGCATGTTTAGGGACACAAATGTGATTGCCTTTTGATGCCTTTATGGGCTTGATTAAGTGAGTAGGGTCGTGTTTAGGTAAATTAAGCTACAATAACAACCACAAATGATAGGTGTATGGGAAGAAATGGATCGATTAGTAACAAATCAAGACCTACTATGTTGTATACTTGTGAAAACTATCCAAGACATAATATTTCTCTGAATGCGTATCAAGTCAAGAACATGTCTCGACTATGACAAATAATGAACTATAACTATAATTCAAACTGAACAAAGGTTCTTTTGATTAAAATTTCGTCTATCTCTTTTTTCCATGCATAATTTGGCTTATATGAAGCCTTTATTACAAAGTTGGTGGTTACAAGCCACCCAACCAACTACTCAGTTAAACTAATAATGAAAATTAAAGAAACTCATGAAACCACACAAAAAAACGTCTGAAACACTAATGAATGAAAAAAGCATCCATGTTCCATTAAGGAGAAAAAAGAGGCAATAAAGTGTAACCCAAATCCACTAAAGAGTATCAATAAGGGATACAAGGCTTGATGAAGAAAAAAGTAACGGTTTTGAGCACTTATGAAGCCTTTAAAATGTTGCCCTAGCGTTCACGCGACCTTAATTCAATACGTAGGTTACCATGCACAACCCAACCATTAAGTACAAACCACCTTCTAGCCTACTGGTAATCACTAATCCATCACCTTTTTCGGCTTTTCATGATCCATCCATGGATCCTCCCCTCCCCCTTTGAAAGGAAATGACCTTAATTCATCAAGTCCATACTCAACAAGATACGGTGAAAGGTCTCCCACATTAAAGGTAGCATGCACTCCATGGTCTCCTCCCAGATCCACCTTATAAGCATTATCATTGACATGTGTCACCACTTTGTAAGGACCTTCAGCTCTTGGCATCAACTTTTGTTCTTCCTTTTGTTAGGAAAACATTCTTTCCTCATATGCACCTAAACCAGGTCACTATCTTGAAAGACATGTGGTGTCCTATGCATGTTGGAATTCTGTTAGTACACGTCATTCACGGCTTCAATCTTCACAAACTTGTTGGCGTAGTTTCACCATTGCCTTCAACTTGTCATTAGCATCCTTGTGAACCAATTTATCGTTTTGAAATGGAATCAAATACAAAGGCTTGTAAGGATTCACACCATACACCACTTACAAAGGCTTGTAAGGACCTTCAGCTCTTGGCATCAACTTTTGTTCTTCCTTTTGTTAGGAAAACGTTATTTCCTCATGTGCACCTAAACCAAGTCACCATTTTGAAAGACACGTGGTTTCCTATGTATGTTGGAATTCTATTTGTACACGTCATTCTCGGCTTCAATCTTCAGACGAACTTGTTGGTGTAGTTTCAACATGGCCTTCAATTTGTCATTAGCATCCTTGTGAACCAATTCATCGTTTGGAAATGGAATCAAATACAATGGATTGTAAGGATTCACACCATACACCACTTATAAAGGAGTGACCTATAGCATAAGTAGGAGAATGATTACTCGTAAACTCAGCATGTGTAAGTTTGATGTCCAACTGTTTTTGAGTTTTGCTAACCAACCCCCTCAACAACGTACCCAAAGTTCTATTAGTCACCTTCGTTTGCCCATCAGTTTGTGGTTGATGGGACGTACTAAAAAGTAACTTAGTACCAACTTTCCTCCACAAAGTGTTCCAAATTTAACTCAAAAACAAGGAATCCCTATCAGAAACAATAGTTTTAGGAATAATATGCAAGCGAACCACTTCTTTAAAGTACAAATCAGACACATTAGATAAATCATTGGTTTTATGACATGGCATAAAGTGAGCCATTTTTAAAAACCTATCCACCACCACTATAATGGATTCCTTTCCCCCTTTTGAATTCTAGGCAAAGCCATACTGAATTCCATTGACTCATCATGCCAAGGACGAATAGGAACCGACAAAGGAGTGTAAACACCATGCATGATGGTTTTTTTCGTCATCCGACATGTAACACACTTGCCCACTATGTTGGTTACATCCCTAACATCTTTAGGCCAGAAGAAATGTTCTTAAAGCACCTTCAAAGTTTTGGTAATGGAAAAATGACCCGCCAAACCACCACCATGAGCTTCACGAATCAGCAACTCCCGTATTGCATGTTTAGGGACACAAATGTGATTGCCTTTTGATGCCTTTATGGGCTTGATTAAGTGAGTAGGGTCGTGTTTAGGTAAATTAAGCTACAATAACAACCACAAATGATAGGTGTATGGGAAGAAATGGATCGATTAGTAACAAATCAAGACCTACTATGTTGTATACTTGTGAAAACTATCCAAGACATAATATTTCTCTGAATGCGTATCAAGTCAAGAACATGTCTCGACTATGACAAATAATGAACTATAACTATAATTCAAACTGAACAAAGGTTCTTTTGATTAAAATTTCGTCTATCTCTTTTTTCCATGCATAATTTGGCTTATATGAAGCCTTTATTACAAAGTTGGTGGTTACAAGCCACCCAACCAACTACTCAGTTAAACTAATAATGAAAATTAAAGAAACTCATGAAACCACACAAAAAAACGTCTGAAACACTAATGAATGAAAAAAGCATCCATGTTCCATTAAGGAGAAAAAAGAGGCAATAAAGTGTAACCCAAATCCACTAAAGAGTATCAATAAGGGATACAAGGCTTGATGAAGAAAAAAGTAACGGTTTTGAGCACTTATGAAGCCTTTAAAATGTTGCCCTAGCGTTCACGCGACCTTAATTCAATACGTAGGTTACCATGCACAACCCAACCATTAAGTACAAACCACCTTCTAGCCTACTGGTAATCACTAATCCATCACCTTTTTCGGCTTTTCATGATCCATCCATGGATCCTCCCCTCCCCCTTTGAAAGGAAATGACCTTAATTCATCAAGTCCATACTCAACAAGATACGGTGAAAGGTCTCCCACATTAAAGGTAGCATGCACTCCATGGTCTCCTCCCAGATCCACCTTATAAGCATTATCATTGACATGTGTCACCACTTTGTAAGGACCTTCAGCTCTTGGCATCAACTTTTGTTCTTCCTTTTGTTAGGAAAACATTCTTTCCTCATATGCACCTAAACCAGGTCACTATCTTGAAAGACATGTGGTGTCCTATGCATGTTGGAATTCTGTTAGTACACGTCATTCACGGCTTCAATCTTCACAAACTTGTTGGCGTAGTTTCACCATTGCCTTCAACTTGTCATTAGCATCCTTGTGAACCAATTTATCGTTTTGAAATGGAATCAAATACAAAGGCTTGTAAGGATTCACACCATACACCACTTACAAAGGCTTGTAAGGACCTTCAGCTCTTGGCATCAACTTTTGTTCTTCCTTTTGTTAGGAAAACGTTATTTCCTCATGTGCACCTAAACCAAGTCACCATTTTGAAAGACACGTGGTTTCCTATGTATGTTGGAATTCTATTTGTACACGTCATTCTCGGCTTCAATCTTCAGACGAACTTGTTGGTGTAGTTTCAACATGGCCTTCAATTTGTCATTAGCATCCTTGTGAACCAATTCATCGTTTGGAAATGGAATCAAATACAATGGATTGTAAGGATTCACACCATACACCACTTATAAAGGAGTGACCTATAGCATAAGTAGGAGAATGATTACTCGTAAACTCAGCATGTGTAAGTTTGATGTCCAACTGTTTTTGAGTTTTGCTAACCAACCCCCTCAACAACGTACCCAAAGTTCTATTAGTCACCTTCGTTTGCCCATCAGTTTGTGGTTGATGGGACGTACTAAAAAGTAACTTAGTACCAACTTTCCTCCACAAAGTGTTCCAAATTTAACTCAAAAACAAGGAATCCCTATCAGAAACAATAGTTTTAGGAATAATATGCAAGCGAACCACTTCTTTAAAGTACAAATCAGACACATTAGATAAATCATTGGTTTTATGACATGGCATAAAGTGAGCCATTTTTAAAAACCTATCCACCACCACTATAATGGATTCCTTTCCCCCTTTTGAATTCTAGGCAAAGCCATACTGAATTCCATTGACTCATCATGCCAAGGACGAATAGGAACCGACAAAGGAGTGTAAACACCATGCATGATGGTTTTTTTCGTCATCCGACATGTAACACACTTGCCCACTATGTTGGTTACATCCCTAACATCTTTAGGCCAGAAGAAATGTTCTTAAAGCACCTTCAAAGTTTTGGTAATGGAAAAATGACCCGCCAAACCACCACCATGAGCTTCACGAATCAGCAACTCCCGTATTGCATGTTTAGGGACACAAATGTGATTGCCTTTTGATGCCTTTATGGGCTTGATTAAGTGAGTAGGGTCGTGTTTAGGTAAATTAAGCTACAATAACAACCACAAATGATAGGTGTATGGGAAGAAATGGATCGATTAGTAACAAATCAAGACCTACTATGTTGTATACTTGTGAAAACTATCCAAGACATAATATTTCTCTGAATGCGTATCAAGTCAAGAACATGTCTCGACTATGACAAATAATGAACTATAACTATAATTCAAACTGAACAAAGGTTCTTTTGATTAAAATTTCGTCTATCTCTTTTTTCCATGCATAATTTGGCTTATATGAAGCCTTTATTACAAAGTTGGTGGTTACAAGCCACCCAACCAACTACTCAGTTAAACTAATAATGAAAATTAAAGAAACTCATGAAACCACACAAAAAAACGTCTGAAACACTAATGAATGAAAAAAGCATCCATGTTCCATTAAGGAGAAAAAAGAGGCAATAAAGTGTAACCCAAATCCACTAAAGAGTATCAATAAGGGATACAAGGCTTGATGAAGAAAAAAGTAACGGTTTTGAGCACTTATGAAGCCTTTAAAATGTTGCCCTAGCGTTCACGCGACCTTAATTCAATACGTAGGTTACCATGCACAACCCAACCATTAAGTACAAACCACCTTCTAGCCTACTGGTAATCACTAATCCATCACCTTTTTCGGCTTTTCATGATCCATCCATGGATCCTCCCCTCCCCCTTTGAAAGGAAATGACCTTAATTCATCAAGTCCATACTCAACAAGATACGGTGAAAGGTCTCCCACATTAAAGGTAGCATGCACTCCATGGTCTCCTCCCAGATCCACCTTATAAGCATTATCATTGACATGTGTCACCACTTTGTAAGGACCTTCAACTCTTGGCATCAACTTTTGTTCTTCCTTTTGTTAGGAAAACGTTCTTTCCTCATATGCACCTAAACCAGGTCACTATCTTGAAAGACATGTGGTGTCCTATGCATGTTGGAATTCTGTTAGTACACGTCATTCACGGCTTCAATCTTCACAAACTTGTTGGCGTAGTTTCACCATTGCCTTCAACTTGTCATTAGCATCCTTGTGAACCAATTTATCGTTTTGAAATGGAATCAAATACAAAGGCTTGTAAGGATTCACACCATACACCACTTACAAAGGCTTGTAAGGACCTTCAGCTCTTGGCATCAACTTTTGTTCTTCCTTTTGTTAGGAAAACGTTATTTCCTCATGTGCACCTAAACCAAGTCACCATTTTGAAAGACACGTGGTTTCCTATGTATGTTGGAATTCTATTTGTACACGTCATTCACGGCTTCAATCTTCAGACGAACTTGTTGGTGTAGTTTCAACATGGCCTTCAATTTGTCATTAGCATCCTTGTGAACCAATTCATCGTTTGGAAATGGAATCAAATACAATGGATTGTAAGGATTCACACCATACACCACTTATAAAGGAGTGACCTATAGCATAAGTAGGAGAATGATTACTCGTAAACTCAGCATGTGTAAGTTTGATGTCCAACTGTTTTTGAGTTTTGCTAACCAACCCCCTCAACAACGTACCCAAAGTTCTATTAGTCACCTTCGTTTGCCCATCAGTTTGTGGTTGATGGGACGTACTAAAAAGTAACTTAGTACCAACTTTCCTCCACAAAGTGTTCCAAATTTAACTCAAAAACAAGGAATCCCTATCAGAAACAATAGTTTTAGGAATAATATGCAAGCGAACCACTTCTTTAAAGTACAAATCAGACACATTAGATAAATCATTGGTTTTATGACATGGCATAAAGTGAGCCATTTTTAAAAACCTATCCACCACCACTATAATGGATTCCTTTCCCCCTTTGAATTCTAGGCAAAGCCATACTGAATTCCATTGACACATCATGCCAAGGACGAATAGGAACCGACAAAGGAGTGTAAACACCATGCATGATGGTTTTTTTCGTCATCCGACATGTAACACACTTGCCCACTATGTTGGTTACATCCCTAACATCTTTAGGCCAGAAGAAATGTTCTTAAAGCACTTTCAAAGTTTTGGTAATGGAAAAATGACCCGCCAAACCACCACCATGAGCTTCACGAATCAGCAACTCCCGTATTGCATGTTTAGGGACACAAATGTGATTGCCTTTTGATGCCTTTATGGGCTTGATTAAGTGAGTAGGACCGTGTTTAGGTAAATTAAGCTACAATAACAACCACAAATGATAGGTGTATGGGAAGAAATGGATCGATTAGTAACAAATCAAGACCTACTATGTTGTATACTTGTGAAAACTATCCAAGACATAATATTTCTCTGAATGCGTATCAAGTCAAGAACATGTCTCCACTATGACAAATAATGAACTATAACTATAATTCAAACTGAACAAAGGTTCTTTTGATTAAAATTTCGTCTATCTCTTTTTTCCATGCATAATTTGGCTTATATGAAGCCTTTATTACAAAGTTGGTGGTTACAAGCCACCCAACCAACTACTCAGTTAAACTAATAATGAAAATTAAAGAAACTCATGAAACCACACAAAAAAACGTCTGAAACACTAATGAATGAAAAAAGCATCCATGTTCCATTAAGGAGAAAAAAGAGGCAATAAAGTGTAACCCAAATCCACTAAAGAGTATCAATAAGGGATACAAGGCTTGATGAAGAAAAAAGTAACGGTTTTGAGCACTTATGAAGCCTTTAAAATGTTGCCCTAGCGTTCACGCGACCTTAATTCAATACGTAGGTTACCATGCACAACCCAACCATTAAGTACAAACCACCTTCTAGCCTACTGGTAATCACTAATCCATCACCTTTTTCGGCTTTTCATGATCCATCCATGGATCCTCCCCTCCCCCTTTGAAAGGAAATGACCTTAATTCATCAAGTCCATACTCAACAAGATACGGTGAAAGGTCTCCCACATTAAAGGTAGCATGCACTCCATGGTCTCCTCCCAGATCCACCTTATAAGCATTATCATTGACATGTGTCACCACTTTGTAAGGACCTTCAACTCTTGGCATCAACTTTTGTTCTTCCTTTTGTTAGGAAAACGTTCTTTCCTCATATGCACCTAAACCAGGTCACTATCTTGAAAGACATGTGGTGTCCTATGCATGTTGGAATTCTGTTAGTACACGTCATTCACGGCTTCAATCTTCACAAACTTGTTGGCGTAGTTTCACCATTGCCTTCAACTTGTCATTAGCATCCTTGTGAACCAATTTATCGTTTTGAAATGGAATCAAATACAAAGGCTTGTAAGGATTCACACCATACACCACTTACAAAGGCTTGTAAGGACCTTCAGCTCTTGGCATCAACTTTTGTTCTTCCTTTTGTTAGGAAAACGTTATTTCCTCATGTGCACCTAAACCAAGTCACCATTTTGAAAGACACGTGGTTTCCTATGTATGTTGGAATTCTATTTGTACACGTCATTCACGGCTTCAATCTTCAGACGAACTTGTTGGTGTAGTTTCAACATGGCCTTCAATTTGTCATTAGCATCCTTGTGAACCAATTCATCGTTTGGAAATGGAATCAAATACAATGGATTGTAAGGATTCACACCATACACCACTTATAAAGGAGTGACCTATAGCATAAGTAGGAGAATGATTACTCGTAAACTCAGCATGTGTAAGTTTGATGTCCAACTGTTTTTGAGTTTTGCTAACCAACCCCCTCAACAACGTACCCAAAGTTCTATTAGTCACCTTCGTTTGCCCATCAGTTTGTGGTTGATGGGACGTACTAAAAAGTAACTTAGTACCAACTTTCCTCCACAAAGTGTTCCAAATTTAACTCAAAAACAAGGAATCCCTATCAGAAACAATAGTTTTAGGAATAATATGCAAGCGAACCACTTCTTTAAAGTACAAATCAGACACATTAGATAAATCATTGGTTTTATGACATGGCATAAAGTGAGCCATTTTTAAAAACCTATCCACCACCACTATAATGGATTCCTTTCCCCCTTTGAATTCTAGGCAAAGCCATACTGAATTCCATTGACACATCATGCCAAGGACGAATAGGAACCGACAAAGGAGTGTAAACACCATGCATGATGGTTTTTTTCGTCATCCGACATGTAACACACTTGCCCACTATGTTGGTTACATCCCTAACATCTTTAGGCCAGAAGAAATGTTCTTAAAGCACCTTCAAAGTTTTGGTAATGGAAAAATGACCCGCCAAACCACCACCATGAGCTTCACGAATCAGCAACTCCCGTATTGCATGTTTAGGGACACAAATGTGATTGCCTTTTGATGCCTTTATGGGCTTGATTAAGTGAGTAGGACCGTGTTTAGGTAAATTAAGCTACAATAACAACCACAAATGATAGGTGTATGGGAAGAAATGGATCGATTAGTAACAAATCAAGACCTACTATGTTGTATACTTGTGAAAACTATCCAAGACATAATATTTCTCTGAATGCGTATCAAGTCAAGAACATGTCTCCACTATGACAAATAATGAACTATAACTATAATTCAAACTGAACAAAGGTTCTTTTGATTAAAATTTCGTCTATCTCTTTTTTCCATGCATAATTTGGCTTATATGAAGCCTTTATTACAAAGTTGGTGGTTACAAGCCACCCAACCAACTACTCAGTTAAACTAATAATGAAAATTAAAGAAACTCATGAAACCACACAAAAAAACGTCTGAAACACTAATGAATGAAAAAAGCATCCATGTTCCATTAAGGAGAAAAAAGAGGCAATAAAGTGTAACCCAAATCCACTAAAGAGTATCAATAAGGGATACAAGGCTTGATGAAGAAAAAAGTAACGGTTTTGAGCACTTATGAAGCCTTTAAAATGTTGCCCTAGCGTTCACGCGACCTTAATTCAATACGTAGGTTACCATGCACAACCCAACCATTAAGTACAAACCACCTTCTAGCCTACTGGTAATCACTAATCCATCACCTTTTTCGGCTTTTCATGATCCATCCATGGATCCTCCCCTCCCCCTTTGAAAGGAAATGACCTTAATTCATCAAGTCCATACTCAACAAGATACGGTGAAAGGTCTCCCACATTAAAGGTAGCATGCACTCCATGGTCTCCTCCCAGATCCACCTTATAAGCATTATCATTGACATGTGTCACCACTTTGTAAGGACCTTCAACTCTTGGCATCAACTTTTGTTCTTCCTTTTGTTAGGAAAACGTTCTTTCCTCATATGCACCTAAACCAGGTCACTATCTTGAAAGACATGTGGTGTCCTATGCATGTTGGAATTCTGTTAGTACACGTCATTCACGGCTTCAATCTTCACAAACTTGTTGGCGTAGTTTCACCATTGCCTTCAACTTGTCATTAGCATCCTTGTGAACCAATTTATCGTTTTGAAATGGAATCAAATACAAAGGCTTGTAAGGATTCACACCATACACCACTTACAAAGGCTTGTAAGGACCTTCAGCTCTTGGCATCAACTTTTGTTCTTCCTTTTGTTAGGAAAACGTTATTTCCTCATGTGCACCTAAACCAAGTCACCATTTTGAAAGACACGTGGTTTCCTATGTATGTTGGAATTCTATTTGTACACGTCATTCACGGCTTCAATCTTCAGACGAACTTGTTGGTGTAGTTTCAACATGGCCTTCAATTTGTCATTAGCATCCTTGTGAACCAATTCATCGTTTGGAAATGGAATCAAATACAATGGATTGTAAGGATTCACACCATACACCACTTATAAAGGAGTGACCTATAGCATAAGTAGGAGAATGATTACTCGTAAACTCAGCATGTGTAAGTTTGATGTCCAACTGTTTTTGAGTTTTGCTAACCAACCCCCTCAACAACGTACCCAAAGTTCTATTAGTCACCTTCGTTTGCCCATCAGTTTGTGGTTGATGGGACGTACTAAAAAGTAACTTAGTACCAACTTTCCTCCACAAAGTGTTCCAAATTTAACTCAAAAACAAGGAATCCCTATCAGAAACAATAGTTTTAGGAATAATATGCAAGCGAACCACTTCTTTAAAGTACAAATCAGACACATTAGATAAATCATTGGTTTTATGACATGGCATAAAGTGAGCCATTTTTAAAAACCTATCCACCACCACTATAATGGATTCCTTTCCCCCTTTGAATTCTAGGCAAAGCCATACTGAATTCCATTGACACATCATGCCAAGGACGAATAGGAACCGACAAAGGAGTGTAAACACCATGCATGATGGTTTTTTTCGTCATCCGACATGTAACACACTTGCCCACTATGTTGGTTACATCCCTAACATCTTTAGGCCAGAAGAAATGTTCTTAAAGCACCTTCAAAGTTTTGGTAATGGAAAAATGACCCGCCAAACCACCACCATGAGCTTCACGAATCAGCAACTCCCGTATTGCATGTTTAGGGACACAAATGTGATTGCCTTTTGATGCCTTTATGGGCTTGATTAAGTGAGTAGGACCGTGTTTAGGTAAATTAAGCTACAATAACAACCACAAATGATAGGTGTATGGGAAGAAATGGATCGATTAGTAACAAATCAAGACCTACTATGTTGTATACTTGTGAAAACTATCCAAGACATAATATTTCTCTGAATGCGTATCAAGTCAAGAACATGTCTCCACTATGACAAATAATGAACTATAACTATAATTCAAACTGAACAAAGGTTCTTTTGATTAAAATTTCGTCTATCTCTTTTTTCCATGCATAATTTGGCTTATATGAAGCCTTTATTACAAAGTTGGTGGTTACAAGCCACCCAACCAACTACTCAGTTAAACTAATAATGAAAATTAAAGAAACTCATGAAACCACACAAAAAAACGTCTGAAACACTAATGAATGAAAAAAGCATCCATGTTCCATTAAGGAGAAAAAAGAGGCAATAAAGTGTAACCCAAATCCACTAAAGAGTATCAATAAGGGATACAAGGCTTGATGAAGAAAAAAGTAACGGTTTTGAGCACTTATGAAGCCTTTAAAATGTTGCCCTAGCGTTCACGCGACCTTAATTCAATACGTAGGTTACCATGCACAACCCAACCATTAAGTACAAACCATCTTCTAGCCTACTAGTAATCACTAATCCATCACCTTTTTCGGCTTTTCATGATCCATCCATGGATCTTCCCCTCCCCCTTTGAAAGGAAATGACCTTAATTCATCAAGTCCATACTCAACAAGATACGGTGAAAGGTCTCCCACATTAAAGGTAGCATGCACTCCATGGTCTCCTCCCAGATCCACCTTATAAGCATTATCATTGACATGTGTCACCACTTTGTAAGGACCTTCAGCTCTTGGCATCAACTTTTGTTCTTCCTTTTGTTAGGAAAACATTCTTTCCTCATATGCACCTAAACCAGGTCACTATCTTGAAAGACATGTGGTGTCCTATGCATGTTGGAATTCTGTTAGTACACGTCATTCACGGCTTCAATCTTCACAAACTTGTTGGCGTAGTTTCACCATTGCCTTCAACTTGTCATTAGCATCCTTGTGAACCAATTTATCGTTTTGAAATGGAATCAAATACAAAGGCTTGTAAGGATTCACACCATACACCACTTACAAAGGCTTGTAAGGACCTTCAGCTCTTGGCATCAACTTTTGTTCTTCCTTTTGTTAGGAAAACGTTATTTCCTCATGTGCACCTAAACCAAGTCACCATTTTGAAAGACACGTGGTTTCCTATGTATGTTGGAATTCTATTTGTACACGTCATTCTCGGCTTCAATCTTCAGACGAACTTGTTGGTGTAGTTTCAACATGGCCTTCAATTTGTCATTAGCATCCTTGTGAACCAATTCATCGTTTGGAAATGGAATCAAATACAATGGATTGTAAGGATTCACACCATACACCACTTATAAAGGAGTGACCTATAGCATAAGTAGGAGAATGATTACTCGTAAACTCAGCATGTGTAAGTTTGATGTCCAACTGTTTTTGAGTTTTGCTAACCAACCCCCTCAACAACGTACCCAAAGTTCTATTAGTCACCTTCGTTTGCCCATCAGTTTGTGGTTGATGGGACGTACTAAAAAGTAACTTAGTACCAACTTTCCTCCACAAAGTGTTCCAAATTTAACTCAAAAACAAGGAATCCCTATCAGAAACAATAGTTTTAGGAATAATATGCAAGCGAACCACTTCTTTAAAGTACAAATCAGACACATTAGATAAATCATTGGTTTTATGACATGGCATAAAGTGAGCCATTTTTAAAAACCTATCCACCACCACTATAATGGATTCCTTTCCCCCTTTTGAATTCTAGGCAAAGCCATACTGAATTCCATTGACACATCATGCCAAGGACGAATAGGAACCGACAAAGGAGTGTAAACACCATGCATGATGGTTTTTTTCGTCATCCGACATGTAACACACTTGCCCACTATGTTGGTTACATCCCTAACATCTTTAGGCCAGAAGAAATGTTCTTAAAGCACCTTCAAAGTTTTGGTAATGGAAAAATGACCCGCCAAACCACCACCATGAGCTTCACGAATCAGCAACTCCCGTATTGCATGTTTAGGGACACAAATGTGATTGCCTTTTGATGCCTTTATGGGCTTGATTAAGTGAGTAGGGTCGTGTTTAGGTAAATTAAGCTACAATAACAACCACAAATGATAGGTGTATGGGAAGAAATGGATCGATTAGTAACAAATCAAGACCTACTATGTTGTATACTTGTGAAAACTATCCAAGACATAATATTTCTCTGAATGCGTATCAAGTCAAGAACATGTCTCGACTATGACAAATAATGAACTATAACTATAATTCAAACTGAACAAAGGTTCTTTTGATTAAAATTTCGTCTATCTCTTTTTTCCATGCATAATTTGGCTTATATGAAGCCTTTATTACAAAGTTGGTGGTTACAAGCCACCCAACCAACTACTCAGTTAAACTAATAATGAAAATTAAAGAAACTCATGAAACCACACAAAAAAACGTCTGAAACACTAATGAATGAAAAAAGCATCCATGTTCCATTAAGGAGAAAAAAGAGGCAATAAAGTGTAACCCAAATCCACTAAAGAGTATCAATAAGGGATACAAGGCTTGATGAAGAAAAAAGTAACGGTTTTGAGCACTTATGAAGCCTTTAAAATGTTGCCCTAGCGTTCATGCGACCTTAATTCAATACGTAGGTTACCATGCACAACCCAACCATTAAGTACAAACCACCTTCTAGCCTACTGGTAATCACTAATCCATCACCTTTTTCGGCTTTTCATGATCCATCCATGGATCCTCCCCTCCCCCTTTGAAAGGAAATGACCTTAATTCATCAAGTCCATACTCAACAAGATACGGTGAAAGGTCTCCCACATTAAAAGTAGCATGCACTCCATGGTCTCCTCCCAGATCCACCTTATAAGCATTATCATTGACATGTGTCACCACTTTGTAAGGACCTTCAGCTCTTGGCATCAACTTTTGTTCTTCCTTTTGTTAGGAAAACGTTCTTTCCTCATATGCACCTAAACCAGGTCACTATCTTGAAAGACATGTGGTGTCCTATGCATGTTGGAATTCTGTTAGTACACGTCATTCACGGCTTCAATCTTCACAAACTTGTTGGCGTAGTTTCACCATTGCCTTCAACTTGTCATTAGCATCCTTGTGAACCAATTTATCGTTTTGAAATGGAATCAAATACAAAGGCTTGTAAGGATTCACACCGTACACCACTTACAAAGGCTTGTAAGGACCTTCAGCTCTTGGCATCAACTTTTGTTCTTCCTTTTGTTAGGAAAACGTTATTTCCTCATGTGCACCTAAACCAAGTCACCATTTTGAAAGACACGTGGTTTCCTATGTATGTTGGAATTCTATTTGTACACGTCATTCACGGCTTCAATCTTCAGATGAACTTGTTGGTGTAGTTTCAACATGGCCTTCAATTTGTCATTAGCATCCTTGTGAACCAATTCATCGTTTGGAAATGGAATCAAATACAATGGATTGTAAGGATTCACACCATACACCACTTATAAAGGAGTGACCTATAGCATAAGTAGGAGAATGATTACTCGTAAACTCAGCATGTGTAAGTTTGATGTCCAACTGTTTTTGAGTTTTGCTAACCAACCCCCTCAACAACGTACCCAAAGTTCTATTAGTCACCTTCGTTTGCCCATCAGTTTGTGGTTGATGGGACGTACTAAAAAGTAACTTAGTACCAACTTTCCTCCACAAAGTGTTCCAAATTTAACTCAAAAACAAGGAATCCCTATCAGAAACAATAGTTTTAGGAATAATATGCAAGCGAACCACTTCTTTAAAGTACAAATCAGACACATTAGATAAATCATTGGTTTTATGACATGGCATAAAGTGAGCCATTTTTAAAAACCTATCCACCACCACTATAATGGATTCCTTTCCCCCTTTTGAATTCTAGGCAAAGCCATACTGAATTCCATTGACACATCATGCCAAGGACGAATAGGAACCGACAAAGGAGTGTAAACACCATGCATGATGGTTTTTTTCGTTATCCGACATGTAACACACTTGCCCACTATGTTGGTTACATCCCTAACATCTTTAGGCCAGAAGAAATGTTCTTAAAGCACCTTCAAAGTTTTGGTAATGGAAAAATGACCCGCCAAACCACCACCATGAGCTTCACGAATCAGCAACTCCCGTATTGCATGTTTAGGGACACAAATGTGATTGCCTTTTGATGCCTTTATGGGCTTGATTAAGTGAGTAGGGTCGTGTTTAGGTAAATTAAGCTACAATAACAACCACAAATGATAGGTGTATGGGAAGAAATGGATCGATTAGTAACAAATCAAGACCTACTATGTTGTATACTTGTGAAAACTATCCAAGACATAATATTTCTCTGAATGCGTATCAAGTCAAGAACATGTCTCGACTATGACAAATAATGAACTATAACTATAATTCAAACTGAACAAAGGTTCTTTTGATTAAAATTTCATCTATCTCTTTTTTCCATGCATAATTTGGCTTATATGAAGCCTTTATTACAAAGTTGGTGGTTACAAGCCACCCAACCAACTACTCAGTTAAACTAATAATGAAAATTAAAGAAACTCATGAAACCACACAAAAAAACGTCTGAAACACTAATGAATGAAAAAAGCATCCATGTTCCATTAAGGAGAAAAAAGAGGCAATAAAGTGTAACCCAAATCCACTAAAGAGTATCAATAAGGGATACAAGGCTTGATGAAGAAAAAAGTAACGGTTTTGAGCACTTATGAAGCCTTTAAAATGTTGCCCTAGCGTTCACGCGACCTTAATTCAATACGTAGGTTACCATGCACAACCCAACCATTAAGTACAAACCATCTTCTAGCCTACTAGTAATCACTAATCCATCACCTTTTTCGGCTTTTCATGATCCATCCATGGATCCTCCCCTCCCCCTTTGAAAGGAAATGACCTTAATTCATCAAGTCCATACTCAACAAGATACGGTGAAAGGTCTCCAACATTAAAGGTAGCATGCACTCCATGGTCTCCTCCCAGATCCACCTTATAAGCATTATCATTGACATGTGTCACCACTTTGTAAGGACCTTCAGCTCTTGGCATCAACTTTTGTTCTTCCTTTTGTTAGGAAAACATTCTTTCCTCATATGCACCTAAACCAGGTCACTATCTTGAAAGACATGTGGTGTCCTATGCATGTTGGAATTCTGTTAGTACACGTCATTCACGGCTTCAATCTTCACAAACTTGTTGGCGTAGTTTCACCATTGCCTTCAACTTGTCATTAGCATCCTTGTGAACCAATTTATCGTTTTGAAATGGAATCAAATACAAAGGCTTGTAAGGATTCACACCATACACCACTTACAAAGGCTTGTAAGGACCTTCAGCTCTTGGCATCAACTTTTGTTCTTCCTTTTGTTAGGAAAACGTTATTTCCTCATGTGCACCTAAACCAAGTCACCATTTTGAAAGACACGTGGTTTCCTATGTATGTTGGAATTCTATTTGTACACGTCATTCTCGGCTTCAATCTTCAGACGAACTTGTTGGTGTAGTTTCAACATGGCCTTCAATTTGTCATTAGCATCCTTGTGAACCAATTCATCGTTTGGAAATGGAATCAAATACAATGGATTGTAAGGATTCACACCATACACCACTTATAAAGGAGTGACCTATAGCATAAGTAGGAGAATGATTACTCGTAAACTCAGCATGTGTAAGTTTGATGTCCAACTGTTTTTGAGTTTTGCTAACCAACCCCCTCAACAACGTACCCAAAGTTCTATTAGTCACCTTCGTTTGCCCATCAGTTTGTGGTTGATGGGACGTACTAAAAAGTAACTTAGTACCAACTTTCCTCCACAAAGTGTTCCAAATTTAACTCAAAAACAAGGAATCCCTATCATAAACAATAGTTTTAGGAATAATATGCAAGCGAACCACTTCTTTAAAGTACAAATCAGACACATTAGATAAATCATTGGTTTTATGACATGGCATAAAGTGAGCCATTTTTAAAAACCTATCCACCACCACTATAATGGATTCCTTTCCCCCTTTTGAATTCTAGGCAAAGCCATACTGAATTCCATTGACACATCATGCCAAGGACGAATAGGAACCGACAAAGGAGTGTAAACACCATGCATGATGGTTTTTTTCGTCATCCGACATGTAACACACTTGCCCACTATGTTGGTTACATCCCTAACATCTTTAGGCCAGAAGAAATGTTCTTAAAGCACCTTCAAAGTTTTGGTAATGGAAAAATGACCCGCCAAACCACCACCATGAGCTTCACGAATCAGCAACTCCCGTATTGCATGTTTAGGGACACAAATGTGATTGCCTTTTGATGCCTTTATGGGCTTGATTAAGTGAGTAGGGTCGTGTTTAGGTAAATTAAGCTACAATAACAACCACAAATGATAGGTGTATGGGAAGAAATGGATCGATTAGTAACAAATCAAGACCTACTATGTTGTATACTTGTGAAAACTATCCAAGACATAATATTTCTCTGAATGCGTATCAAGTCAAGAACATGTCTCGACTATGACAAATAATGAACTATAACTATAATTCAAACTGAACAAAGGTTCTTTTGATTAAAATTTCGTCTATCTCTTTTTTCCATGCATAATTTGGCTTATATGAAGCCTTTATTACAAAGTTGGTGGTTACAAGCCACCCAACCAACTACTCAGTTAAACTAATAATGAAAATTAAAGAAACTCATGAAACCACACAAAAAAACGTCTGAAACACTAATGAATGAAAAAAGCATCCATGTTCCATTAAGGAGAAAAAAGAGGCAATAAAGTGTAACCCAAATCCACTAAAGAGTATCAATAAGGGATACAAGGCTTGATGAAGAAAAAAGTAACGGTTTTGAGCACTTATGAAGCCTTTAAAATGTTGCCCTAGCGTTCACGCGACCTTAATTCAATACGTAGGTTACCATGCACAACCCAACCATTAAGTACAAACCACCTTCTAGCCTACTGGTAATCACTAATCCATCACCTTTTTCGGCTTTTCATGATCCATCCATGGATCCTCCCCTCCCCCTTTGAAAGGAAATGACCTTAATTCATCAAGTCCATACTCAACAAGATACGGTGAAAGGTCTCCCACATTAAAGGTAGCATGCACTCCATGGTCTCCTCCCAGATCCACCTTATAAGCATTATCATTGACATGTGTCACCACTTTGTAAGGACCTTCAGCTCTTGGCATCAACTTTTGTTCTTCCTTTTGTTAGGAAAACGTTCTTTCCTCATATGCACCTAAACCAGGTCACTATCTTGAAAGACATGTGGTGTCCTATGCATGTTGGAATTCTGTTAGTACACGTCATTCACGGCTTCAATCTTCACAAACTTGTTGGCGTAGTTTCACCATTGCCTTCAACTTGTCATTAGCATCCTTGTGAACCAATTTATCGTTTTGAAATGGAATCAAATACAAAGGCTTGTAAGGATTCACACCGTACACCACTTACAAAGGCTTGTAAGGACCTTCAGCTCTTGGCATCAACTTTTGTTCTTCCTTTTGTTAGGAAAACGTTATTTCCTCATGTGCACCTAAACCAAGTCACCATTTTGAAAGACACGTGGTTTCCTATGTATGTTGGAATTCTATTTGTACACGTCATTCACGGCTTCAATCTTCAGATGAACTTGTTGGTGTAGTTTCAACATGGCCTTCAATTTGTCATTAGCATCCTTGTGAACCAATTCATCGTTTGGAAATGGAATCAAATACAATGGATTGTAAGGATTCACACCATACACCACTTATAAAGGAGTGACCTATAGCATAAGTAGGAGAATGATTACTCGTAAACTCAGCATGTGTAAGTTTGATGTCCAACTGTTTTTGAGTTTTGCTAACCAACCCCCTCAACAACGTACCCAAAGTTCTATTAGTCACCTTCGTTTGCCCATCAGTTTGTGGTTGATGGGACGTACTAAAAAGTAACTTAGTACCAACTTTCCTCCACAAAGTGTTCCAAATTTAACTCAAAAACAAGGAATCCCTATCAGAAACAATAGTTTTAGGAATAATATGCAAGCGAACCACTTCTTTAAAGTACAAATCAGACACATTAGATAAATCATTGGTTTTATGACATGGCATAAAGTGAGCCATTTTTAAAAACCTATCCACCACCACTATAATGGATTCCTTTCCCCCTTTTGAATTCTAGGCAAAGCCATACTGAATTCCATTGACACATCATGCCAAGGACGAATAGGAACCGACAAAGGAGTGTAAACACCATGCATGATGGTTTTTTTCGTTATCCGACATGTAACACACTTGCCCACTATGTTGGTTACATCCCTAACATCTTTAGGCCAGAAGAAATGTTCTTAAAGCACCTTCAAAGTTTTGGTAATGGAAAAATGACCCGCCAAACCACCACCATGAGCTTCACGAATCAGCAACTCCCGTATTGCATGTTTAGGGACACAAATGTGATTGCCTTTTGATGCCTTTATGGGCTTGATTAAGTGAGTAGGGCCGTGTTTAGGTAAATTAAGCTACAATAACAACCACAAATGATAGGTGTATGGGAAGAAATGGATCGATTAGTAACAAATCAAGACCTACTATGTTGTATACTTGTGAAAACTATCCAAGACATAATATTTCTCTGAATGCGTATCAAGTCAAGAACATGTCTCGACTATGACAAATAATGAACTATAACTATAATTCAAACTGAACAAAGGTTCTTTTGATTAAAATTTCGTCTATCTCTTTTTTCCATGCATAATTTGGCTTATATGAAGCCTTTATTACAAAGTTGGTGGTTACAAGCCACCCAACCAACTACTCAGTTAAACTAATAATGAAAATTAAAGAAACTCATGAAACCACACAAAAAAACGTCTGAAACACTAATGAATGAAAAAAGCATCCATGTTCCATTAAGGAGAAAAAAGAGGCAATAAAGTGTAACCCAAATCCACTAAAGAGTATCAATAAGGGATACAAGGCTTGATGAAGAAAAAAGTAACGGTTTTGAGCACTTATGAAGCCTTTAAAATGTTGCCCTAGCGTTCACGCGACCTTAATTCAATACGTAGGTTACCATGCACAACCCAACCATTAAGTACAAACCACCTTCTAGCCTACTAGTAATCACTAATCCATCACCTTTTTCGGCTTTTCATGATCCATCCATGGATCCTCCCCTCCCCCTTTGAAAGGAAATGACCTTAATTCATCAAGTCCATACTCAACAAGATACGGTGAAAGGTCTCCCACATTAAAGGTAGCATGCACTCCATGGTCTCCTCCCAGATCCACCTTATAAGCATTATCATTGACATGTGTCACCACTTTGTAAGGACCTTCAGCTCTTGGCATCAACTTTTGTTCTTCCTTTTGTTAGGAAAACGTTCTTTCCTCATATGCACCTAAACCAGGTCACTATCTTGAAAGACATGTGGTGTCCTATGCATGTTGGAATTCTGTTAGTACACGTCATTCACGGCTTCAATCTTCACAAACTTGTTGGCGTAGTTTCACCATTGCCTTCAACTTGTCATTAGCATCCTTGTGAACCAATTTATCGTTTTGAAATGGAATCAAATACAAAGGCTTGTAAGGATTCACACCATACACCACTTACAAAGGCTTGTAAGGACCTTCAGCTCTTGGCATCAACTTTTGTTCTTCCTTTTGTTAGGAAAACGTTATTTCCTCATGTGCACCTAAACCAAGTCACCATTTTGAAAGACACGTGGTTTCCTATGTATGTTGGAATTCTATTTGTACACGTCATTCTCGGCTTCAATCTTCAGACGAACTTGTTGGTGTAGTTTCAACATGGCCTTCAATTTGTCATTAGCATCCTTGTGAACCAATTCATCGTTTGGAAATGGAATCAAATACAATGGATTGTAAGGATTCACACCATACACCACTTATAAAGGAGTGACCTATAGCATAAGTAGGAGAATGATTACTCGTAAACTCAGCATGTGTAAGTTTGATGTCCAACTGTTTTTGAGTTTTGCTAACCAACCCCCTCAACAACGTACCCAAAGTTCTATTAGTCACCTTCGTTTGCCCATCAGTTTGTGGTTGATGGGACGTACTAAAAAGTAACTTAGTACCAACTTTCCTCCACAAAGTGTTCCAAATTTAACTCAAAAACAAGGAATCCCTATCATAAACAATAGTTTTAGGAATAATATGCAAGCGAACCACTTCTTTAAAGTACAAATCAGACACATTAGATAAATCATTGGTTTTATGACATGGCATAAAGTGAGCCATTTTTAAAAACCTATCCACCACCACTATAATGGATTCCTTTCCCCCATTTGAATTCTAGGCAAAGCCATACTGAATTCCATTGACACATCATGCCAAGGACGAATAGGAACCGACAAAGGAGTGTAAACACCATGCATGATGGTTTTTTTCGTCATCCGACATGTAACACACTTGCCCACTATGTTGGTTACATCCCTAACATCTTTAGGCCAGAAGAAATGTTCTTAAAGCACCTTCAAAGTTTTGGTAATGGAAAAATGACCCGCCAAACCACCACCATGAGCTTCACGAATCAGCAACTCCCGTATTGCATGTTTAGGGACACAAATGTGATTGCCTTTTGATGCCTTTATGGGCTTGATTAAGTGAGTAGGGTCGTGTTTAGGTAAATTAAGCTACAATAACAACCACAAATGATAGGTGTATGGGAAGAAATGGATCGATTAGTAACAAATCAAGACCTACTATGTTGTATACTTGTGAAAATTATCCAAGACATAATATTTCTCTGAATGCGTATCAAGTCAAGAACATGTCTCGACTATGACAAATAATGAACTATAACTATAATTCAAACTGAACAAAGGTTCTTTTGATTAAAATTTCGTCTATCTCTTTTTTCCATGCATAATTTGGCTTATATGAAGCCTTTATTACAAAGTTGGTGGTTACAAGCCACCCAACCAACTACTCAGTTAAACTAATAATGAAAATTAAAGAAACTCATGAAACCACACAAAAAAACGTCTGAAACACTAATGAATGAAAAAAGCATCCATGTTCCATTAAGGAGAAAAAAGAGGCAATAAAGTGTAACCCAAATCCACTAAAGAGTATCAATAAGGGATACAAAGCTTGATGAAGAAAAAAGTAACGGTTTTGAGCACTTATGAAGCCTTTAAAATGTTGCCCTAGCGTTCACGCGACCTTAATTCAATACGTAGGTTACCATGCACAACCCAACCATTAAGTACAAACCACCTTCTAGCCTACTGGTAATCACTAATCCATCACCTTTTTCGGCTTTTCATGATCCATCCATGGATCCTCCCCTCCCCCTTTGAAAGGAAATGACCTTAATTCATCAAGTCCATACTCAACAAGATACGGTGAAAGGTCTCCCACATTAAAGGTAGCATGCACTCCATGGTCTCCTCCCAGATCCACCTTATAAGCATTATCATTGACATGTGTCACCACTTTGTAAGGACCTTCAGCTCTTGGCATCAACTTTTGTTCTTCCTTTTGTTAGGAAAACGTTCTTTCCTCATATGCACCTAAACCAGGTCACTATCTTGAAAGACATGTGGTGTCCTATGCATGTTGGAATTCTGTTAGTACACGTCATTCACGGCTTCAATCTTCACAAACTTGTTGGCGTAGTTTCACCATTGCCTTCAACTTGTCATTAGCATCCTTGAGAACCAATTTATCGTTTTGAAATGGAATCAAATACAAAGGCTTGTAAGGATTCACACCGTACACCACTTACAAAGGCTTGTAAGGACCTTCAGCTCTTGGCATCAACTTTTGTTCTTCCTTTTGTTAGGAAAACGTTATTTCCTCATGTGCACCTAAACCAAGTCACCATTTTGAAAGACACGTGGTTTCCTATGTATGTTGGAATTCTATTTGTACACGTCATTCACGGCTTCAATCTTCAGACGAACTTGTTGGTGTAGTTTCAACATGGCCTTCAATTTGTCATTAGCATCCTTGTGAACCAATTCATCGTTTGGAAATGGAATCAAATACAATGGATTGTAAGGATTCACACCATACACCACTTATAAAGGAGTGACCTATAGCATAAGTAGGAGAATGATTACTCGTAAACTCAGCATGTGTAAGTTTGATGTCCAACTGTTTTTGAGTTTTGCTAACCAACCCCCTCAACAACGTACCCAAAGTTCTATTAGTCACCTTCGTTTGCCCATCAGTTTGTGGTTGATGGGACGTACTAAAAAGTAACTTAGTACCAACTTTCCTCCACAAAGTGTTCCAAATTTAACTCAAAAACAAGGAATCCCTATCAGAAACAATAGTTTTAGGAATAATATGCAAGCGAACCACTTCTTTAAAGTACAAATCAGACACATTAGATAAATCATTGGTTTTAGGACATGGCATAAAGTGAGCCATTTTTAAAAACCTATCCACCACCACTATAATGGATTCCTTTCCCCCTTTTGAATTCTAGGCAAAGCCATACTGAATTCCATTGACACATCATGCCAAGGACGAATAGGAACCGACAAAGGAGTGTAAACACCATGCATGATGGTTTTTTTCGTCATCCGACATGTAACACACTTGCCCACTATGTTGGTTACATCCCTAACATCTTTAGGCCAGAAGAAATGTTCTTAAAGCACCTTCAAAGTTTTGGTAATGGAAAAATGACCCGCCAAACCACCACCATGAGCTTCACGAATCAGCAACTCCCGTATTGCATGTTTAGGGACACAAATGTGATTGCCTTTTGATGCCTTTATGGGCTTGATTAAGTGAGTAGGGTCGTGTTTAGGTAAATTAAGCTACAATAACAACCACAAATGATAGGTGTACGGGAAGAAATGGATCGATTAGTAACAAATCAAGACCTACTATGTTGTATACTTGTGAAAACTATCCAAGACATAATATTTCTCTGAATGCGTATCAAGTCAACAACATGTCTCGACTATGACAAATAATGAACTATAACTATAATTCAAACTGAACAAAGGTTCTTTTGATTAAAATTTCGTCTATCTCTTTTTTCCATGCATAATTTGGCTTATATGAAGCCTTTATTACAAAGTTGGTGGTTACAAGCCACCCAACCAACTACTCAGTTAAACTAATAATGAAAATTAAAGAAACTCATGAAACCACATAAAAAAACGTCTGAAACACTAATGAATGAAAAAAGCATCCATGTTCCATTAAGGAGAAAAAAGAGGCAATAAAGTGTAACCCAAATCCACTAAAGAGTATCAATAAGGGATACAAGGCTTGATGAAGAAAAAAGTAACGGTTTTGAGCACTTATGAAGCCTTTAAAATGTTGCCCTAGCGTTCACGCGACCTTAATTCAATACGTAGGTTACCATGCACAACCCAACCATTAAGTACAAACCATCTTCTAGCCTACTAGTAATCACTAATCCATCACCTTTTTCGGCTTTTCATGATCCATCCATGGATCCTCCCCTCCCCCTTTGAAAGGAAATGACCTTAATTCATCAAGTCCATACTCAACAAGATACGGTGAAAGGTCTCCCACATTAAAGGTAGCATGCACTCCATGGTCTCCTCCCAGATCCACCTTATAAGCATTATCATTGACATGTGTCACCACTTTGTAAGGACCTTCAGCTCTTGGCATCAACTTTTGTTCTTCCTTTTGTTAGGAAAACGTTCTTTCCTCATATGCACCTAAACCAGGTCACTATCTTGAAAGACATGTGGTGTCCTATGCATGTTGGAATTCTGTTAGTACACGTCATTCACGGCTTCAATCTTCACAAACTTGTTGGCGTAGTTTCACCATTGCCTTCAACTTGTCATTAGCATCCTTGTGAACCAATTTATCGTTTTGAAATGGAATCAAATACAAAGGCTTGTAAGGATTCACACCATACACCACTTACAAAGGCTTGTAAGGACCTTCAGCTCTTGGCATCAACTTTTGTTCTTCCTTTTGTTAGGAAAACGTTATTTCCTCATGTGCACCTAAACCAAGTCACCATTTTGAAAGACACGTGGTTTCCTATGTATGTTGGAATTCTATTTGGACACGTCATTCACGGCTTCAATCTTCAGACGAACATGTTGGTGTAGTTTCAACATGGCCTTCAATTTGTCATTAGCATCCTTGTGAACCAATTCATCGTTTGGAAATGTAATCAAATACAATGGATTGTAAGGATTCACACCATACACCACTTATAAAGGAGTGACATATAGCACAAGTAGGAGAATGATTACTCGTAAACTCAGCATGTGTAAGTTTGATGTCCAACTGTTTTTGAGTTTTGCTAACCAACCCCCTCAACAACGTACCCAAAGTTCTATTAGTCACCTTCGTTTGCCCATCAGTTTGTGGTTGATGGGACGTACTAAAAAGTAACTTAGTACCAACTTTCCTCCACAAAGTGTTCCAAATTTAACTCAAAAACAAGGAATCCCTATCAGAAACAATAGTTTTAGGAATAATATGCAAGCGAACCACTTCTTTAAAGTACAAATCAGACACATTAGATAAATCATTGGTTTTACGACATGGCATAAAGTGAGCCATTTTTAAAAACCTATCCACCACCACTATAATGGATTCCTTTCCCCCTTTGAATTCTAGGCAAAGCCATACTGAATTCCATTGACACATCATGCCAAGGACGAATAGGAACCGACAAAGGAGTGTAAACACCATGCATGATGGTTTTTTTCGTCATCCGACATGTAACACACTTGCCCACTATGTTGGTTACATCCCTAACATCTTTAGGCCAGAAGAAATGTTCTTAAAGCACCTTCAAAGTTTTGGTAATGGAAAAATGACCCGCCAAACCACCACCATGAGCTTCACGAATCAGCAACTCCCGTATTGCATGTTTAGGGACACAAATGTGATTGCCTTTTGATGCCTTTATGGGCTTGATTAAGTGAGTAGGGCCGTGTTTAGGTAAATTAAGCTACAATAACAACCACAAATGATAGGTGTATGGGAAGAAATGGATCGATTAGTAACAAATCAAGACCTACTATGTTGTATACTTGTGAAAACTATCCAAGACATAATATTTCTCTGAATGCGTATCAAGTCAAGAACATGTCTCGACTATGACAAATAATGAACTATAACTATAATTCAAACTGAACAAAGGTTCTTTTGATTAAAATTTCGTCAATCTCTTTTTTCCATGCATAATTTGGCTTATATGAAGCCTTTATTACAAAGTTGGTGGTTACAAGCCACCCAACCAACTACTCAGTTAAACTAATAATGAAAATTAAAGAAACTCATGAAACCACACAAAAAAACGTCTAAAACACTAATGAATGAAAAAAGCATCCATGTTCCATTAAGGAGAAAAAAGAGGCAATAAAGTGTAACCCAAATCCACTAAAGAGTATCAATAAGGGATACAAGGCTTGATGAAGAAAAAAGTAACGGTTTTGAGCACTTATGAAGCCTTTAAAATGTTGCCCTAGCGTTCACGCGACCTTAATTCAATACGTAGGTTACCATGCACAACCCAACCATTAAGTACAAACCACCTTCTAGCCTACTGGTAATCACTAATCCATCACCTTTTTCGGCTTTTCATGATCCATCCATGGATCCTCCCCCCCCCCCCCCCCCCCCCCCCTTTGAAAGGAAATGACCTTAAATCATCAAGTCCATACTCAACAAGATACGGTGAAAGGTCTCCCACATTAAAGGTAGCATGCACTCCATGGTCTCCTCCCAGATCCACCTTATAAGTATTATCATTGACATGTGTCACCACTTTGTAAGGACCTTCAGCTCATGGCATCAACTTTTGTTCTTCCTTTTGTTAGGAAAACGTTCTTTCCTCATATGCACCTAAACCAGGTCACTATCTTGAAAGACATGTGGTGTCCTATGCATGTTGGAATTCTGTTAGTACACGTCATTCACGGCTTCAATCTTCACAAACTTGTTGGCGTAGTTTCACCATTTCCTTCAACTTGTCATTAGCATCCTTGTGAACCAATTTATCGTTTTGAAATGGAATCAAATACAAAGGCTTGTAAGGATTCACACCATACACCACTTACAAAGGCTTGTAAGGACCTTCAGCTCTTGGCATCAACTTTTGTTCTTCCTTTTGTTAGGAAAACGTTATTTCCTCATGTGCACCTAAACCAAGTCACCATTTTGAAAGACACGTGGTTTCCTATGTATGTTGGAATTCTATTTGGACACGTCATTCACGGCTTCAATCTTCAGACGAACTTGTTGGTGTAGTTTCAACATGGCCTTCAATTTGTCATTAGCATCCTTGTGAACCAATTCATCGTTTGGAAATGTAATCAAATACAATGGATTGTAAGGATTCACACCATACACCACTTATAAAGGAGTGACCTATAGCATAAGTAGGAGAATGATTACTCATAAACTCAGCATGTGTAAGTTTGATGTCCAACTGTTTTTGAGTTTTGCTAACCAACCCCCTCAACAACGTACCCAAAGTTCTATTAGTCACCTTCGTTTGCACATCAGTTTGTGGTTGTTGGGACGTACTAAAAAGTAACTTAGTACCAACTTTCCTCCACAAAGTGTTCCAAATTTAACTCAAAAACAAGGAATCCCTATCAGAAACAATAGTTTTAGGAATAATATGCAAGCGAACCACTTCTTTAAAGTACAAATCAGACACATTAGATAAATCATTGGTTTTACGACATGGCATAAAGTGAGCCATTTTTAAAAACCTATCCACCACCACTATAATGGATTCCTTTCCCCCTTTGAATTCTAGGCAAAGCCATACTGAATTCCATTGACACATCATGCCAAGGACGAATAGGAACCGACAAAGGAGTGTAAACACCATGCATGATGGTTTTTTTCGTCATCCGACATGTAACACACTTGCCCACTATGTTGGTTACATCCCTAACATCTTTAGGCCAGAAGAAATGTTCTTAAAGCACCTTCAAAGTTTTGGTAATGGAAAAATGACCCGCCAAACCACCACCATGAGCTTCACGAATCAGCAACTCCCGTATTGCATGTTTAGGGACACAAATGTGATTGCCTTTTGATGCCTTTATGGGCTTGATTAAGTGAGTAGGGCCGTGTTTAGGTAAATTAAGCTACAATAACAACCACAAATGATAGGTGTATGGGAAGAAATGGATCGATTAGTAACAAATCAAGACCTACTATGTTGTATACTTGTGAAAACTATCCAAGACATAATATTTCTCTGAATGCGTATCAAGTCAAGAACATGTCTCGACTATGACAAATAATGAACTATAACTATAATTCAAACTGAACAAAGGTTCTTTTGATTAAAATTTCGTCTATCTCTTTTTTCCATGCATAATTTGGCTTATATGAAGCCTTTATTACAAAGTTGGTGGTTACAAGCCACCCAACCAACTACTCAGTTAAACTAATAATGAAAATTAAAGAAACTCATGAAACCACACAAAAAAACGTCTGAAACACTAATGAATGAAAAAAGCATCCATGTTCCATTAAGGAGAAAAAAGAGGCAATAAAGTGTAACCCAAATCCACTAAAGAGTATCAATAAGGGATACAAGGCTTGATGAAGAAAAAAGTAACGGTTTTGAGCACTTATGAAGCCTTTAAAATGTTGCCCTAGCGTTCACGCGACCTTAATTCAATACGTAGGTTACCATGCACAACCCAACCATTAAGTACAAACCACCTTCTAGCCTACTGGTAATCACTAATCCATCACCTTTTTCGGCTTTTCATGATCCATCCATGGATCCTCCCCCCCCCCCCCCCCCCCTTTGAAAGGAAATGACCTTAAATCATCAAGTCCATACTCAACAAGATACGGTGAAAGGTCTCCCACATTAAAGGTAGCATGCACTCCATGGTCTCCTCCCAGATCCACCTTATAAGTATTATCATTGACATGTGTCACCACTTTGTAAGGACCTTCAGCTCTTGGCATCAACTTTTGTTCTTCCTTTTGTTAGGAAAACGTTCTTTCCTCATATGCACCTAAACCAGGTCACTATCTTGAAAGACATGTGGTGTCCTATGCATGTTGGAATTCTGTTAGTACACGTCATTCACGGCTTCAATCTTCACAAACTTGTTGGCGTAGTTTCACCATTGCCTTCAACTTGTCATTAGCATCCTTGTGAACCAATTTATCGTTTTGAAATGGAATCAAATACAAAGGCTTGTAAGGATTCACACCATACACCACTTACAAAGGCTTGTAAGGACCTTCAGCTCTTGGCATCAACTTTTGTTCTTCCTTTTGTTAGGAAAACGTTATTTCCTCATGTGCACCTAAACCAAGTCACCATTTTGAAAGACACGTGGTTTCCTATGTATGTTGGAATTCTATTTGGACACGTCATTCACGGCTTCAATCTTCAGACGAACTTGTTGGTGTAGTTTCAACATGGCCTTCAATTTGTCATTAGCATCCTTGTGAACCAATTCATCGTTTGGAAATGGAATCAAATACAATGGATTGTAAGGATTCACACCAGACACCACTTATAAAGGAGTGACCTATAGCATAAGTAGGAGAATGATTACTCATAAACTCAGCATGTGTAAGTTTGATGTCCAACTGTTTTTGAGTTTTGCTAACCAACCCCCTCAACAACGTACCCAAAGTTCTATTAGTCACCTTCGTTTGCCCATCAGTTTGTGGTTGATGGGACGTACTAAAAAGTAACTTAGTACCAACTTTCCTCCACAAAGTGTTCCAAATTTAACTCAAAAACAAGGAATCCCTATCAGAAACAATAGTTTTAGGAATAATATGCAAGCGAACCACTTCTTTAAAGTACAAATCAGACACATTAGATAAATCATTGGTTTTATGACATGGCATAAAGTGAGCCATTTTTAAAAACCTATCCACCACCACTATAATGGATTCCTTTCCCCCTTTGAATTCTAGGCAAAGCCATACTGAATTCCATTGACACATCATGCCAAGGACGAATAGGAACCGACAAAGGAGTGTAAACACCATGCATGATGGTTTTTTTCGTCATCCGACATGTAACACACTTGCCCACTATGTTGGTTACATCCCTAACATCTTTAGGCCAGAAGAAATGTTCTTAAAGCACCTTCAAAGTTTTGGTAATGGAAAAATGACCCGCCAAACCACCACCATGAGCTTCACGAATCAGCAACTCCCGTATTGCATGTTTAGGGACACAAATGTGATTGCCTTTTGATGCCTTTATGGGCTTGATTAAGTGAGTAGGGCCGTGTTTAGGTAAATTAAGCTACAATAACAACCACAAATGATAGGTGTATGGGAAGAAATGGATCGATTAGTAACAAATCAAGACCTACTATGTTGTATACTTGTGAAAACTATCCAAGACATAATATTTCTCTGAATGCGTATCAAGTCAAGAACATGTCTCGACTATGACAAATAATGAACTATAACTATAATTCAAACTGAACAAAGGTTCTTTTGATTAAAATTTCGTCTATCTCTTTTTTCCATGCATAATTTGGCTTATATGAAGCCTTTATTACAAAGTTGGTGGTTACAAGCCACCCAACCAACTACTCAGTTAAACTAATAATGAAAATTAAAGAAACTCATGAAACCACACAAAAAAACGTCTGAAACACTAATGAATGAAAAAAGCATCCATGTTCCATTAAGGAGAAAAAAGAGGCAATAAAGTGTAACCCAAATCCACTAAAGAGTATCAATAAGGGATACAAGGCTTGATGAAGAAAAAAGTAACGGTTTTGAGCACTTATGAAGCCTTTAAAATGTTGCCCTAGCGTTCACGCGACCTTAATTCAATACGTAGGTTACCATGCACAACCCAACCATTAAGTACAAACCATCTTCTAGCCTACTAGTAATCACTAATCCATCACCTTTTTCGGCTTTTCATGATCCATCCATGGATCTTCCCCTCCCCCTTTGAAAGGAAATGACCTTAATTCATCAAGTCCATACTCAACAAGATACGGTGAAAGGTCTCCCACATTAAAGGTAGCATGCACTCCATGGTCTCCTCCCAGATCCACCTTATAAGTATTATCATTGACATGTGTCACCACTTTGTAAGGACCTTCAGCTCTTGGCATCAACTTTTGTTCTTCCTTTTGTTAGGAAAACGTTCTTTCCTCATATGCACCTAAACCAGGTCACTATCTTGAAAGACATGTGGTGTCCTATGCATGTTGGAATTCTGTTAGTACACGTCATTCACGGCTTCAATCTTCACAAACTTGTTGGCGTAGTTTCACCATTGCCTTCAACTTGTCATTAGCATCCTTGTGAACCAATTTATCGTTTTGAAATGGAATCAAATACAAAGGCTTGTAAGGATTCACACCATACACCACTTACAAAGGCTTGTAAGGACCTTCAGCTCTTGGCATCAACTTTTGTTCTTCCTTTTGTTAGGAAAACGTTATTTCCTCATGTGCACCTAAACCAAGTCACCATTTTGAAAGACATGTGGTTTCCTATGTATGTTGGAATTCTATTTGGACACGTCATTCACGGCTTCAATCTTCAGACGAACTTGTTGGTGTAGTTTCAACATGGCCTTCAATTTGTCATTAGCATCCTTGTGAACCAATTCATCGTTTGGAAATGGAATCAAATACAATGGATTGTAAGGATTCACACCAGACACCACTTATAAAGGAGTGACCTATAGCATAAGTAGGAGAATGATTACTCATAAACTCAGCATGTGTAAGTTTGATGTCCAACTGTTTTTGAGTTTTGCTAACCAACCCCCTCAACAACGTACCCAAAGTTCTATTAGTCACCTTCGTTTGCCCATCAGTTTGTGGTTGATGGGACGTACTAAAAAGTAACTTAGTACCAACTTTCCTCCACAAAGTGTTCCAAATTTAACTCAAAAACAAGGAATCCCTATCAGAAACAATAGTTTTAGGAATAATATGCAAGCGAACCACTTCTTTAAAGTACAAATCAGACACATTAGATAAATCATTGGTTTTATGACATGGCATAAAGTGAGCCATTTTTAAAAACCTATCCACCACCACTATAATGGATTCCTTTCCCCCTTTGAATTCTAGGCAAAGCCATACTGAATTCCATTGACACATCATGCCAAGGACGAATAGGAACCGGCAAAGGAGTGTAAACACCATGCATGATGGTTTTTTTCGTCATCCGACATGTAACACACTTGCCCACTATGTTGGTTACATCCCTAACATCTTTAGGCCAGAAGAAATGTTCTTAAAGCACCTTCAAAGTTTTGGTAATGGAAAAATGACCCGCCAAACCACCACCATGAGCTTCACGAATCAGCAACTCCCGTATTGCATGTTTAGGGACACAAATGTGATTGCCTTTTGATGCCTTTATGGGCTTGATTAAGTGAGTAGGGCCGTGTTTAGGTAAATTAAGCTACAATAACAACCACAAATGATAGGTGTATGGGAAGAAATGGATCGATTAGTAACAAATCAAGACCTACTATGTTGTATACTTGTGAAAACTATCCAAGACATAATATTTCTCTGAATGCGTATCAAGTCAAGAACATGTCTCGACTATGACAAATAATGAACTATAACTATAATTCAAACTGAACAAAGGTTCTTTTGATTAAAATTTCGTCTATCTCTTTTTTCCATGCATAATTTGGCTTATATGAAGCCTTTATTACAAAGTTGGTGGTTACAAGCCACCCAACCAACTACTCAGTTAAACTAATAATGAAAATTAAAGAAACTCATGAAACCACACAAAAAAACGTCTGAAACACTAATGAATGAAAAAAGCATCCATGATTAAGGAGAAAAAAGAGGCAATAAAGTGTAACCCAAATCCACTAAAGAGTATCAATAAGGGATACAAGGCTTGATGAAGAAAAAAGTAACGGTTTTGAGCACTTATGAAGCCTTTAAAATGTTGCCCTAGCGTTCATGCGACCTTAATTCAATACGTAGGTTACCATGCACAACCCAACCATTAAGTACAAACCATCTTCTAGCCTACTAGTAATCACTAATCCATCACCTTTTTCGGCTTTTCATGATCCATCCATGGATCCTCCCCTCCCCCTTTGAAAGGAAATGACCTTAATTCATCAAGTCCATACTCAACAAGATACGGTGAAAGGTCTCCCACATTAAAGGTAGCATGCACTCCATGGTCTCCTCCCAGATCCACCTTATAAGCATTATCATTGACATGTGTCACCACTTTGTAAGGACCTTCAGCTCTTGGCATCAACTTTTGTTCTTCCTTTTGTTAGGAAAACGTTCTTTCCTCATATGCACCTAAACCAGGTCACTATCTTGAAAGACATGTGGTGTCCTATGCATGTTGGAATTCTGTTAGTACACGTCATTCACGGCTTCAATCTTCACAAACTTGTTGGCGTAGTTTCACCATTGCCTTCAACTTGTCATTAGCATCCTTGTGAACCAATTTATCGTTTTGAAATGGAATCAAATACAAAAGCTTGTAAGGATTCACACCATACACCACTTACAAAGGCTTGTAAGGACCTTCAGCTCTTGGCATCAACTTTTGTTCTTCCTTTTGTTAGGAAAACGTTATTTCCTCATGTGCACCTAAACCAAGTCACCATTTTGAAAGACACGTGGTTTCCTATGTATGTTGGAATTCTATTTGGACACGTCATTTACGGCTTCCATCTTTAGACGAACTTGTTGGTGTAGTTTCAACATGGCCTTCAATTTGTCATTAGCATCCTTGTGAACCAATTCATCGTTTGGAAATGGAATCAAATACAATGGATTGTAAGGATTCACACCATACACCACTTATAAAGGAGTGACCTATAGCATAAGTAGGAGAATGATTACTCGTAAACTCAGCATGTGTAAGTTTGATGTCCAACTGTTTTTGAGTTTTGCTAACCAACCCCCTCAACAACGTACCCAAAGTTCTATTAGTCACCTTCGTTTGCCCATCAGTTTGTGGTTGATGGGACGTACTAAAAAGTAACTTAGTACCAACTTTCCTCCACAAAGTGTTCCAAATTTAACTCAAAAACAAGGAATCCCTATCAGAAACAATAGTTTTAGGAATAATATGCAAGCGAACCACTTCTTTAAAGTACAAATCAGACACATTAGATAAATCATTGGTTTTATGACATGGCATAAAGTGAGCCATTTTTAAAAACCTATCCACCACCACTATAATGGATTCCTTTCCCCCTTTGAATTCTAGGCAAAGCCATACTGAATTCCATTGACACATCATGCCAAGGACGAATAGGAACCGACAAAGGAGTGTAAACACCATGCACGATGGTTTTTTTTGTCATCCGACATGTAACACACTTGCCCACTATGTTGGTTACATCCCTAATATCTTTAGGCCAGAAGAAATGTTCTTAAAGCACCTTCAAAGTTTTGGTAATGGAAAAATGACCCGCCAAACCACCACCATGAGCTTCACGAATCAGCAACTCCCGTATTGCATGTTTAGGGACACAAATGTGATTGCCTTTTGATGCCTTTATGGGCTTGATTAAGTGAGTAGGGCCGTGTTTAGGTAAATTAAGCTACAATAACAACCACAAAGTATACTATGTTGTATACTTGTGAAAACTATCCAAGACATAATATTTCTCTAAATGCGTATCAAGTCAAGAACATGTCTCGACTATGACAAATAATGAACTATAACTATAATTCAAACTGAACAAAGGTTCTTTTGATTAAAATTTCGTCTATCTCTTTTTTCCATGCATAATTTGGCTTATATGAAGCCTTTATTACAAAGTTGGTGGTTACAAGCCACCCAACCAACTACTCAGTTAAACTAATAATGAAAATTAAAGAAACTCATGAAACCACACAAAAAAACGTCTGAAACACTAATGAATGAAAAAAGCATCCATGTTCCATTAAGGAGAAAAAAGAAGCAATAAAGTGTAACCCAAATCCACTAAAGAGTATCAATAAGGGATACAAGGCTTGATGAAGAAAAAAGTAACAGTTTTGAGCACTTATGAAGCCTTTAAAATGTTGCCCTAGCGTTCACGCGACCTTAATTCAATACGTAGGTTACCATGCACAACCCAACCATTAAGTACAAACCACCTTCTAGCCTACTGGTAATCACTAATCCATCACCTTTTTCGGCTTTTCATGATCCATCCATGGATCCTCCCCCCCCCCCCCCCCCCCCCCCTTTGAAAGGAAATGACCTTAAATCATCAAGTCCATACTCAACAAGATACGGTGAAAGGTCTCCCACATTAAAGGTAGCATGCACTCCATGGTCTCCTCCCAGATCCACCTTATAAGCATTATCATTGACATGTGTCACCACTTTGTGAGGACCTTCAGCTCTTGGCATCAACTTTTGTTCTTCCTTTTGTTAGGAAAACGTTCTTTCCTCATATGCACCTAAACCAGGTCACTATCTTGAAGGACATGTGGTGTCCTATGCATGTTGGAATTCTGTTAGTACACGTCATTCACGGCTTCAATCTTCACAAACTTGTTGGCGTAGTTTCACCATTGCCTTCAACTTGTCATTAGCATCCTTGTGAACCAATTTATTGTTTTGAAATGGAATCAAATACAAAGGCTTGTAAGGATTCACACCATACACCACTTACAAAGGCTTGTAAGGACCTTCAGCTCTTGGCATCAACTTTTGTTCTTCCTTTTGTTAGGAAAACGTTATTTCCTCATGTGCACCTAAACCAAGTCACCATTTTGAAAGACACGTGGCTTCCTATGTATGTTGGAATTCTATTTGTACACGTCATTCACGGCTTCAATCTTCAGACGAACTTGTTGGTGTAGTTTCAACATGGCCTTCAACTTGTCATTAGCATCCTTGTGAACCAATTCATCGTTTGGAAATGGAATCAAATACAATGGATTGTAAGGATTCACACCATACACCACTTATAAAGGAGTGACCTATAGCATAAGTAGGAGAATGATTACTCGTAAACTCAGCATGTGTAAGTTTGATGTCCAACTGTTTTTGAGTTTTGCTAACCGACCCCCTCAACAACGTACCCAAAGTTCTATTAGTCACCTTCGTTTGCCCATCAGTTTGTGGTTGATGGGACGTACTAAAAAGTAACTTAGTACCAACTTTCCTCCACAAAGTGTTCCAAATTTAACTCAAAAACAAGGAATCCCTATCAGAAACAATAGTTTTAGGAATAATATGCAAGCGAACCACTTCTTTAAAGTACAAATCAGACACATTAGATAAATCATTGGTTTTATGACATGGCATAAAGTGAGCCATTTTTAAAAACCTATCCACCACCACTATAATGGATTCCTTTCCCCCTTTGAATTCTAGGCAAAGCCATACTGAATTCCATTGACACATCATGCCAAGGACGAATAGGAACCGACAAAGGAGTGTAAACACCATGCATGATGGTTTTTTTCGTCATCCGACATGTAACACACTTGCCCACTATGTTGGTTACATCCCTAACATCTTTAGGCCAGAAGAAATGTTCTTAAAGCACCTTCAAAGTTTTGGTAATGGAAAAATGACCCGCCAAACCACCACCATGAGCTTCACGAATCAGCAACTCCCGTATTGCATGTTTAGGGACACAAATGTGATTGCCTTTTGATGCCTTTATGGGCTTGATTAAGTGAGTAGGGCCGTGTTTAGGTAAATTAAGCTACAATAACAACCACAAATGATAGGTGTATGGGAAGAAATGGATCGATTAGTAACAAATCAAGACCTACTATGTTGTATACTTGTGAAAACTATCCAAGACATAATATTTCTCTGAATGCGTATCAAGTCAAGAACATGTCTCGACTATGACAAATAATGAACTATAACTATAATTCAAACTGAACAAAGGTTCTTTTGATTAAAATTTCGTCTAACTCTTTTTTCCATGCATAATTTGGCTTATATGAAGCCTTTATTACAAAGTTGGTGGTTACAAGCCACCCAACCAACTACTCAGTTAAACTAATAATGAAAATTAAAGAAACTCATGAAACCACACAAAAAAACGTCTGAAACACTAATGAATGAAAAAAGCATCCATGTTCCATTAAGGAGAAAAAAGAAGCAATAAAGTGTAACCCAAATCCACTAAAGAGTATCAATAAGGGATACAAGGCTTGATGAAGAAGAAAGTAACAGTTTTGAGCACTTATGAAGCCTTTAAAATGTTGCCCTAGCGTTCACGCGACCTTAATTCAATACGTAGGTTACCATGCACAACCCAACCATTAAATACAAACCACCTTCTAGCCTACTGGTAATCACTAATCCATCACCTTTTTCGGCTTTTCATGATCCATCCATGGATCCTCCCCTCCCCCTTTGAAAGGAAATGACCTTAATTCATCAAGTCCATACTCAACAAGATACGGTGAAAGGTCTCCCACATTAAAGGTAGCATGCACTCCATGGTCTCCTCCCAGATCCACCTTATAAGCATTATCATTGACATGTGTCACCACTTTGTAAGGACCTTCAGCTCTTGGCATCAACTTTTGTTCTTCCTTTTGTTAGGAAAACGTTCTTTCCTCATATGCACCTAAACCAGGTCACTATCTTGAAAGACATGTGGTGTCCTATGCATGTTGGAATTCTGTTAGTACACGTCATTCACGGCTTCAATCTTCACAAACTTGTTGGCGTAGTTTCACCATTGCCTTCAACTTGTCATTAGCATCCTTGTGAACCAATTTATCGTTTTGAAATGGAATCAAATACAAAGGCTTGTAAGGATTCACACCATACACCACTTACAAAGGCTTGTAAGGACCTTCAGCTCTTGGCATCAACTTTTGTTCTTCCTTTTGTTAGGAAAACGTTATTTCCTCATGTGCACCTAAACCAAGTCACCATTTTGAAAGACACGTGGTTTC
This sequence comes from Lactuca sativa, assembly GCF_002870075.4. Lineage (NCBI taxonomy): Eukaryota > Viridiplantae > Streptophyta > Magnoliopsida > Asterales > Asteraceae > Lactuca > Lactuca sativa. Next base: position 277,272,089 of record NC_056626.2, read on the forward strand.
CTATGTATGTTGGAATTCTATTTGTACACGTCATTCACGGCTTCAATCTTCAGACGAACTTGTTGGTGTAGTTTCAACATGGCCTTCAATTTGTCATTAGCATCCTTGTGAACCAATTCATCGTTTGGAAATGGAATCAAATACAATGGATTGTAAGGATTCACACCATACACCACTTATAAAGGAGTGACCTATAGCATAAGTAGGAGAATGATTACTCGTAAACTCAGCATGTGTAAGTTTGATGTCCAACTGTTTTTGAGTTTTGCTAACCGACCCCCTCAACAACGTACCCAAAGTTCTATTAGTCACCTTCGTTTGCCCATCAGTTTGTGGTTGATGGGACGTACTAAAAAGTAACTTAGTACCAACTTTCCTCCACAAAGTGTTCCAAATTTAACTCAAAAACAAGGAATCCCTATCAGAAACAATAGTTTTAGGAATAATATGCAAGCGAACCACTTCTTTAAAGTACAAATCAGACACATTAGATAAATCATTGGTTTTATGACATGGCATAAAGTGAGCCATTTTTAAAAACCTATCCACCACCACTATAATGGATTCCTTTCCCCCTTTGAATTCTAGGCAAAGCCATACTGAATTCCATTGACACATCATGCCAAGGACGAATAGGAACCGACAAAGGAGTGTAAACACCATGCATGATGGTTTTTTTCGTCATCCGACATGTAACACACTTGCCCACTATGTTGGTTACATCCCTAACATCTTTAGGCCAGAAGAAATGTTCTTAAAGCACCTTCAAAGTTTTGGTAATGGAAAAATGACCCGCCAAACCACCACCATGAGCTTCACGAATCAGCAACTCCCGTATTGCATGTTTAGGGACACAAATGTGATTGCCTTTTGATGCCTTTATGGGCTTGATTAAGTGAGTAGGGCCGTGTTTAGGTAAATTAAGCTACAATAACAACCACAAATGATAGGTGTATGGGAAGAAATGGATCGATTAGTAACAAATCAAGACCTACTATGTTGTATACTTGTGAAAACTATCCAAGACATAATATTTCTCTGAATGCGTATCAAGTCAAGAACATGTCTCGACTATGACAAATAATGAACTATAACTATAATTCAAACTGAACAAAGGTTCTTTTGATTAAAATTTCGTCTATCTCTTTTTTCCATGCATAATTTGGCTTATATGAAGCCTTTATTACAAAGTTGGTGGTTACAAGCCACCCAACCAACTACTCAGTTAAACTAATAATGAAAATTAAAGAAACTCATGAAACCACACAAAAAAACGTCTGAAACACTAATGAATGAAAAAAGCATCCATGTTCCATTAAGGAGAAAAAAGAGGCAATAAAGTGTAACCCAAATCCACTAAAGAGTATCAATAAGGGATACAAGGCTTGATGAAGAAAAAAGTAACGGTTTTGAGCACTTATGAAGCCTTTAAAATGTTGCCCTAGCGTTCATGCGACCTTAATTCAATACGTAGGTTACCATGCACAACCCAACCATTAAGTACAAACCATCTTCTAGCCTACTAGTAATCACTAATCCATCACCTTTTTCGGCTTTTCATGATCCATCCATGGATCCTCCCCTCCCCCTTTGAAAGGAAATGACCTTAATTCATCAAGTCCATACTCAACAAGATACGGTGAATGGTCTCCCACATTAAAGGTAGCATGCACTCCATGGTCTCCTCCCAGATCAACCTTATAAGCATTATCATTGACATGTGTCACCACTTTGTAAGGACCTTCAGCTCTTGGCATCAACTTTTGTTCTTCCTTTTGTTAGGAAAACGTTCTTTCCTCATATGCACCTAAACCAGGTCACTATCTTGAAAGACATGTGGTGTCCTATGCATGTTGGAATTCTGTTAGTACACGTCATTCACGGCTTCAATCTTCACAAACTTGTTGGCGTAGTTTCACCATTGCCTTCAACTTGTCATTAGCATCCTTGTGAACCAATTTATCGTTTTGAAATGGAATCAAATACAAAGGCTTGTAAGGATTCACACCATACACCACTTACAAAGGCTTGTAAGGACCTTCAGCTCTTGGCATCAACTTTTGTTCTTCCTTTTGTTAGGAAAACGTTATTTCCTCATGTGCACCTAAACCAAGTCACCATTTTGAAAGACACGTGGTTTCCTATGTATGTTGGAATTCTATTTGGACACGTCATTCACGGCTTCAATCTTCAGACGAACTTGTTGGTGTAGTTTCAACATGGCCTTCAATTTGTCATTAGCATCCTTGTGAACCAATTCATCGTTTGGAAATGGAATCAAATACAATGGATTGTAAGGATTCACACCATACACCACTTATAAAGGAGTGACCTATAGCATAAGTAGGAGAATGATTACTCGTAAACTCAGCATGTGTAAGTTTGATGTCCAACTGTTTTTGAGTTTTGCTAACCAACCCCCTCAACAACGTACCCAAAGTTCTATTAGTCACCTTCGTTTGCCCATCAGTTTGTGGTTGATGGGACGTACTAAAAAGTAACTTAGTACCAACTTTCCTCCACAAAGTGTTCCAAATTAAACTCAAAAACAAGGAATCCCTATCAGAAACAATAGTTTTATGAATAATATGCAAGCGAACCACTTCTTTAAAGTACAAATCAGACACATTAGATAAATCATTGGTTTTATGACATGGCATAAAGTGAGCCATTTTTAAAAACCTATCCACCACCACTATAATGGATTCCTTTCCCCCTTTGAATTCTAAGCAAAGCCATACTGAATTCCATTGACACATCATGCCAAGGACGAATAGGAACCGACAAAGGAGTGTAAACACCATGCATGATGGTTTTTTTCGTCATCCGACATGTAACACACTTGCCCACTATGTTGGTTACATCCCTAACATCTTTAGGCCAGAAGAAATGTTCTTAAAGCACCTTCAAAGTTTTGTTAATGGAAAAATGACCCGCCAAACCACCACCATGAGCTTCACGAATCAGCAACTCCCGTATTGCATGTTTAGGGACACAAATGTGATTGCCTTTTGATGCCTTTATGGGCTTGATTAAGTGAGTAGGGCCGTGTTTAGGTAAATTAAGCCACAATAACAACCACAAATGATAGGTGTATGGGAAGAAATGGATCGATTAGTAACAAATCAAGACCTACTATGTTGTATACTTGTGAAAACTATCCAAGACATAATATTTCTCTGAATGCGTATCAAGTCAAGAACATGTCTCGACTATGACAAATAATGAACTATAACTATAATTCAAACTGAACAAAGGTTCTTTTGATTAAAATTTCGTCTATCTCTTTTTTCCATGCATAATTTGGCTTATATGAAGCCTTTATTACAAAGTTGGTGGTTACAAGCCACCCAACCAACTACTCAGTTAAACTAATAATGAAAATTAAAGAAACTCATGAAACCACACAAAAAAACGTCTGAAACACTAATGAATGAAAAAAGCATCCATGTTCCATTAAGGAGAAAAAAGAGGCAATAAAGTGTAACCCAAATCCACTAAAGAGTATCAATAAGGGATACAAGGCTTGATGAAGAAAAAAGTAACGGTTTTGAGCACTTATGAAGCCTTTAAAATGTTGCCCTAGCGTTCATGCGACCTTAATTCAATACGTAGGTTACCATGCACAACCCATCCATTAAGTACAAACCATCTTCTAGCCTACTAGTAATCACTAATCCATCACCTTTTTCGGCTTTTCATGATCCATCCATGGATCCTCCCCTCCCCCTTTGAAAGGAAATGACCTTAATTCATCAAGTCCATACTCAACAAGATACGGTGAAAGGTCTCCCACATTAAAGGTAGCATGCACTCCATGGTCTCCTCCCAGATCCACCTTATAAGCATTATCATTGACATGTGTCACCACTTTGTAAGGACCTTCAGCTCTTGGCATCAACTTTTGTTCTTCCTTTTGTTAGGAAAACGTTCTTTCCTCATATGCACCTAAACCAGGTCACTATCTTGAAAGACATGTGGTGTCCTATGCATGTTGGAATTCTGTTAGTACACGTCATTCACAGCTTCAATCTTCACAAACTTGTTGGCGTAGTTTCACCATTGCCTTCAACTTGTCATTAGCATCCTTGTGAACCAATTTATCGTTTTGAAATGGAATCAAATACAAAGGCTTGTAAGGATTCACACCATACACCACTTACAAAGGCTTGTAAGGACCTTCAGCTCTTGGCATCAACTTTTGTTCTTCCTTTTGTTAGGAAAACGTTATTTCCTCATGTGCACCTAAACCAAGTCACCATTTTGAAAGACACGTGGTTTCCTATGTATGTTGGAATTCTATTTGGACACGTCATTCACGGCTTCAATCTTCAGACGAACTTGTTGGTGTAGCTTCAACATGGCCTTCAATTTGTCATTAGCATCCTTGTGAACCAATTCATCGTTTGGAAATGGAATCAAATACAATGGATTGTAAGGATTCACACCATACACCACTTATAAAGGAGTGACCTATAGCATAAGTAGGAGAATGATTACTCGTAAACTCAGCATGTGTAAGTTTGATGTCCAACTGTTTTTGAGTTTTGCTAACCAACCCCCTCAACAACGTACCCAAAGTTCTATTAGTCACCTTCGTTTGCCCATCAGTTTGTGGTTGATGGGACGTACTAAAAAGTAACTTAGTACCAACTTTCCTCCACAAAGTGTTCCAAATTAAACTCAAAAACAAGGAATCCCTATCAGAAACAATAGTTTTAGGAATAATATGCAAGCGAACCACTTCTTTAAAGTACAAATCAGACACATTAGATAAATCATTGGTTTTATGACATGGCATAAAGTGAGCCATTTTTAAAAACCTATCCACCACCACTATAATGGATTCCTTTCCCCCTTTGAATTCTAGGCAAAGCCATACTGAATTCCATTGACACATCATGCCAAGGACGAATAGGAACCGACAAAGGAGTGTAAACACCATGCATGATGGTTTTTTTCGTCATCCGACATGTAACACACTTGCCCACTATGTTGGTTACATCCCTAACATCTTTAGGCCAGAAGAAATGTTCTTAAAGCACCTTCAAAGTTTTGTTAATGGAAAAATGACCCGCCAAACCACCACCATGAGCTTCACGAATCAGCAACTCCCGTATTGCATGTTTAGGGACACAAATGTGATTGCCTTTTGATGCCTTTATGGGCTTGATTAAGTGAGTAGGGCCGTGTTTAGGTAAATTAAGCTACAATAACAACCACAAAGTATACTATGTTGTATACTTGTGAAAACTATCCAAGACATAATATTTCTCTGAATGCGTATCAAGTCAAGAACATGTCTCGACTATGACAAATAATGAACTATAACTATAATTCAAACTGAACAAAGGTTCTTTTGATTAAAATTTCGTCTATCTCTTTTTTCCATGCATAATTTGGCTTATATGAAGCCTTTATTACAAAGTTGGTGGTTACAAGCCACCCAACCAACTACTCAGTTAAACTAATAATGAAAATTAAAGAAACTCATGAAACGATACAAAAAAACGTCTGAAACACTAATGAATGAAAAAAGCATCCATGTTCCATTAAGGAGAAAAAAGAAGCAATAAAGTGTAACCCAAATCCACTAAAGAGTATCAATAAGGGATACAAGGCTTGATGAAGAAAAAAGTAACGTTTTTGAGCACTTATGAAGCCTTTAAAATGTTGCCCTAGCGTTCACGCGACCTTAATTCAATACGTAGGTTACCATGCACAACCCAACCATTAAGTACAAACCACCTTCTAGCCTACTGGTAATCACTAATCCATCACCTTTTTCGGCTTTTCATGATCCATCCATGGATCCTCCCCCCCCCCCCCCCTTTGAAAGGAAATGACCTTAAATCATCAAGTCCATACTCAACAAGATACGGTGAAAGGTCTCCCACATTAAAGGTAGCATGCACTCCATGGTCTCCTCCCAGATCCACCTTATAAGCATTATCATTGACATGTGTCACCACTTTGTGAGGACCTTCAGCTCTTGGCATCAACTTTTGTTCTTCCTTTTGTTAGGAAAACGTTCTTTCCTCATATGCACCTAAACCAGGTCGCTATCTTGAAAGACATGTGGTGTCCTATGCATGTTGGAATTCTGTTAGTACACGTCATTCACGGCTCCAATCTTCACAAACTTGTTGGCGTAGTTTCACCATTGCCTTCAACTTGTCATTAGCATCCTTGTGAACCAATTTATTGTTTTGAAATGGAATCAAATACAAAGGCTTGTAAGGATTCACACCATACACCACTTACAAAGGCTTGTAAGGACCTTCAGCTCTTGGCATCAACTTTTGTTCTTCCTTTTGTTAGGAAAACGTTATTTCCTCATGTGCACCTAAACCAAGTCACCATTTTGAAAGACACGTGGCTTCCTATGTATGTTGGAATTCTATTTGTACACGTCATTCACGGCTTCAATCTTCAGACGAACTTGTTGGTGTAGTTTCAACATGGCCTTCAATTTGTCATTAGCATCCTTGTGAACCAATTCATCGTTTGGAAATGGAATCAAATACAATGGATTGTAAGGATTCACACCATACACCACTTATAAAGGAGTGACCTATAGCATAAGTAGGAGAATGATTACTCGTAAACTCAGCATGTGTAAGTTTGATGTCCAATTGTTTTTGAGTTTTGCTAACCAACCCCCTCAACAACGTACCCAAAGTTCTATTAGTCACCTTCGTTTGCCCATCAGTTTGTGGTTGATGGGACGTACTAAAAAGTAACTTAGTACCAACTTTCCTCCACAAAGTGTTCCAAATTTAACTCAAAAACAAGGAATCCCTATCAGAAACAATAGTTTTAGGAATAATATGCAAGCGAACCACTTCTTTAAAGTACAAATCAGACACATTAGATAAATCATTGGTTTTATGACATGGCATAAAGTGAGCCATTTTTAAAAACCTATCCACCACCACTATAATGGATTCCTTTCCCCCTTTGAATTCTAGGCAAAGCCATACTGAATTCCATTGACACATCATGCCAAGGACGAATAGGAACCGACAAAGGAGTGTAAACACCATGCATGATGGTTTTTTTCGTCATCCGACATGTAACACATTGCCCACTATGTTGGTTACATCCCTAACATCTTTAGGCCAGAAGAAATGTTCTTAAAGCACCTTCAAAGTTTTGGTAATGGAAAAATGACCCGACAAACCACCACCATGAGCTTCACGAATCAGCAACTCCCGTATTGCATGTTTAGGGACAGAAATGTGATTGCCTTTTGATGCCTTTATGGGCTTGATTAAGTGAGTATGGCCGTGTTTAGGTAAATTAAGCTACAATAACAACCACAAATGATAGGTGTATGGGAAGAAATGGATCGATTAGTAACAAATCAAGACCTACTATGTTGTATACTTGTGAAAACTATCCAAGACATAATATTTCTCTGAATGTGTATCAAGTCAAGAACATGTCTCGACTATGACAAATAATGAACTATAACTATAATTCAAACTGAACAAAGGTTCTTTTGATTAAAATTTCGTCTATCTCTTTTTTCCATGCATAATTTGGCTTATATGAAGCCTTTATTACAAAGTTGGTGGTTACAAGCCACCCAACCAACTACTCAGTTAAACTAATAATGAAAATTAAAGAAACTCATGAAACCACACAAAAAACGTCTGAAACACTAATGAATGAAAAAAGCATCCATGTTCCATTAAGGAGAAAAAAGAGGCAATAAAGTGTAACCCAAATCCACTAAAGAGTATCAATAAGGGATACAAGGCTTGATGAAGAAAAAAGTAACGGTTTTGAGCACTTATGAAGCCTTTAAAATGTTGCCCTAGCGTTCACGCGACCTTAATTCAATACGTAGGTTACCATGTACAACCCAACCATTAAGTACAAACCATCTTCTAGCCTACTAGTAATCACTAATCCATCACCTTTTTCGGCTTTTCATGATCCATCCATGGATCCTCCCCTCCCCCTTTGAAAGGAAATGACCTTAATTCATCAAGTCCATACTCAACAAGATACGGTGAAAGGTCTCCCACATTAAAGGTAGCATGCACTCCATGGTCTCCTCCTAGATCCACCTTATAAGCATTATCATTGACATGTGTCACCACTTTTTAAGTACCTTCAGCTCTTGGCATCACCTTTTGTTCTTCCTTTTGTTAGGAAAACGTTCTTTCCTCATATGCACCTAAACCAGGTCACTATCTTGAAAGACATGTGGTGTCCTATGCATGTTGGAATTCTGTTAGTACACGTCATTCACGGCTTCAATCTTCACAAACTTGTTGGCGTAGTTTCACCATTGCCTTCAACTTGTCATTAGCATCCTTGTGAACCAATTTATTGTTTTGAAATGGAATCAAATACAAAGGCTTGTAAGGATTCACACCATACACCACTTACAAAGGCTTGTAAGGACCTTCAGCTCTTGGCATCAACTTTTGTTCTTCCTTTTGTTAGGAAGACGTTATTTCCTCATGTGCACCTAAACCAAGTCACCATTTTGAAAGACACGTGGCTTCCTATGTATGTTGGAATTCTATTTGTACACGTCATTCACGGCTTCAATCTTCAGACGAACTTGTTGGTGTAGTTTCAACATGGCCTTCAACTTGTCATTAGCATCCTTGTGAACCAATTCATCGTTTGGAAATGGAATCAAATACAATGGATTGTAAGGATTCACACCATACACCACTTATAAAGGAGTGAACTATAGCATAAGTAGGAGAATGATTACTCGTAAACTCAGCATGTGTAAGTTTGATGTCCAACTGTTTTTGAGTTTTGCTAACCAACCCCCTCAACAACGTACCCAAAGTTCTATTAGTCACCTTCGTTTGCCCATCAGTTTGTGGTTGATGGGACGTACTAAAAAGTAACTTAGTACCAACTTTCCTCCACAAAGTGTTCCAAATTTAACTCAAAAACAAGGAATCCCTATCAGAAACAATAGTTTTAGGAATAATATGCAAGCGAACCACTTCTTTATAGTACAAATCAGACACATTAGATAAATCATTGGTTTTATGACATGGCATAAAGTGAGCCATTTTTAAAAACCTATCCACCACCACTATAATGGATTCCTTTCCCCCTTTGAATTCTAGGCAAAGCCATACTGAATTCCATTGACACATCATGCCAAGGACGAATAGGAACCGACAAAGGAGTGTAAACACCATGCATGATGGTTTTTTTCGTCATCCGACATGTAACACACTTGCCCACTATGTTGGTTACATCCCTAACATCTTTAGGCCAGAAGAAATGTTCTTAAAGCACCTTCAAAGTTTTGGTAATGGAAAAATGACCCGCCAAACCACCACCATGAGCTTCACGAATCAGCAACTCCCGTATTGCATGTTTAGGGACACAAATGTGATTGCCTTTTGATGCCTTTATGGGCTTGATTAAGTGAGTAGGGCCGTGTTTAGGTAAATTAAGCTACAATAACAACCACAAATGATAGGTGTATGGGAAGAAATGGATCGATTAGTAACAAATCAAGACCTACTATGTTGTATACTTGTGAAAACTATCCAAGACATAATATTTCTCTGAATGCGTATCAAGTCAAGAACATGTCTCGACTATGACAAATAATGAACTATAACTATAATTCAAACTGAACAAAGGTTCTTTTGATTAAAATTTCGTCTATCTCTTTTTTCCATGCATAATTTGGCTTATATGAAGCCTTTATTACAAAGTTGGTGGTTACAAGCCACCCAACCAACTACTCAGTTAAACTAATAATGAAAATTAAAGAAACTCATGAAACCACACAAAAAAACGTATGAAACACTAATGAATGAAAAAAGCATCCATGTTCCATTAAGGAGAAAAAAGAAGCAATAAAGTGTAACCCAAATCCACTAAAGAGTATCAATAAGGGATACAAGGCTTGATGAAGAAAAAAGTAACAGTTTTGAGCACTTATGAAGCCTTTAAAATGTTGCCCTAGCGTTCACGCGACCTTAATTCAATACGTAGGTTACCATGCACAACCCAACCATTAAGTACAAACCACCTTCTAGCCTACTGGTAATCACTAATCCATCACCTTTTTCGGCTTTTCATGATCCATCCATGGATCCTCCCCCCCCCCCCCCTTTGAAAGGAAATGACCTTAAATCATCAAGTCCATACTCAACAAGATACGGTGAAAGGTCTCCCACATTAAAGGTAGCATGCACTCCATGGTCTCCTCCCAGATCCACCTTATAAGCATTATCATTGACATGTGTCACCACTTTGTGAGGACCTTCAGCTCTTGGCATCAACTTTTGTTCTTCCTTTTGTTAGGAAAACGTTCTTTCCTCATATGCACCTAAACCAGGTCACTATCTTGAAAGACATGTGGTGTCCTATGCATGTTGGAATTCTGTTAGTACACGTCATTCACGGCTTCAATCTTCACAAACTTGTTGGCGTAGTTTCACCATTGCCTTCAACTTGTCATTAGCATCCTTGTGAACCAATTTTTCGTTTTGAAATGGAATCAAATACAAAGGCTTGTAAGGATTCACACCATACACCACTTACAAAGGCTTGTAAGGACCTTCAGCTCTTGGCATCAACTTTTGTTCTTCCTTTTGTTAGGAAAACGTTATTTCCTCATGTGCACCTAAACCAAGTCACCATTTTAAAAGACACGTGGTTTCCTATGTATGTTGGAATTCTATTTGTACACGTCATTCACGGCTTCAATCTTCAGACGAACTTGTTGGTGTAGTTTCAACATGGCCTTCAACTTGTCATTAGCATCCTTGTGAACCAAGTCATCGTTTGGAAATGGAATCAAATACAATGGATTGTAAGGATTCACACCATACACCACTTATAAAGGAGTGACCTATAGCATAAGTAGGAGAATGATTACTCGTAAACTCAGCATGTGTAAGTTTGATGTCCAATTGTTTTTGAGTTTTGCTAACCAACCCCCTCAACAACGTACCCAAAGTTCTGTTAGTCACCTTCGTTTGCCCATCAGTTTGTGGTTGATGGGACGTACTAAAAAGTAACTTAGTACCAACTTTCCTCCACAAAGTGTTCCAAATTTAACTCAAAAACAAGGAATCCCTATCAGAAACAATAGTTTTAGGAATAATATGCAAGCGAACCACTTCTTTAAAGTACAAATCAGACACATTAGATAAATCATTGGTTTTATGACATGGCATAAAGTGAGCCATTTTTAAAAACCTATCCACCACCACTATAATGGATTCCTTTCCCCCTTTGAATTCTAGGCAAAGCCATACTGAATTCCATTGACACATCATGCCAAGGACGAATAGGAACCGACAAAGGAGTGTAAACACCATGCATGATGGTTTTTTTCGTCATCCGACATGTAACACATTGCCCACTATGTTGGTTACATCCCTAACATCTTTAGGCCAGAAGAAATGTTCTTAAAGCACCTTCAAAGTTTTGGTTATGGAAAAATGACCCGACAAACCACCACCATGAGCTTCACGAATCAGCAACTCCCGTATTGCATGTTTAGGGACACAAATGTGATTGCCTTTTGATGCCTTTATGGGCTTGATTAAGTGAGTAGGGCTGTGTTTAGGTAAATTAAGCTACAATAACAACCACAAATGATAGGTGTATGGGAAGAAATGGATCGATTAGTAACAAATCAAGACCTACTATGTTGTATACTTGTGAAAACTATCCAAGACATAATATTTCTCTGAATGTGTATCAAGTCAAGAACATGTCTCGACTATGACAAATAATGAACTATAACTATAATTCAAACTGAACAAAGGTTCTTTTGATTAAAATTTCGTCTATCTCTTTTTTCCATGCATAATTTGGCTTATATGAAGCCTTTATTACAAAGTTGGTGGTTACAAGCCACCCAACCAACTACTCAGTTAAACTAATAATGAAAATTAAAGAAACTCATGAAACCACACAAAAAAACGTCTGAAACACTAATGAATGAAAAAAGCATCCATGTTCCATTAAGGAGAAAAAAGAGGCAATAAAGTGTAACCCAAATCCACTAAAGAGTATCAATAAGGGATACAAGGCTTGATGAAGAAAAAAGTAACGGTTTTGAGCACTTATGAAGCCTTTAAAATGTTGCCCTAGCGTTCACGCGACCTTAATTTAATATGTTGGTTACCATGCACAACCCAACCATTAAGTACAAACCATCTTCTAGCCTACTAGTAATCACTAATCCATCACCTTTTTCGGCTTTTCATGATCCATCCATGGATCCTCCCCTCCCCCTTTGAAAGGAAATGACCTTAATTCATCAAGTCCATACTCAACAAGATACGGTGAAAGGTCTCCCACATTAAAGGTAGCATGCACTCCATGGTCTCCTCCTAGATCCACCTTATAAGCATTATCATTGACATGTGTCACCACTTTTTAAGTACCTTCAGCTCTTGGCATCAACTTTTGTTCTTCCTTTTGTTAGGAAAACGTTCTTTCCTCATATGCACCTAAACCAGGTCACTATCTTGAAAGACATGTGGTGTCCTATGCATGTTGGAATTCTGTTAGTACACGTCATTCACGGCTTCAATCTTCACAAACTTGTTGGTGTAGTTTCACCATTGCCTTCAACTTGTCATTAGCATCCTTGTAAACCAATTTATTGTTTTGAAATGGAATCAAATACAAAGGCTTGTAAGGATTCACACCATACACCACTTACAAAGGCTTGTAAGGACCTTCAGCTCTTGGCATCAACTTTTGTTCTTCCTTTTGTTAGGAAAACGTTATTTCCTCATGTGCACCTAAACCAAGTCACCATTTTGAAAGACACGTGGTTTCCTATGTATGTTGGAATTCTATTTGTACACGTCATTCACGGCTTCAATCTTCAGACGAACTTGTTGGTGTAGTTTCAACATGGCCTTCAACTTGTCATTAGCATCCTTGTGAACCAAGTCATCGTTTGGAAATGGAATCAAATACAATGGATTGTAAGGATTCACACCATACACCACTTATAAAGGAGTGACCTATAGCATAAGTAGGAGAATGATTACTCGTAAACTCACCATGTGTAAGTTTGATGTCCAACTGTTTTTGAGATTTGCTAACCAACCCCCTCAACAACGTACCCAAAGTTCTATTAGTCACCTTCGTTTGCCCATCAGTTTGTGGTTGATGGGACGTACTAAAAAGTAACTTAGTACCAACTTTCCTCCACAAAGTGTTCCAAATTTAACTCAAAAACAAGGAATCCCTATCAGAAACAATAGTTTTAGGAATAATATGCAAGCGAACCACTTCTTTAAAGTACAAATCAGACACATTAGATAAATCATTGGTTTTATGACATGGCATAAAGTGAGCCATTTTAAAAAACCTATCCACCACCACTATAATGGATTCCTTTCCCCCTTTGAATTCTAGGCAAAGCCATACTGAATTCCATTGACACATCATGCCAAGGACGAATAGGAACCGACAAAGGAGTGTAAACACCATGCATGATGGTTTTTTTCGTCATCCGACATGTAACACACTTGCCCACTATGTTGGTTACATCCCTAACATCTTTAGGCCAGAAGAAATGTTCTTAAAGCACCTTCAAAGTTTTGGTAATGGAAAAATGACCCGCCAAACCACCACCATGAGCTTCACGAATCAGCAACTCCCGTATTGCATGTTTAGGGACGCAAATGTGATTGCCTTTTGATGCCTTTATGGGCTTGATTAAGTGAGTAGGGCCATGTTTAGGTAAATTAAGCTACAATAACAACCACAAATGATAGGTGTATGGGAAGAAATGGATCGATTAGTAACAAATCAAGACCTACTATGTTGTATACTTGTGAAAACTATCCAAGACATAATATTTCTCTGAATGCGTATCAAGTCAAGAACATGTCTCGACTATGACAAATAATGAACTATAACTATAATTCAAACTGAGCAAAGGTTCTTTTGATTAAAATTTCGTCTATCTCTTTTTTCCATGCATAATTTGGCTTATATGAAGCCTTTATTACAAAGTTGGTGGTTACAAGCCACCCAACCAACTACTCAGTTAAACTAATAATGAAAATTAAAGAAACTCATGAAACCACACAAAAAACGTCTGAAACACTAATTAATGAAAAAAGCATCCATGTTCCATTAAGGAGAAAAAAGAGGCAATAAAGTGTAACCCAAATCCACTAAAGAGTATCAATAAGGGATACAAGGCTTGATGAAGAAAAAAGTAACGGTTTTGAGCACTTATGAAGCCTTTAAAATGTTGCCCTAGCGTTCACGCGACCTTAATTCAATACGTAGGTTACCATGCACAACCCAACCATTAAGTACAAACCATCTTCTAGCCTACTAGTAATCACTAATCCATCACCTTTTTCGGCTTTTCATGATCCATCCATGGATCCTCCCCCCCCCCCCCCCCTTTGAAAGGAAATGACCTTAATTCATCAAGTCCATACTCAACAAGATACGGTGAAAGGTCTCCCACATTAAAGGTAGCATGCACTCCATGGTCTCCTCCCAGATCCACCTTATAAGCATTATCATTGACATGTGTCACCACTTTTTAAGGACCTTCAGCTCTTGGCATCAACTTTTGTTCTTCCTTTTGTTAGGAAAACGTTCTTTCCTCATATGCACCTAAACCAGGTCACTATCTTGAAAGACATGTGGTGTCCTATGCATGTTGGAATTCTGTTAGTACACGTCATTCACGGCTTCAATCTTCACAAACTTGTTGGCGTAGTTTCACCATTGCCTTCAACTTGTCATTAGCATCCTTGTGAACCAATTTATCGTTTTGAAATGGAATCAAATACAAAGGCTTGTAAGGATTCACACCATACACCACTTACAAAGGCTTGTAAGGACCTTCAGCTCTTGGCATCAACTTTTGTTCTTCCTTTTGTTAGGAAAACGTTATTTCCTCATGTGCACCTAAACCAAGTCACCATTTTGAAAGACACGTGGTTTCCTATGTATGCTGGAATTCTTTTTGTACACGTCATTCACAGCTTCAATCTTCAGACGAACTTGTTGGTGTAGTTTCAACATGGCCTTCAACTTGTCATTAGCATCCTTTTGAACCAATTCATCGTTTGGAAATGGAATCAAATACAATGGATTGTAAGGATTCACACCATACACCAACTATAAAGGAGTGACCTATAGCATAAGTAGGAGAATGATTACTCGTAAACTCAGCATGTGTAAGTTTGATGTCCAACTGTTTTTGAGTTTTGCTAACCAACCCCCTCAACAACGTACCCAAAGTTCTATTAGTCACCTTCGTTTGCCCATCAGTTTGTGGTTGATGGGACGTACTAAAAAGTAACTTAGTACCAACTTTCCTCCACAAAGTGTTCCAAATTTAACTCAAAAACAAGGAATCCCTATCAGAAACAATAGTTTTAGGAATAATATGCAAGCGAACCACTTCTTTAAAGTACAAATCAGACACATTAGATAAATCATTGGTTTTATGACATGGCATAAAGTGAGCCATTTTTAAAAACCTATCCACCACCACTATAATGGATTCCTTTCCCCCTTTGAATTCTAGGCAAAGCCATACTGAATTCCATTGACACATCATGCCAAGGACGAATAGGAACCGACAAAGGAGTGTAAACACCATGCATGATGGTTTTTTTCGTCATCCGACATGTAACACGCTTGCCCACTATGTTGGTTACATCCCTAACATCTTTAGGCCAGAAGAAATGTTCTTAAAGCACCTTCAAAGTTTTGGTAATGGAAAAATGACCCGCCAAACCACCACCATGAGCTTCACGAATCAGCAACTCCCGTATTGCATGTTTAGGGACACAAATGTGATTGCCTTTTGATGCCTTTATGGGCTTGATTAAGTGAGTAGGGCCGTGTTTAGGTAAATTAAGCTACAATAACAACCACAAATGATAGGTGTACGGGAAGAAATGGATCGATTAGTAACAAATCAAGACCTACTATGTTGTATACTTGTGAAAACTATCCAAGACATAATATTTCTCTGAATGCGTATCAAGTCAAGAACATGTCTCGACTATGACAAATAATGAACTATAACTACAATTCAAACTGAACAAAGGTTCTTTTGATTAAAATTTCGTCTATCTCTTTTTTCCATGCATAATTTGGCTTATATGAAGCCTTTATTACAAAGATGGTGGTTACAAGCCACCCAACCAACTACTCAGTTAAACTAATAATGAAAATTAAAGAAACTCATGAAACCACACAAAAAAACGTCTGAAACACTAATGAATGAAAAAAGCATCCATGTTCCATTAAGGAGAAAAAAGAGGCAATAAAGTGTAACCCAAATCCACTAAAGAGTATCAATAAGGGATACAAGGCTTGATGAAGAAAAAAGTAACGGTTTTGAGCACTTATGAAGCCTTTAAAATGTTGCCCTAGCGTTCACGCGACCTTAATTCAATACGTAGGTTACCATGCACAACCCAACCATTAAGTACAAACCACCTTCTAGCCTACTAGTAATCACTAATCCATCACCTTTTTCGGCTTTTCATGATCCATCCATGGATCCTCCCCTCCCCCTTTGAAAGGAAATGACCTTAATTCATCAAGTCCATACTCAACAAGATACGGTGAAAGGTCTCCCACATTAAAGGTAGCATGCACTCCATGGTCTCCTCCCAGATCCACCTTATAAGCATTATCATTGACATGTGTCACCACTTTGTAAGGACCTTCAGCTCTTGGCTTCAACTTTTGTTCTTCCTTTTGTTAGGAAAACGTTCTTTCCTCATATGCACCTAAACCAGGTCACTATCTTGAAAGACATGTGGTGTCCTATGCATGTTGGAATTCTGTTAGTACACGTCATTCACGGCTTCAATCTTCACAAACTTGTTGGCGTAGTTTCACCATTGCCTTCAACTTGTCATTAGCATCCTTGTGAACCAATTTATCGTTTTGAAATGGAATCAAATACAAAGGCTTGTAAGGATTCACACCATACACCACTTACAAAGGCTTGTAAGGACCTTCAGCTCTTGGCATCAACTTTTGTTCTTCCTTTTGTTAGGAAAACGTTATTTCCTCATGTGCACCTAAACCAAGTCACCATTTTGAAAGACACGTGGTTTCCTATGTATGCTGGAATTCTATTTGTACACGTCATTCACGGCTTCAATCTTCAGACGAACTTGTTGGTGTAGTTTCAACATGGCCTTCAATTTGTCATTAGCATCCTTGTGAACCAATTCATCGTTTGGAAATGGAATCAAATACAATGGATTGTAAGGATTCACACCATACACCACTTATAAAGGAGTGACCTATAGCATAAGTAGGAGAATGATTACTCATAAACTCAGCATGAGTAAGTTTGATGTCCAACTGTTTTTGAGTTTTGCTAACCAACCCCCTCAACAACGTACCCAAAGTTCTATTAGTCACCTTCGTTTGCCCATCAGTTTGTGGTTGATGGGACGTACTAAAAAGTAACTTAGTACCAACTTTCCTCCACAAAGTGTTCCAAATTTAACTCAAAAACAAGGAATCCCTATAAGAAACAATAGTTTTAGGAATAATATGCAAGCGAACCACTTCTTTAAAGTACAAATCAGACACATTAGATAAATCATTGGTTTTATGACATGGCATAAAGTGAGCCATTTTTAAAAACCTATCCACCACCACTATAATGGATTCCTTTCCCCCTTTGAATTCTAGGCAAAGCCATACTGAATTCCATTGACACATCATGCCAAGGACGAATAGGAACCGACAAAGGAGTGTAAACACCATGCATGATGGTTTTTTTCGTCATCCGACATGTAACACACTTGCCCACTGTGTTGGTTACATCCCTAACATCTTTAGGCCAGAAGAAATGTTCTTAAAGCACCTTCAAAGTTTTGGTAATGGAAAAATGACCCGCCAAACCACCACCATGAGCTTCACGAATCAGCAACTCCCGTATTGCATGTTTAGGGACACAAATGTGATTGCCTTTTGATGCCTTTATGGGCTTGATTAAGTGAGTAGGGCCGTGTTTAGGTAAATTAAGCTACAATAACAACCAAAAATGATAGGTGTATGGGAAGAAATGGATCGATTAGTAACAAATCAAGACCTACTATGTTGTATACTTGTGAAAACTATCCAAGACATAATATTTCTCTGAATGCGTATCAAGTCAAGAACATGTCTCGACTATGACAAATAATGAACTATAACTATAATTCAAACTGAACAAAGGTTCTTTTGATTAAAATTTTGTCTATCTCTTTTTTCCATGCATAATTTGGCTTATATGAAGCCTTTATTACAAAGTTGGTGGTTACAAGCCACCCAACCAACTACTCAGTTAAACTAATAATGAAAATTAAAGAAACTCATGAAACCACACAAAAAAACGTCTGAAACACTAATGAATGAAAAAAGCATCCATGTTCCATTAAGGAGAAAAAAGAAGCAATAAAGTGTAACCCAAATCCACTAAAGAGTATCAATAAGGGATACAAGGCTTGATGAAGAAAAAAGTAACGGTTTTGAGCACTTATGAAGCCTTTAAAATGTTGCCCTAGCGTTCACGCGACCTTAATTCAATACGTAGGTTACCATGCACAACCCAACCATTAAGTACAAACCACCTTCTAGCCTACTAGTAATCACTAATCCATCACCTTTTTCGGCTTTTCATGAGCCATCCATGGATCCTCCCCTCCCCCTTTGAAAGGAAATGACCTTAATTCATCAAGTCCATACTCAAGAAGATACGGTGAAAGGTCTCCCACATTAAAGGTAGCATGCACTCCATGGTCTCCTCCCAGATCCACCTTATAAGCATTATCATTGACATGTGTCACCACTTTGTTAGGACCTTCAGCTCTTGGCATCAACTTTTGTTCTTCCTTTTGTTAGGAAAACGTTCTTTCCTCATATGCACCTAAACCAGGTCACTATCTTGAAAGACATGTGGTGTCCTATGCATGTTGGAATTCTGTTAGTACACGTCATTCACGGCTTCAATCTTCACAAACTTGTTGGCGTAGTTTCACCATTGCCTTCAACTTGTCATTAGCATCCTTGTGAACCAATTTATTGTTTTGAAATGGAATCAAATACAAAGGCTTGTAAGGATTCACACCATACACCACTTACAAAGGCTTGTAAGGACCTTCAGCTCTTGGCATCAACTTTTGTTCTTCCTTTTGTTAGGAAAACGTTATTTCCTCATGTGCACCTAAACCAAGTCACCATTTTGAAAGACACATGGTTTCCTATGTATGTTGGAATTCTATTTGTACACGTCCTTCACGGCTTCAATCTTCAGACGAACTTGTTGGTGTAGTTTCAACATGGCCTTCAACTTGTCATTAGCATCCTTGTGAACCAATTCATCGTTTGGAAATGGAATCAAATACAATGGATTGTAAGGATTCACACCATACACCACTTATAAAGGAGTGACCTATAGCATAAGTAGGAGAATGATTACTCGTAAACTCAGCATGTGTAAGTTTGATGTCCAACTGTTTTTGAGTTTTGCTAACCAACCCCCTCAACAACGTACCCAAAGTTCTATTAGTCACCTTCGTTTGCCCATCAGTTTGTGGTTGATGGGACGTACTAAAAAGTAACTTAGTACCAACTTTCCTCCACAAAGTGTTCCAAATTTAACTCAAAAACAAGGAATCCCTATCAGAAACAATAGTTTTAGGAATAATATGCAAGCGAACCACTTCTTTAAAGTACAAATCAGACACATTAGATAAATCATTGGTTTTATGACATGGCATAAAGTGAGCCATTTTTAAAAACCTATCCACCACCACTATAATGGATTCCTTTCCCCCTTTGAATTCTAGGCAAAGCCATACTGAATTCCATTGACACATCATGCCAAGGACGAATAGGAACCGACAAAGGAGTGTAAACACCATGCATGATGGTTTTTTTTGTCATTCGACATGTAACACACTTGCCCACTATGTTGGTTACATCCCTAACATCTTTAGGCCAGAAGAAATGTTCTTAAAGCACCTTCAAAGTTTTGGTAATGCAAAAATGACCCGCCAAACCACCACCATGAGCTTCACGAATCAGCAACTCCCGTATTGCATGTTTAGGGACACAAATGTGATTGCCTTTTGATGCCTTTATAGGCTTGATTAAGTGAGTAGGGCCGTGTTTAGGTAAATTAAGCTACAATAACAACCACAAATGATAGGTGTATGGGAAGAAATGGATCGATTAGTAACAAATCAAGACCTACTATGTTGTATACTTGTGAAAACTATCCAAGACATAATATTTCTCTGAATGCGTATCAAGTCAAGAACATGTCTCGACTATTACAAATAATGAACTATAAGTATAATTCAAACTGAACAAAGGTTCTTTTGATTAAAATTTCGTCTATCTCTTTTTTCCATGCATAATTTGGCTTATATGAAGCCTTTATTACAAAGTTGGTGGTTACAAGCCACCCAACCAACTACTCAGTTAAACTAATAATGAAAATTAAAGAAACTCATTAAACCACACAAAAAAACGTCTGAAACACTAATGAATGAAAAAAGCATCCATGTTCCATTAAGGAGAAAAAAGAAGCAAAAAAGTGTAACCCAAATCCACTAAAGAGTATCAATAAGGGATACAAGGCTTGATGAAGAAAAAAGTAACGGTTTTGAGCACTTATGAAGCCTTTAAAATGTTGCCCTAGCGTTCACGCGACCTTAATTCAATACGTAGGTTACCATGCACAACCCAACCATTAAGTACAAACCACCTTCTAGCCTACTAGTAATCACTAATCCATCACCTTTTTCGGCTTTTCATGATCCATCCATGGATCCTCCCCTCCCCCTTTGAAAGGAAATGACCTTAAATCATGAAGTCTATACTCAACAAGATACGGTGAAAGGTCTCCCACATTAAAGGTAGCATGCACTCCATGGTCTCCTCCCAGATCCACCTTATAAGCATTATCATTGACATGTGTCACCAATTTGTAAGGACCTTCAGCTCTTGGCATCAACTTTTGATCTTCCTTTTGTTAGGAAAACGTTCTTTCCTCATATGCACCTAAACCAGGTCACTATCTTGAAAGACATGTGGTGTCCTATGCATGTTGGAATTCTGTTAGTACACGTCATTCACGGCTTCAATCTTCACAAACTTGTTGGCGTAGTTTCACCATTGCCTTCAACTTGTCATTAGCATCCTTGTGAACCAATTTATCGTTTTGAAATGGAATCAAATACAAAGGCTTGTAAGGATTCACACCATACACCACTTACAAAGGCTTGTAAGGACCTTCAGCTCTTGGCATCAACTTTTGTTCTTCCTTTTGTTAGGAAAACGTTATTTCCTCATGTGCACCTAAACCAAGTCACCATTTTGAAAGACACGTGGTTTCCTATGTATGCTGGAATTCTTTTTGTACACGTCATTCACAGCTTCAATCTTCAGACGAACTTGTTGGTGTAGTTTCAACATGGCCTTCAACTTGTCATTAGCATCCTTGTGAACCAATTCATCGTTTGGAAATGGAATCAAATACAATGGATTGTAAGGATTCACACCATACACCACCTATAAAGGAGTGACCTATAGCATAAGTAGGAGAATGATTACTCGTAAACTCAGCATGTGTAAGTTTGATGTCCAACTGTTTTTGAGTTTTGCTAACCAACCCCCTCAACAACGTACCCAAAGTTCTATTAGTCACCTTCGTTTGCCCATCAGTTTGTGGTTGATGGGACGTACTAAAAAGTAACTTAGTACCAACTTTCCTCCACAAAGTGTTCCAAATTTAACTCAAAAACAAGGAATCCCTATCAGAAACAATAGTTTTAGGAATAATATGCAAGCGAACCACTTCTTTAAAGTACAAATCAGACACATTAGATAAATCATTGGTTTTATGACATGGCATAAAGTGAGCCATTTTTAAAAACCTATCCACCACCACTATAATGGATTCCTTTCCCCCTTTGAATTCTAGGCAAAGCCATACTGAATTCCATTGACACATCATGCCAAGGACGAATAGGAACCGACAAAGGAGTGTAAACACCATGCATGATGGTTTTTTTCGTCATCCGACATGTAACACGCTTGCCCACTATGTTGGTTACATCCCTAACATCTTTAGGCCAGAAGAAATGTTCGTAAAGCACCTTCAAAGTTTTGGTAATGGAAAAATGACCCGCCAAACCACCACCATGAGCTTCACGAATCAGCAACTCCCGTATTGCATGTTTAGGGACACAAATGTGATTGCCTTTTGATGCCATTATGGGCTTGATTAAGTGAGTAGGGCCGTGTTTAGGTAAATTAAGCTACAATAACAACCACAAATGATAGGTGTATGGGAAGACATGGATCGATTAGTAACAAATCAAGACCTACTATGTTGTATACTTGTGAAAACTATCCAAGACATAATATTTCTCTGAATGCGTATCAAGTCAAGAACATGTCTCGACTATGACAAATAATGAACTATAACTATAATTCAAACTGAACAAAGGTTCTTTTGATTAAAATTTCGTCTATCTCTTTTTTCCATGCATAATTTGGCTTATATGAAGCCCTTATTACAAAGTTGGTGGTTACAAGCCACCCAACCAACTACTCAGTTAAACTAATAATGAAAATTAAAGAAACTCATTAAACCACACAAAAAAACGTCTGAAACACTAATGAATGAAAAAAGCATCCATGTTCCATTAAGGAGAAAAAAGAAGCAAAAAAGTGTAACCCAAATCCACTAAAGAGTATCAATAAGGGATACAAGGCTTGATGAAGAAAAAAGTAACGGTTTTGAGCACTTATGAAGCCTTTAAAATGTTGCCCTAGCGTTCACGCGACCTTAATTCAATACGTAGGTTACCATGCACAACCCAACCATTAAGTACAAACCACCTTCTAGCCTACTAGTAATCACTAATCCATCACCTTTTTCGTCTTTTCATGATCCATCCATGGATCCTCCCCTCCCCCTTTGAAAGGAAATGACCTTAAATCATCAAGTCCATACTCAACAAGATACGGTGAAAGGTCTCCCACAATAAAGGTAGCATGCACTCCATGGTCTCCTCCCAGATCCACCTTATAAGCATTATCATTGACATGTGTCACCAATTTGTAAGGACCTTCAGCTCTTGGCATCAACTTTTGTTCTTCCTTTTGTTAGGAAAACGTTCTTTCCTCATATGCACCTAAACCAGGTCACTATCTTGAAAGACATGTGGTGTCCTATGCATGTTGGAATTCTGTTAGTACACGTCATTCACGGCTTCAATCTTCACAAACTTGTTGGCGTAGTTTCACCATTGCCTTCAACTTGTCATTAGCATCCTTGTGAACCAATTTATCGTTTTGAAATGGAATCAAATACAAAGGCTTGTAAGGATTCACACCATACACCACTTACAAAGGCTTGTAAGGACCTTCAGCTCTTGGCATCAACTTTTGTTCTTCCTTTTGTTAGGAAAACGTTATTTCCTCATGTGCACCTAAACCAAGTCACCATTTTGAAAGACACATGGTTTCCTATGTATGTTGGAATTCTATTTGTACACGTCCTTCACGGCTTCAATCTTCAGACGAACTTGTTGGTGTAGTTTCAACATGGCCTTCAACTTGTCATTAGCATCCTTGTGAACCAATTCATCGTTTGGAAATGGAATCAAATACAATGGATTGTAAGGATTCACACCATACACCACTTATAAAGGAGTGACCTATAGCATAAGTAGGAGAATGATTACTCGTAAACTCAGCATGTGTAAGTTTGATGTCCAACTGTTTTTGAGTTTTGCTAACCAACCCCCTCAACAACGTACCCAAAGTTCTATTAGTCACCTTCGTTTGCCCATCAGTTTGTGGTTGATGGGACGTACTAAAAAGTAACTTAGTACCAACTTTCCTCCACAAAGTGTTCCAAATTTAACTCAAAAACAAGGAATCCCTATCAGAAACAATAGTTTTAGGAATAATATGCAAGCGAACCACTTCTTTAAAGTACAAATCAGACACATTAGATAAATCATTGGTTTTATGACATGGCATAAAGTGAGCCATTTTTAAAAACCTATCCACCACCACTATAATGGATTCCTTTCCCCCTTTGAATTCTAGGCAAAGCCATACTGAATTCCATTGACACATCATGCCAAGGACGAATAGGAACCGACAAAGGAGTGTAAACACCATGCATGATGGTTTTTTTGTCATTCGACATGTAACACACTTGCCCACTATGTTGGTTACATCCCTAACATCTTTAGGCCAGAAGAAATGTTCTTAAAGCACCTTCAAAGTTTTGGTAATGCAAAAATGACCCGCCAAACCACCACCATGAGCTTCACGAATCAGCAACTCCCGTATTGCATGTTTAGGGACACAAATGTGATTGCCTTTTGATGCCTTTATGGGCTTGATTAAGTGAGTAGGGCCATGTTTAGATAAATTAAGCTATAATAACAACCACAAATGATAGGTGTATGGGAAGAAATGGATCGATTAGTAACAAATCAAGACCTACTATGTTGTATACTTGTGAAAACTATCCAAGACATAATATTTCTCTGAATGCGTATCAAGTCAAGAACATGTCTCGACTATGACAAATAATGAACTATAACTATAATTCAAACTGAACAAAGGTTCTTTTGATTAAACTTTCGTCTATCTCTTTTTTCCATGCATAATTTGGCTTATATGAAGCCTTTATTACAAAGTTGGTGGTTACAAGCCACCCAACCAACTACTCAGTTAAACTAATAATGAAAATTAAAGAAACTCATGAAACCACACAAAAAAACATCTGAAACACTAATGAATGAAAAAAGCATCCATGTTCCATTAAGGAGAAAAAAGAAGCAATAAAGTGTAACCCAAATCCACTAAAGAGTATCAATAAGGGATACAAGGCTTGATGAAGAAAAAAGTAACGATTTTGAGCACTTATGAAGCCTTTAAAATGTTGCCCTAGCGTTAACGCGACCTTAATTCAATACGTAGGTTACCATGCACAACCCAACCATTAAGTACAAACCACCTTCTAGCCTACTAGTAATCACTAATCCATCACCTTTTTCGGCTTTTCATGATCCATCCATGGATCCTCCCCTCCCCCTTTGAAAGGAAATGACCATAATTCATCAAGTCCAGACTCAAAAAGATACGGTGAAAGGTCTCCCACATTAAAGGTAGCATGCACTCCATGGTCTCCTCCCAGATCCACCTTATAAGCATTATCATTGACATGTGTCACCAATTTGTAAGGACCTTCAGCTCTTGGCATCAACTTTTGTTCTTCCTTTTGTTAGGAAAACGTTCTTTCCTCATATGCACCTAAACCAGGTCACTATCTTGAAAGACATGTGGTGTCCTATGCATGTTGGAATTCTGTTAGTACACGTCATTCACGGCTTCAATCTTCACAAACTTGTTGGCGTAGTTTCACCATTGCCTTCAACTTGTCATTAGCATCCTTGTGAACCAATTTATCGTTTTGAAATGGAATCAAATACAAAGGCTTGTAAGGATTCACACCATACACCACTTACAAAGGCTTGTAAGGACCTTCAGCTCTTGGCATCAACTTTTGTTCTTCCTTTTGTTAGGAAAACGTTATTTCCTCATGTGCACCTAAACCAAGTCACCATTTTGAAAGACACGTGGTTTCCTATGTATGCTGGAATTCTATTTGTACACGTCATTCACAGCTTCAATCTTCAGACGAACTTGTTGGTGTAGTTTCAACATGGCCTTCAACTTGTCATTAGCATCCTTGTGAACCAATTCATCGTTTGGAAATGGAATCAAATACAATGGATTGTAAGGATTCACACCATACACCACTTATAAAGGAGTGACCTATAGCATAAGTAGGAGAATGATTACTCGTAAACTCAGCATGTGTAAGTTTGATGTCCAACTGTTTTTGAGTTTTGCTAACCAACCCCCTCAACAACGTACCCAAAGTTCTATTAGTCACCTTCGTTTGCCCATCAGTTTGTGGTTGATGGGACGTACTAAAAAGTAACTTAGTACCAACTTTCCTCCACAAAGTGTTTCAAATTTAACTCAAAAACAAGGAATCCCTATCAGAAACAATAGTTTTAGGAATAATATGCAAGCAAACCACTTCTTTAAAGTACAAATCAGACACATTAGATAAATCATTGGTTTTATGACATGGCATAAAGTGAGCCATTTTTAAAAACCTATCCACCACCACTATAATGGATTCCTTTCCCCCTTTGAATTCTAGGCAAAGCCATACTGAATTCCATTAACACATCATGCCAAGGACGAATAGGAACCGACAAAGGAGTGTATACACCATGCATGATGGTTTTTTTCGTCATCCGACATGTAACACACTTGCCCACTATGTTGGTTACATCCCTAACATCTTTAGGCCAGAAGAAATGTTCTTAAAGCACCTTCAAAGTTTTGGTAATGGAAAAATGACCCGCCAAACCACCACCATGAGCTTCACGAATCAGCAACTCCCGTATTGCATGTTTAGGGACACAAATGTGATTGCCTTTTGATGCCTTTATGGGCTTGATTAAGTGAGTAGGGCCGTGTTTAGGTAAATTAAGCTACAATAACAACCACAAATGATAGGTGTATGGGAAGAAATGGATCGATTAGTAACAAATCAAGACCTACTATGTTGTATACTTGTGAAAACTATCCAAGACATAATATTTCTCTGAATGCGTATCAAGTCAAGAACATGTCTCGAGTATGAAAAATAATGAACTATAACTATAATTCAAACTGAACAAAGGTTCTTTTGATTAAACTTTCGTCTATCTCTTTTTTCCATGCATAATTTGGCTTATATGAAGCCTTTATTACAAAGTTGGTGGTTACAAGCCACCCAACCAACTACTCAGTTAAACTAATAATGAAAATTAAAGAAACTCATGAAACCACACAAAAAAACATCTGAAACACTAATGAATGAAAAAAGCATCCATGTTCCATTAAGGAGAAAAAAGAAGCAATAAAGTGTAACCCAAATCCACTAAAGAGTATCAATAAGGGATACAAGGCTTGATGAAGAAAAAAGTAACGATTTTGAGCACTTATGAAGCCTTTAAAATGTTGCCCTAGCGTTAACGCGACCTTAATTCAATACGTAGGTTACCATGCACAACCCAACCATTAAGTACAAACCACCTTCTAGCCTACTAGTAATCACTAATCCATCACCTTTTTTGGCTTTTCATGATCCATCCATGGATCCTCCCCTCCCCCTTTGAAAGGAAATGACCATAATTCATCAAGTCCAGACTCAAAAAGATACGGTGAAAGGTCTCCCACATTAAAGGTAGCATGCACTCCATGGTCTCCTCCCAGATCCACCTTATAAGCATTATCATTGACATGTGTCACCAATTTGTAAGGACCTTCAGCTCTTGGCATCAACTTTTGTTCTTCCTTTTGTTAGGAAAACGTTATTTCCTCAGGTGCACCTAAACCAAGTCACCATTTTGAAAGACACGTGGTTTCCTATGTAAGCTGGAATTCTATTTTTACACGTCATTCACAGCTTCAATCTTCAGACGAACTTGTTGGTGTAGTTTCAACATGGCCTTCAACTTGTCATTAGCATCCTTGTGAACCAATTCATCGTTTGGAAATGGAATCAAATACAATGGATTGTAAGAATTCACACCATACACCACTTATAAAGGAGTGACCTATAGCATAAGTAGGAGAATGATTACTCGTAAACTCAACATGTGTAAGTTTGATGTCCAACTGTTTTTGAGTTTTGCTAACCAACCCCCTCAACAACGTACCCAAAGTTCTATTAGTCACCTTCGTTTGCCCATCAGTTTGTGGTTGATGGGACGTACTAAAAAGTAACTTAGTACCAACTTTCCTCCACAAAGTGTTCCAAATTTAACTCAAAAACAAGGAATCCCTATCATAAACAATAGTTTTAGGAATAATATGCAAGCGAACCACTTCTTTAAAGTACAAATCAGACACATTAGATAAATCATTGGTTTTATGACATGGCATAAAGTGAGCTATTTTTAAAAACCTATCCACCACCACTATAATGGATTCCTTTGCCCCTTTGAATTCTAGGCAAAGCCATACTGAATTCCATTGACACATCATGCCAAGGACGAATAGGAACCGACAAAGGAGTGTAAACACCAAGCATGATGGTTTTTTTCGTCATCCGACATGTAACACACTTGCCCACTATGTTGGTTACATCCCTAACATCTTTAGGCCAGAAGAAATGTTCTTAAAGCACCTTCAAAGTTTTGGTAATGGAAAAATGACCCGCCAAACCACCACCATGAGCTTCACGAATCAGCAACTCCCGTATTGCATGTTTAGGGACACAAATGTGATTGCCTTTTGATGCCTTTATGGGCTTGATTAAGTGAGTAGGGCCGTGTTTAGGTAAATTAAGCTACAATAACAACCACAAATGATAGGTGTATGGGAAGAAATGGATCGATTAGTAACAAATCAAGACCTACTATGTTGTATACTTGTGAAAACTATCCAAGACATAATATTTCTCTGAATGCGTATCAAGTCAAGAACATGTCTCGAGTATGACAAATAATGAACTATAACTATAATTCAAACTGAACAAAGGTTCTTTTGAATAAACTTTCGTCTATCTCTTTTTTCCATGCATAATTTGGCTTATATAAAGCCTTTATTACCAAGTTGGTGGTTACAAGCCACCCAACCAACTACTCAGTTAAACTAATAATGAAAATTAAAGAAACTCATGAAACCACACAAAAAAACATCTGAAACACTAATGAATGAAAAAAGCATCCATGTTCCATTAAGGAGAAAAAAGAAGCAATAAAGTGTAACCCAAATCCACTAAAGAGTATCAATAAGGGATACAAGGCTTGATGAAGAAAAAAGTAACGATTTTGAGCACTTATGAAGCCTTTAAAATGTTGCCCTAGCGTTAACGCGACCTTAATTCAATACGTAGGTTACCATGCACAACCCAACCATTAAGTACAAACCACCTTCTAGCCTACTAGTAATCACTAATCCATCACCTTTTTCGGCTTTTCATGATCCATCCATGGATCCTCCCCTCCCCCTTTGAAAGGAAATGACTTTAATTCATCAAGTCCATACTCAACAAGATACGGTGAAAGGTCTCCCACATTAAATTAAGGAGCAAAAAGAAGCATTAAAGTGTAACCCAAATCAACCAAAGAGTATCAACAATGGCTTCATGCGACCCTAATTCAATACGTAGGTTACCATGCACAACCCAACCATTGAGTACAAACCACCTTCTAGCCTACTAGTAATCACTAATCCATCACCTTTTTCGGGTTTTCATGAGCCATTCATGGATCCTCCCCTCCCTCTTTGAAAGGAAATGACCTAAATTAATCTAGGCCATCCTCAACAAGATACGGTGAAAGGTCCCCCACATTAAAGGTAGCGTTCACTCCATGGTCTCGTCCCAGATCAACCTTATAAGTATTATGATTGACGTTTGTCACCACTTTGTAAGGACCTTCAGTTCTTGGCATCAACTTTTGTTCTTCCTTTTGTTAAGAAAACGTTCTTTCCTCATATGCACCTAAACCAAGTCTCCATCTTGTAAGACACGTGGTTTCCTATTCATCTAGGAATTCTGTTTGTACACGTCATTCACAACTTCAATCTTCACACAAACTTGTTGGTGTAGTTACATCATGGCCTTCAAATTGTTATTTGCATCCTTGTGAACCAATTCATCATTTGGAAATGGAATCAAATACAAAGGCTTGTAAGGATTCACACCATACACCACTTACGAAGGCTTATAAGATCCTTCAGCTTTTGGCATCAACTTTTGTTCTTCCTTTTGTTTGGAAAACGTTCTTTCCTCATATGCACCTAAACCAAGTCACCATCTTGAAAGACACGAGGTTTCCTATACATGTTGGAATTCTGTTTGTACACGTTATTCACGGCTTCAATCTTCACACGAGGTTGTTGGTGTAGTCTCGTCATGGCCTTCAACTTGTCATTAGCATCCTTGTGAACCAATTCATCGTATAAAAATGGAATCTGATATAAAGGCTTGTAAGGATTCACACCATACACCACTTATAAAGGAGAGTGACCTGTAGCATAAGTAGGAGAACGATTACAGGCAAACTCAGCATGTGCAAGTTTGATGTCCAACTATTTTTGAGTTTTGCTAACCAACCCCCTCAACAACGTACCCAAAGTTCTATTAGTCACCTTCATTTGCCCATAAGTTTGTGGATGATCGGATGTACTAAAAAGTAACTTAGTACCAAATGTAACTCAAAAACAAGGATTCCCTATCGAAAAAATAGTTGTCCGAATAATATGCAAGCGAACCACTTCTTTAAAGTACAAATCAGACACATTAGATGAATCGTTGGTTTTATGACATGGCATAAAGTGATCCATTTTTGAAAACCTATCCACCACCACTATAATGGATTCCTTCCCCCTTTGAGTTCTAGGCAAAGCCATAATGAATTCCATTGACAACTCTTGCCAAGGACGAATAGGAAAGGAGGAGTGTAATCACCATGCTTGAAAGTTTTTTTCATCATCCGACATGTAACACACTTGCCCACTATCTTGGTTACATCCCTAACATCTTTAGGCCAGAAGAAATGTTCTTAAAGCACCTTCAAAGTTTTGGTAATGGAAAAATGACCCGCCAAACCACCACCATGAGCTTCACGAATCAGCAACTCCCATATTGCATGTTTAGGGACACAAAGGTCATTGCCTTTTGATGCATTTATGGGCTTGATTTAGTGAGTGGGGATGTTTGTAGGTAAATTAAGCTAGAATAACAACCACAAATGATAGGTGTATGGGAAGAAATGGATAGATTAGTAACAAATGAAGACCTACTAAGTTGTATACTCGTGAAAATTATCCAAGACATAATATTTGTTTGAATGCGTATCAAGTCAAGAACACATCTCGACTATCACAAGTAGTGAACTATAACTATAGTTCAAAGTGAACAAAGGTTATTTTGATTAAAATTTCATCTATCTCTTTTTTCCATGCAAAATTGGCTTATATGAAGCCTTTATAACAAAGTTGGTGGTTACTAGCCACCCAACCAACTACTTAGTAAAACTAATAATGGAAATTAAAGAAACTCATGAAACCACACAAAAAAACGTCTAACACACTAATGAATGAGAAAAGTGTCCATGCTCCATTAAGGAGCAAAAAGAAGCATTAAAGTGTAACCCAAATCCACCAAAGAGTATCAACAATGGCAAGAAGGCTTGATGAAGCAAAAAGTAACGGTTTTGAGCACTTATTAAGCCTTTAAAATGTTGCCCTAGCGTTCATGTGACCCTAATTCAATACGTAGGTTACCATGCACAACCCAACCATTGAGTACAAACCACCTTCTAGCCTACTAGTAATCACTAATCCATCACGTTTTTCGGCTTTTCATGAGCCATGCATGGATCCTCCCCTCCCTCTTTGAAAGGAAACGACCTTAATTCATCATGGCCATCCTCAACAAGATACGGTGAAAGGTCTCCCACATTAAAGGTAGCATGCACTCCATGGTCTCATCCCAGATCAACCTTGTAAGTATTATCATTGACATGTGTCACCACTTTGTAAGGACCTTCAGCTCTTGGCATCAACTTTTGTTCTTCCTTTTGTTAGGAAAATGTTCTTTCCTCATACGCACCTAAACCAAGTCACCATCTTCTAAGACACGTGGTTTCCTAATCATGTTGGAATTCTGTTTGTACACGTCATTCACAGCTTCAATCTTCACACAAACTTGTTGGTGTAGTTACATCATGGCCTTCAAATTTTCATTTGCATCCCTTGTGAACCAATTAATCATTTGGAAATGGAATCAAATACAAAGGCTTGTAAGGGTTCACACCATACACCACTTACGAAGGCTTATAAGGTTCTTCAGCTTTTGGCATCAACTTTTGTTCTTCCTTTTGTTTGGAAAACGTTCTTTCCTCATATGCACCTAAACCAAGTCACCATCTTGAAAGACACAAGGTTTCCTATACATGTTGGAATTCTGTTTGTACTCGTCATTCACGGCTTCAATCTTCACACGAGCTTGTTGGTGTACTTTCGTCATGGCCTTCAACTTGTCATTAGCCTCCTTGTGATCCAATTCATCGTTTGGAAATTGAATAATATACAAAGGCTTGTAAGGATTCACACCATAGACCACTTACAAAGGTTTGTAAGGACCTTCAGCTCTTGGCATCAACTTTTGTTCTTCCTTTTGTTACGAAAACGTTCTTTCCTCATATGCACCTAAACCAAGTCACCATCTTGAAAGACATGTGGTTTCCTATGCATGGTTGAATTCTATTTATACACGTCATTCATGG
Source organism: Lactuca sativa (assembly GCF_002870075.4). NCBI lineage: Eukaryota > Viridiplantae > Streptophyta > Magnoliopsida > Asterales > Asteraceae > Lactuca > Lactuca sativa. The sequence continues at coordinate 277,304,464 of NC_056626.2, forward strand.
CTTCAATCTTCACAAGAACTTGTTGGTGTAGTTTCATCATGGCCTTCAACTTGTCATTAGTATCCCTGTGAACCAATTCATCATTTGGAAATGGAATCAAATATAAAGGCTTGTAAGGATTCACACCATACATCACTTATAAAGGACAGTGTCCTGTAGCATAAGTAGGAGAACTGTTACATGCAAACTCAGCATGTGCAAGTTTGATGTCCAACTGTTTTTGAGTTTTGCTAACCAACCCCCTCAATAGCATACCCAAAGTTCTATTAGTCACCTTCGTTTGCCCATCAGTTTGTGGATGATGGGACGTACTAAAAAGTTACTTAGTACCAACTTTCCTCAACAAAGTGTTCCAAATGTTACTCAAAAACAAGGAATCCCTATCAGAAACAATAGTTTTAAGAATAATATGCAAGCGAACCACTTCTTTAAAGTACAAATCAGACACATTAGAGGAATCATTGGTGTTATGACTTGGCATAAATTGAGCCATTTTTGAAAACCTATCCACCACCATTATAATTGATTCCTTCCACCTTTGAGTTCTAGGAAAAGCCATACTGAATTCCATTGACACCTCTTGCCAAGGACGAATAGGAACCGACAAAGGAGTGTAAACACCATGCTTGAAAGTTTTTTTCGTCATCCGACATGTAACACACTTGCCCACTATGTTGGTTACATCCCTAACATCTTTAGGGCAGAAGAAATGTTCTTAAAGCACCTTCAAAGTTTTGGTATTGGAAAAATGACCCGCCAAACCACCACCATGAGCTTCACGAATCAGCAACTCCTGTATTTCATGTTTAGGGACACAAAGGTCATTGCCTTTTCATGCCTTTATGGGCTTGATTAAGTGAGTGGGGCTGTGTTTAGGTAAATTAAGCTAGAATAACAACCATAAATGATAGGTGTATGGGAAGAAATAGATAGATTAGTAACAAATCAAGACCTACTAAGTTGTATACTCATGAAAACTATCCAAGACATAATATTTTTTTGAATGCGTATCAAGTCAAGAACACATCTCGACTATGACAAGTAGTGAACTATAACTATAGTTCAAAGTGAACAAAGGTTATTTTGATTAAAATTTCATCTATTTCTTTTTTCCATGCATAATTGACTTATATGAAGCCATTATAACAAAGTTGGTGGTTACTAGCCACCCAACCAACTACTCAGTAAAACTAATAATGGAAATTAAAGAAACTCATGAAACCACACAAAAAACGTAAGACACACTAATGAATGAAAAAAGTGTCCACGCTCCATTAAGGAGCAAAAAGAAGCATTAAAGTGTAACCCAAATCAACCAAAGAGTATCAACAATGGCTTCATGCGACCCTAATTCAATACGTAGGTTACCATGCACAACCCAACCATTGAGTACAAACCACCTTCTAGCCTACTAGTAATCACTAATCCATCACCCTTTTCAGCTTTTCAGGAGCCATTCATGGATCCTCCCCTCCCTCATTGAAAGGAAATGACCTAAATTCATCAAGGCCATCCTCAACAAGATACGGTGAAAGGTCTCCCACATTAAAGGTAGAATGCACTCCATGGTCTCGTCCCAGATCAACCTTATAAGTATTATCATTGACGTGTGTCACCACTTTGTAAGGACCTTCAGCTCTTGGCATCAACTTTTATTCTTCCTTTTGTTAAGAAAACGTTCTTTCCTCATATGCACCTAAACCAAGTCACCATCTTGTAAGACACGTGGTTTCCTATTCATTTTAGAATTCTGTTTGTACACGTCATTCACAGCTTTAATCTTCACACAAACTTGTTGGTGTAGTTACATCATGGCCTTCAAATTGTTATTTGCATCCTTGTGAACCAATTCATCATTTGGAAATGGAATCAAATACAAAGGCTTGTAAGGATTCACACCATACACCACTTATGAAGGCTTATAAGGACCTTCAGCTTTTGGCATCAACTTTTGTTCTTCCTTTTGTTTGGAAAACGTTCTTTCCTCATATGCACCTGAACCAAGTCACCATCTTGAAAGACATGTGGTTTCCTATGCATGTTGGAATTCTGTTTGTACACGTCATGAATGGCTTCAATCTTCACAAGAACTTGTTGGTGTAGTTTCATCATGGCCTTCAACTTGTCATTAACATCCTTGTGAACCAATTCATCGTTTGGAAATGGAATCAAATATAAAGGACAGTGACGTGTAGCATAAGTAGGAGAACGATTACAGGCAAACTCAGCATGTGCAAGTTTGATGTCCAACTGGTTTTGAGTTTTGCTAACAAACCCCCTCAACAACATACCCAAAGTTCTATTAGTCACCTTCGTTTGCCCATCAGTTTGTGGATGATGGGACGTACTAAAAAGTAACTTAGTACCAACTTTCCTCCACAAAGTGTTCCAAATGTAACTCAAAAACAAGGAATCCCTATCAGAAACAATAGTTTTACGAATAATATGCAAGCGGACCACTTCTTTACAGTACAAATCAGACACATTAGATGAATCATTGGTTTTATTACATGGCATAAAGTGAGCCATTTTTGAAAACCTATCCACCACCACTATAATGGATTCCTTCCCCCTTTGAGTTCTAGGAAAAACCATACTTAATTCCATTGACACCTCTTGCCAAGGACGAATAGGAATCGACAAAGGAGTGTAAACACCATGCTTGAAAGTTTTTTTCATCATCCGACATGTAACACACTTTCCCACTATGTTGGTTACATCCCTAACATCTTTAGGCTAGAAGAAATGTTCTTAAAGCACCTTCAAAGTTTTGGTAATGGAAAAATGACCCGCCAAACCACCACCATGAGCTTCACGAATCAGCAACTCCCGTATTGCATGTTTAGGGACACAAAGGTGATTGCCTTTTGATGCCTTTATGGGCTTGATTAAGTGAGTGGGGCTGTGTTTAGGTAAATTAAGCTAGAATACCAACCACAAATGATAGGTGTATGGGAAGAAATGGATAGATTAGTAACAAATCAAGACCTACTAAGTTGTATACTCGTGAAAACTATCCAAGACATAATATTTGTTTGAATGCGTATCAAGTCAAGAACACATCTCGACAATGACAAGTAGTGAACTATAACTATAGTTCAAAGTGAACAAAGGTTATTTTGATTAAAATTTCATCTATCTCTTTTTTCCATGCATAATTGGCTTATATTAAGCCTTTATAACAAAGTTGGTGGTTACTAGCCACCCAACCAACTACTCAGTAAAACTAATAATGGAAATTAATGAAACTCATGAAACCACACAAAAAAACGTCTAACACAATAAAGAGTGAAAAAAGTGTCCACGCTCCATTAAGGAGCAAAAAGAAGCATTAAAGTGTAACCCAAAAGAAGCACTTATTAAGCCTTTAAAATGTTGTCGTAGCCTTCATGCAACCCTAATTCAATATGTAGGTTAGCATGCACAACCCAACCAATGAGTACAAACCACCTTCTAGCCTACTAGTAATCACTAATCCATCACCTTTTTCGGCTTTTCATGAGCCATGCATGGATCCTCCCCTCCCTCTTTGAAAGGAAATGACCTTAATTCATCAAGGCCATCCTCAACAAGATACGGTGAAAGGTCTCCCACATTAAAGGTAGCATGCACTCAATGGTCTCGTCTCAGATCAACCTTATAAGTATTATCATTGACATGTGTCACCACTTTGTAAGGACCTTCAGCTCTTGGCATGAATTTTTGCTCTTCCTTTTGTTAAGAAAACGTTCTTTCCTCATATGCACCTAAACCAAGTCACCATCTTGTAAGACACGTGATTTCCTATTCATGTTGGAATTCTGTTTGTACACGTCATTCACAGCTTCAATTTTCACAAAAACGTGTTGCTGTAGTTACATCATGGCCTTCAAATTGTCATTTGCATCCTTGTGAACCAATTCATCATTTGGAAATGGAATCAAATACAAAGGCTTATAAGGATTCACACCATACACCACTTACGAAGGCTTATAAGGACCTTCAGCTTTTGGCATCACCTTTTGTTCTTCCTTTTGTTTGGAAAACGTTCTTTCCTCATATGCACCTAAACCAAGTCACCATCTTGAAAGACACGAGGTTTCCTATACATGTTGGAATACTTTTTGTACACATCATTAACGGCTTCAATCTTCACACGAGCTTGTTGGTGTAGTTTCGTCAGGGCCTTCAACTTGTCATTAGCATCCTTGTGAACCAATTCATCTTTTGGAAATTGAATAATACACAAAGGCTTGTAATGATTCACACCATAGACCACTTACAAAGGCTTGTAAGGACCTTTAGCTCTTGGCATCAACTTTTGTTCTTCCTTTTGTTACGAAAACGTTCTTTCCTCATATGCACCTAAACCAAGTCACCATCTTGAAAGGCATGTGGTTTCCTATGCATGGTTGAATTCTATTTGTACACGTCATTCATGGCTTCAATCTTCACAAGAACTTGTTGGTGTAGTTTCATCATGGCCTTCAACTTGTCATTAGTATCCCTGTGAACCAATTCATCGTTTGGAAATGGAATCAAATATAAAGGCTTGTAAGGATTCACACCATACATCACTTATAAAGGACAGTGTCCTGTAGCATAAGTAGGAGAACTATTACAGGCAAACTCAGCATGTGCAAGTTTGATGTCCAACTGTTTTTGAGTTTTGCCAACCAACCCCCTCAATAGCATACCCAAAGTTCTATTAGTCACCTTCGTTTGCCAATCAGTTTGTGGATGATGGGACGTACTAAAAAGTTACTTAGTACCAACTTTCCTCCACAAAGTGTTCCAAATGTAACTCAAAAACATGGAATCCCTATCAGAAACAATAGTTTTAAGAATAATATGCAAGCGAACCACTTCTTTAAAGTACAAATCAGACACATTAGATGAATCATTGGTGTTATGACTTGGCATAAAGTGAGCCATTTTTGAAAACCTATCCACCACCATTATAATGGATTCCTTCCCCCTTTGAGTTCTAGGAAAAGCCATACTGAATTCCATTGACACCTCTTGCTAAGGACGAATAGGAACCGACAAAGGAGTGTAAACACCATGCTTGAAAGTTTTTTTCGGCATCCGACATGTAAGAAACTTGCCCACTATGTTGGTTACATCCCTAACATCTTTAGGCCAGAAGAAATGTTCTTAAAGCACCTTCAAAGTTTTGGTAATGGAAAAATGACCCGCCAAACCACCACCATGAGCTTCACGAATCAGCAACTCCTGTATTTCATGTTTAGGGACACAAAGGTCATTGCCTTTTGATGCCTTTATGGGCTTGATTAAGTGAGTGGGGTTGTGTTTAGGTAAATTAAGCTAAAATAACTTCCACAAATGCTTAGTAAGAAATCAAGACCTACTAAGTTGTATACTCGTGAAAACTATCCAAGAAATAATATTTGTTTGAATGCGTATCAAGTCAAGAACACATCTCGACTATCACAAGTAGTGAACTATAACTATAGCTCAAAGTGAACAAAGGTTATTTTGATTAGAATTTCATCTATCTCTTTTTTCCATGCATAATTGGCTTATATGAAGCCTTTATAACAAAGTTGGTGGTTACTAGCCACCCAACCAACTACTCAGTAAAACTAATAATGGAAATTAAAGAAACTCATGAAACCACACAAAAAAACGTATGACACACTAATGAATGAAAAAAGTGTCCACACTCCATTAAGGAGCAAAAAGAAGCATTAAAGTGTAACCCAAATCCACTAAAGAGTATCAATAATGGCTAGAAGGCTTGATGAAGCAAAAAGTAACAGTTTTGAGCACTTATTAAGCCTTTAAAATGTTGCCCTAGCCTTCATGTGACACTAATTCAATACGTAGGTTACCATGCACAACCCAACCATTGAGTATAAACCACCTTCTAGCCTACTAGTAATCACTAATCCATCACCTTTTTCGGCTTTTCATGAGCCATGCATGGATCCTCCCCTCCCTCTTTTAAAGGAAATAACCTTAATTCATCAAGGACATCCTCAACAAGATACGGTGAAAGGTCTCCCACATTTAAGGTAGCATGCACTCCACGGTCTCATCCCAGATTAACCTTATATGTATTACCATTGACATGTGTCACCACTTTGTAAGGACCTTCAGCTCTTGGCATCAACTTTTGCTCTTCCTTTTGTTAAGAAAACGTTCTTTCCTCATATGCACCTAAACCAAGTCAACATCTTGTAAGACACGTGGTTTCCTATTCATGTTGGAATTCTGTTTGTGCACGTCATTCACAGCTTCAATCTTCACACAAACTTGTTGGTGTAGTTACATCATGGCCTTTAAATTATCATTTGCATCCATGTGAACCAATTCATCATTTGGAAATGGAATCAAATACAAAGGCTTGTAAAGATTCACACCATACACCACTTACGAAGGTTTATAAGGACCTTCAGCTTTTGGCATTAACTTTTGTTCTTCCATTTGTTTGGAAAATGTTCTTTCCTCATATGCACCTAAACCAAGTCACCATCTTGAAAGATACGAGGTTTCCTATACATGTTGGAATTCTGTTGTTACACGTCATTCACGGCTTCAATCTTCACACGAGCTTGTTAGTGTAGTTTCGTCATGGCCTTCAACTTGTCATTAGCATCCTTGAGAACCAATTCATCGTTTGGAAATGGAATAATATATAAAGGCTTGTAAGGATTCACACCATACACCACTTACAAAGGCTTGTAAGGACCTTCAGCTCGTCGCATCAACATTTGTTCTTCCTTTTGTTAGGAAAACGTTCTTTCCACATATGCACCTAAACAAAGTCACCATCTTGAAAGACATGTGGTTTCCTATGCATGTTGCAATTCTGTTTGTACACGTCATTCATGGCTTCAATCTTCACAAGAACTTGTTGGTGTAGTTTCATCATGGCCTTCAACTTGTCATTAGCATCCTTGTGAATTTATTCATCGTTTGGAAATGGAATCAAATATAAAGGCTTGTAAGGATTCACACCATACATCACTTATAAAGGACAATGACCTGTAGCATAAGTAGGAGAACGATTACAGGCAAACTCAGCATGTGCAAGTTTGATGTCCAACTGTTTTTGAGTTTTGCTAACCAACCCCCTCAACAACATACCCAAAGTTCTATTAGTCACCTTCGTTTGCCCATCAGTTTGTGGATGATGGGACGTACTAAAAAGTAACTTAGTACCAACTTTCCTCCACAAAGTGTTCCAAATGTAACTCAAAAACAAGGAATCCCTATCAGAAACAATAGTTTTACAAATAATATGCAAGCGGACCACTTCTTTACAGTACAAATCAGACACATTAGATGAATCATTGGTTTTATTACATGGCATAAAGTGAGCCATTTTTGAAAACCTATCCACCACCACTATAACGGATTCCTTCCCCCTTTGAGTTCTAGGAAAAACCATACTTAATTCCATTGACACCTCTTGCCAAGGACGAATAGGAATCGACAAAGGAGTGTAAACACCATGCTTGAAAGTTTTTTTCATCATCCGACATGTAACACACTTTCCCACTATGTTGGTTACATCCCTAACATCTTTAGGCCAGAAGAAATGTTCTTAAAGCACCTTCAAAGTTTTGGTAATGGAAAAATGACCCGCCAAACCACCACCATGAGCTTCACGAATCAGCAACTCCCGTATTGCATGTTTAGGGACACAAAGGTGATTACCTTTTGATGCCTTTATGGGCTTGATTAAGTGAGTGGGGCTGTGTTTAGGTAAATTAAGCTAGAATACCAACCACAAATGATAGGTGTATGGGAAGAAATGGATAGATTAGTAACAAATCAAGACCTACTAAGTTGTATACTCGTGAAAACTATCCAAGACATAATATTTGTTTGAATGCGTATCAAGTCAAGAACACATCTCGACAATGACAAGTAGTGAACTATAACTATAGTTCAAAGTGAACAAAGGTTATTTTGATTAAAATTTCATCTATCTCTTTTTTCCATGCATAATTGGCTTATATTAAGCCTTTATAACAAAGTTGGTGGTTACTAGCCACCCAACCAACTACTCAGTAAAACTAATAATGGAAATTAATGAAACTCATGAAACCACACAAAAAACGTCTAACACAATAAAGAGTGAAAAAAGTGTCCACGCTCCATTAAGGAGCAAAAAGAAGCATTAAAGTGTAACCCAAATCCACCAAAGAGTATCAACAATGGCTAGAAGGCTTGATGAAGCAAAAAGTAACTGTTTTGAGCACTTATTAAGCCTTTAAAATGTTGCCCTAGCGTTCATGCGACCCTAATTTAATACGTAAGTTACCATGCACAACCCAACCATTGAGTACAAACCACCTTCTAGCCTACTAGTAATCACTAATCCATCACCTTTTTCGGCTTTTCATGAGCCATGCATGGATCCTCCCCTCCCTCTTTGAAAGGAAATGACCTTAATTCATCAAGGCCATCCTCAACAAGATACGGTGAAAGGTCTCCCACATTAATGGTAGCATGCACTCCATGGTCTCGTCCCAGATCAACCTTGTAAGTATTATCATTGACATGTGTCACCACTTTGTAAGGACCTTCAGCTCCTGGCTTCAACTTTTGTTCTTCCTTTTGTTAGGAAAACGTTCTTTCCTCATACGCACCTAAACCAAGTCACCATCTTCTAAGACACGTGGTTTCCTAATCATGTTGGAATTTTGTTTGTAAATGTCATTCACAGCTTCAAACTTCACACAAACTTGTTGGTGTAGTTACATCACGACCTTCAATTTTTCATTTGCATCCCTTGTGAACCAGTTAATCATTTGGAAATGGAATCAAATACAAAGGCTTGTAAGGATTCACACCATACACCACTTATGAAGGCTTATAAGGTCCTTCAGCTTTTGGCATCAACTTTTGTTCTTCCTTTTGTTTGGAAAACGTTCTTTCCTCATATGCACCTAAACCAAGTCACCATCTTGAAAGACACGAGGTTTCCTATACATGTTGGAATTCTGTTTGTACACGTCATTCACGGCTTCAATCTTCACACGAGCTTGTTGGTGTAGTTTCGTCATGGCCTTCAACTTGTCATTAGCATCCTTGTGATCCAATTCATCGTTTGGAAATTGAATAATATACAAAGGCTTGTAAGGATTCACACCATAGACCACTTACAAAGGTTTTTAAGGACCTTCAGCTCTTGGCATCAACTTTTGTTCTTCCTTTTGTTACGAAAACGTTCTTTCCTCATATGCACCTAAACCAAGTCACCATGTTGAAAGACATGTGGTTTCCTGATGCAAACCCACAACTGTCAACAAAGGATCCAAATCAAATGCCAATGGACCAGTTACGAGGGCACGAGCTAAAACATTCAAAGAGGCTTTAAATGGATTGGTTAGAGAAGTTTGTACTCAAGAAAGTGTATGGAGACCCATTGGACCCAATCAAAGTTGGATTACCATAATTCAAGTCCAAGAGTGAGTTACAAGATACAATAAGAAACTTTATAAGCCCATTTCGTTTTTTGTCTATATTTTTATGTAATTTTCGTTTTTTATATATCCTAAATAAGTGTTGGGGAGATAAAAGGGTCTTAGGTTACATGAACCTTGTGATAAACCATGTCTAGGTTCATAGTTTTAAACTTGGGGGTTAAATGCCTTAAATTAAAGACACTTCTTTTATTCATGGCTCTTTAGGTGCTCTTCCCACACTATAAAAACGTGGTATTTGTATCCATTTGAAATCAATCAAGTTTTGAATACAATTTGTGAGTTTTTAACTCTTTTTTTCGTTCTTTGTGAACTTTAGAACTTATCAGATTTTCATAGCTTGTGGCGTTCAAACTTATCAATCAATTTGGTGGGTTGATTGTGGCGTTTTATACCAAGGTTCTTGTCTCTTTATAGACAACGAGTCGCGGTTTCCACCTTTGTTTTACAATTCTGTAACCAAAAGAACGATCGGGCGAAACGTATTCAAACCTCCATTTTGGGTGAGATCACATCATTTGGTATCAGAGCCAGTTCTTTGTGTTGCATATCTATTTTGTTTTCTTCCTTGATTACTTGAGTTCTAAGACGCATATTGGTAGTGGGTCTTGTCACAAGTTGTCAAGGTTCTTACTAGCGACTTTTGAATTTCTAAGTTGTCAAACTTCTATATTCTACATTTCTTTTATTTCCTTTATGTTTTCATTTGGCTATTAGTTTCCTCAAAAAAAATCAAAGGTAAAAAAAAACGAAAAGAAGCAAAAAAAAAATAGAAAGAAAAAAAAAATATTTACAAAAAAAAAATATTTACAAAGAAAAAAAAAGCAAAAAAAACAAAAAAAAAAGGAAAAAAAAAAGAAAGAAAGAAGATGAGGAATAAGTAAAGCCTTTTTTTTTCTATAAAGTCAATTTGAATTGCAAGTGTAGTCTTTTTTTTCAAAAAATAAAAAATAAAAAAAAATAACCCATTGTTTGCTTCATCATTAGCAAAGCCAAGTTTGTTTGGCTTTCTTTTCGTGTATTGAGGTTACTTTAATTTGGATACAATTTCTTTTGATTTGTTTGGTAAGTTTGAATTCCTCAAGGCCACAAGTTCAAATTTGATAACTGCTTCTTTAGTTTGTTTAGAACTTTAAGAGTTAAAAGGGAGTGGTAAAAGGCTGTGTGGTGAGACTAAAAGAGGGTAAAAGCCATTCGAGGGATACACGAGGGTTGAGTGAACTATTTTTGAGAGAAACACGTGAGTGAGTGTTGGGAGGAAGTAAATTATTATTATTATTATTATTATTATTATTATTATTATTATTTTATTTTTTATTTTTTTGGCAGAAATATAAGATGGGTGATCAAAACCCCCCACCAAACCTTCAAGTTCAAGCTATGATGGATGAGATGCGACGTTTGATGACAAATGAATTTAACCAAGTACATGAAAGAATGGACCGAATGGAGGCACAAGTACAAAGAACTCGATCTCGAGCATCATCACAGGTTTCTAACGGGGAAGAGGAGGATGATGGTTGGGAACCTGAAAGGCGACCAAATAGAAGGAGGTCACGAAGAGATGACAATTTAAGTTCTATTAAAATGAAAGTTCCTTTTTTCAAAGGCAAATCAGACCCGGACGCGTACATTGAATGGGAGACAAAAATGGAGTTCATATTTGATTGTCATGAATATTCCAACCGTAAGAAGGTAAAACTAGCCGTAGTTGAGTTTTCTGATTATGCACTAACATGGTGGGATCAACTTCTAATCACTAGACGGAGAAATGGAGAAAGGCCTATTGAGACATGGGATGAAATGAAGAGTGTCATGCGAAGACGGTTTGTGCCAAGTCATTACTTTCGTGATCTCCACAATAAACTTCAAAGCTTAAAACAAGGCAGCAAGTGTGTTGATGATTACTTCAAAGAAATGGAGGTTATGATGGTTCATGCCAATATTGAGGAGGATCCTGAGGCAACCATGGCCAGATTCTTAAATGGCTTAAATCTTGAAATTCGTGATCGCGTTGAGATGCAACATTATGTTGAAATTGAAGACATGGTCCATATGGCTGTTAAAATTGAAAAACAATTAAAAAGAGGTGGCGGGTCTCGAAATAACACTTGGAAGGCTAGTACTTCAAAAAAATCAGAAAATACACCTACTTCTTCTTCTAATTCCAAATCTGATCTTAAAACAACAAACTCTTCAAAAGGAAAAACTGATTCTTCTACTTTTAGGAATCGTGACATAAAGTGTTTCAAGTGTCAAGGAAGGGGTCATATTGCAAGTCAATGTCCAAATAAGCTTACCATGGTGGTTAGAGAAAATGGCGAGATCGAAACGGATGAATCAGATTCTATAGTTTCACCGGAAGATTGTAGTGATGATGAAGAGGTGGCTGTTCAAGGTGATTTATTGGTTGCAAGACGAGCTCTAAACATTCAATCCAAGGAGGGAGACGATGCCCAAAGGGAGAATATATTCAATACTCGTTGCTATGTTCAAGGCAAGGTATGTAGTGTTATAATTGATGGTGGGAGTTGTACTAACGTTGCAAGTACTTCCATGGTTGAAAAGTTAGGTATACCCACGATGAAGCATCAAAAACCATACAAACTTCAATGGCTCAATGATAGTGGTGAGGTGCGAGTTACAAAACAGGTGATGGTTTCATTTCGGATTGGAAGATATGAAGACGAGGTGTTGTGTGATGTTGTTCCTATGCAAGCCACTCACTTGCTGCTAAGTAGACCATGGCAATATGATAGACACGTAAGTCACGACGGTTTCACTAACAAATACACTTTTGTATACAAAACAAAACCGGTAACTCTTGTACCAATGTCACCAATTCAAGTTTACCAAGATCAAGTAAAACTTCAACAAGATGCGAAAAAAGAGAGCGAAGGAAAAAAAGAGAGAAAAAAAAGATGATGAACAAAAAAAATGAGTGAGAAAACAGAAGAAAATGAACAAAAAAAAAGAAAGTGAACAAAAAAAAGAGAGTGAAAAAAAAAAAGAAAACATGAAAAAAAGAGGGAAAGAAAAAAAGGAAAATAAATATATTGCACTGGCAAAACAAAGTGAGATAAAAGAAGCTTTTAAATCAGAAATGCATTTTGTGGTTCTTTTGTTCAAAGAAGCTCCAATAGCCACTAACATTTCGGCCGGAACTCTTCCGAGTGATGTTACCTCTCTCTTGCAGGAATTTGGAGACTTGTTTGCTGAAGATGTTTCCAAATGGATTGCCACCAATTCGTGGGATTGAACACCAAATTGACTTTATGCCTGGGGCGTCTATTCCCAACAAACCAGCCTATAGAACAAGCCCTGAAGAAACCAAGGAGCTACAAAGGCAAGTTGAAGAGTTACTTGCAAAGGGATTGGTTCAAGAAAGTATGAGCCCTTGTGTCGTTCCAGTCTTGTTGGTGCCAAAGAAGGGTGGTTCTTGGAGAATGTGCGTAGATTGTCGTGCCATCAACAATATTATGGTAAAGTATCGTCATCCCATTCCCCGACTCGATGATATGCTTGATGAGTTGTATGGAGCAAAACTTTTTTCAAAAATTGATTTAAAAAGTGGGTATCACCAAATTCGCATGAAAGAAGGTGATGAGTGGAAAACAACTTTTAAAACAAAACATGGTTTATATGAATGGTTAGTAATGCCTTTTGGCCTAACTAATGCTCCTAGTACCTTCATGAGATTAATGAACCATGTTTTGCGTGAATATATTGGCAAATTTGTGGTTGTTTACTTCGATGATATTTTGATTTATTCAAAGTGTCCAAAAGATTACCTTGAGCATCTGACATGTGTTTTGAGTGTGCTTAGGAAAGAAAGGCTATATGCTAACTTGAAGAAGTGTACCTTTTGTACTGACCAAGTTGTTTTCCTTGGGTATGTGGTGAGCTGCCAAGGAGTGGCTGTTGATGAAGAAAAGGTAAAAGCCATCCAAGATTGGCCAACTCCAAAGACTATAAGTGAAGTTCGAAGTTTTCATGGCCTGGCAAGTTTTTATCGCCGGTTTGTCAAACATTTTAGCACTTTAGCATCACCACTTATAGAAATCATCAAAAAGAATGTTGGGTTTAAATGGGGCAAAGAACAAGAGCATGCTTTTCAACAACTCAAGTTTCACTTAACTCATGCTCCTTTGTTGTCTTTGCCTAATTTTGACAAAACATTTGAAATTGAATGTGATGCATCAGGAATTGGAATTGGTGCTGTTTTGATGCAAGAGGGTAAACCTTTGGCATATTTCAGTGAAAAATTAAGTGGGGCAACTTTAAATTACCCAACTTATGATAAAGAGCTTTATTCTTTGGTCCGAGCATTGAAAACATGGCAACATTATCTGTGGGCTAAAGAATTTGTAATTCATTCAGATCATGAGTCCTTAAAGTTTCTAAAAGGACAACACAAATTAAACAAAAGACATGCTAGGTGGATGGAGTTCATTGAGACATTTCCTTATGTCATCCGATACAAGAAAGGTAAGGAAAATGTTGTGGCTGATGCTTTGTCACGTAGACACTCTCTACTTTCTTCTCTAGATTTCAAAATTCTAGGATTTGAACAAATCAAGGAATTATACCACAATGACGTTGATTTTGGTCAAATTTACCAAGCTTGTGAACAATGCTCTTTTGAAAAGTTTTTCTTACATAATGGTTTTTTGTTCAAAGAATCAAGACTTTGCATTCCTAAATCTTCCTTGCGTGAGCTTTTGGTTAGAGAAGCACATAGTGGAGGCCTTATGGGACATTTTGGGATCGCAAAAACATTATCTACTTTGCAGGAACATTTCTTTTGGCCAAAAATGAAGGTGGATGTTGGAAGAATTTGCAATAATTGTATTGTGTGCAAGCAAGCCAAATCCAAGGTTCAACATCATGCTTTATATACTCCACTTCCAATACCATGTGAACCATGGGTTGATATTTCAATGGACTTCGTGTTGGGTCTACCAAGATCCAACAGTGGAAAGGACTCTATTTTTGTGATTGTTGATAGGTTTTCTAAAATGGCTCATTTTATTGCGTGCAATAAAACTAATGATGCATCTCACCTTGCTGATTTGTTTTTTAGAGAAATTGTCAGGTTGCATGGAATGCCAAAAACCATTGTCTCAGATCGGGATTCTAAGTTTTTGAGTTATTTTTGGAAAACTTTGTGGGCAAAATTAGGGACAAAACTCTTGTTTTCAACAACTTGCCACCCACAAACGGATGGTCAAACAGAAGTGGTGAATAGGACCTTGTCCACCTTGTTGAGGGCTTTAATAAAGAAGAACATCAAAACATGGGAGGACTGTTTGCCACATGTTGAGTTTGCATACAATCGTGCCACTCATTCTGCTACAAAAATGTCACCATTTGAAATTGTATACGGTTTTAATCCTTTGACTCCTTTGGATTTATCACCTTTGCCTTTTTCTGAGCAGGTTAACTTAGATGGAAACAAAAAGGCTGAATTTGTGAAACAGATACATGAGAAAGCAACACTAAATATAGAAAGAAGAACGGAGCAATATTCAAAACAAGCGAATAAAGGGCGACGCAAGATGATTTTTGAACCGGGTGATTGGGTTTGGTTACATATGAGAAAAGAACGATTTCCAGCCCAACGACGTTCAAAATTGCTTCCAAGAGGGGACGGTCCTTTCCAAGTTTTAGAGCGTATCAATGACAATGCATACAAATTGGACCTGCCGGGTGAGTATAATGTTAGTGCAACTTTCAATGTAACTGATCTAGCTCCTTTTGATGTAGGTTCTGATTTGAGGACAAATCCTTTTCAAGAGGAGGGGAATGATGCAAACCCACAGCTGTCAACAAAGGATCCAAATCAAATGCCAGATGACCAGTTACGAGGGCACGAGCTAAAACATTCAAAGAGGCTTTAAATGGATTGGTTAGAGAAGTTTGTACTCAAGAAAGTGTATGGAGACCCATTGGACCCAATCAAAGTTGGATTACCATAATTCAAGTCCAAGAGTGATTTACAAGATACAATAAGAGCCTTTATAAGCCCATTTCGTTTTTTTCTATATTTTTATGTAATTTTCGTTTTTTATATATCCTAAATAAGTGTTGGGGAGATAAAAGGGTCTTAGGTTACATGAACCTTGTGATAAACCATGTCTAGGTTCATAGTTTTAAACTTGGGGGTTAAATGCCTTAAATTAAAGACACTTCTTTAATTCACGGCTCTTTAGGTGCTCTTCCCACACTATAAAAACGTGGTATTTGTATCCATTTGAAATCAATCAAGTTTTGAATACAATTTGTGAGTTTTTAACTCTTTTTTTCGTTCTTTGTGAACTTTAGAACTTATCAGGTTTTCATAGCTTGTGGCGTTCAAACTTATCAATCAATTTGGTGGGTTGATTGTGGCGTTTTATACCAAGGTTCTTGTCTCTTTATAGATAACGGGTCGCGGTTTCCACCTTTGTTTTACAATTCTGTAACCAAAAGAACGATCGGGCGAAACGTGTTCAAACCTCCATTTTGGGTGAGATCACATCATTTCCTATGCATGGTTGAATTCTATTTGTACACGTCATTCATGGCTTCAATCTTCACAAGAACTTCTTGGTGTAGTTTCATCATGGCCTTCAAATTGTCATTAGTATCCCTGTGAACCAATTCATCGTTTGGAAATGATATCAAATATAAAGGCTTGTAAAGATTCACACCATACATCACTTATAAAGGACAATGTCATGTAGCATAAGTAGGAGAACTGTTACAGGCAAACTCAGCATGTGCAAGTTTGATGTCCAACTGTTTTTGAGTTTTGCTAACCAACCCCCTCAACAGCATACCCAAAGTTCTATTAGTCACCTTTGTTTGCCAATCAGTTTGTGGATGATGGGACGTACTAAAAAGTTACTTAGTACCAACTTTCCTCCACAAAGTGTTCCAAATGTAACTCAAAAACAAGGAATCCCTATCAGAAACAATAGTTTTAAGAATAATATGCAAGTGAACCACTTCTTTAAAGTACAAATCAGACACATTAGATGAATCATTGGTGTTATGACATGGCATAAAGTGAGCCATTTTTGAAAACCTATCTACCACCAATATAATGGATTCCTTCCCCCTTTGAGTTCTAGGAAAAGCCATACTGAATTCCATTGACACCTCTTGCCAAGGACGAATAGGAACCGACAAAGGAGTATAAACACCATGCTTGAAAGTTTTTTCGTCATCCGACATGTAACACACTTGCCCACTATGTTGGTTACATCCCTAACATCTTTAGGCCAGAAGAAATGTTCTTAAAGCACCTTCAAAGTTTTGGTAATGGAAAAATGACCCGCCAAACCACCACCATGAGCTTCACGAATCAGCAACTCCCGTATTGCATGTTTAGGGACACAAAGGTCATTGCCTTTTCATGCCTTTATGGGCTTGATTAAGTGAGTGGGGCTGTGTTTAGGTAAATTAAGCTACAATAACAACCATAAATGATAGGTGTATGGGAAGAAATGGATAGATTAGTAACAAATCAAGACCTACTAAGTTGTATACTCGTGAAAACTATCCAAGAAATAATATTTGTTTGAATGCGTATCAAGTCAAGAACACATCTCGACTATGACAAGTAGTGAACTATAACTATAGTTTAAAGTGAACAAAGGTTATTTTGATTAAAATTTCATCTATTTCTTTTTTCCATGCATAATTGGCTTATATGAAGCCTTTATAACAAAGTTGGTGGTTACTAGCCACCCAACCAACTACTCAGTAAAACTAATAATGGAAATTAAAGAAACTCATGAAACCACACAAAAAAACGTAAGACACATTAATGAATGAAAAAAGTGTCCACGCTCCATTAAGGAGCAAAAAGAAGCGTTAAAGTGTAACCCAAATCAACCAAAGAGTATCAACAATGGCTTCATGCGACCCTAATTCAATACGTAGGTTACCATGCACAACCCAACCATTTAGTACAAACCACCTTCTAGCCTACTAGTAATCACTAATCCATCACCTTTTTCGGCTTTTCATGAGCCATTCATGGATCCTCCCCTCCCTCTTTGAAAGGAAATGACCTAAATTCATCAAGGCCATCCTCAACAAGATACGGTGAAAGGTCTCCCACATTAAATGTAGCATGCACTCCATGGTCTCGTCCCAGATCAACCTTATAAGTATTATCATTGACGTGTGTCACCACTTTGTAAGGACCTTCAGCTCTTGGCATCAACTTTTGTTCTTCCTTTTGTTAAGTAGGAGAACGATTACAGGCAAACTCAGCATGTGCAAGTTTGATGTCCAACTGCTTTTGAGTTTTGCTAACAAACCCCCTCAACAACATACCCAAAGTTCTATTAGTCACCATCGTTTGCCCATCAGTTTGTGGATGATGGGACGTACTAAAAAGTAACTTAGTACCAACTTTCCTCCACAAAGTGTTCCAAATGTAACTCAAAAACAAGGAATCCCTATCAGAAACAATAGTTTTACGAATAATATGCAAGCGGACCACTTCTTTAAAGTACAAATCAGACACATTAGATGAATCATTGGTTTTATGACATGGCATAAAGTGAGCCATTTTTGAAAACCAATCCACCACCACTATAATGGATTCCTTCCGCCTTTGAGTTCTAGGAGAAACCATATTTAATTCCATTGACACCTCTTGCCAAGGATGAATAGGAACCGACAAAGGAGTGTAAACACCATGCTTGAAAGTTTTTTTCATCATCCGACATGTAACACACTTGCCCACTATGTTGGTTGCATCCCTAACATCTTTAGGCCAGAAGAAATGTTCTTAAAGCACCTTCAAAGTTTTGGTAATGGAAAAATGACCCGCCAAACCACCACCATGAGCTTCACGAATCAGCAACTCCCGTATTACATGTTTAGGGACACAAAGGTGATTGCCTTTTGATGCCTTTATGGGCTTGATTAAGTGAGTGGGGCTGTGTTTAGGTAAATTAAGCTAGAATAACAACCACAAATGATAGGTGTATGGGAAGAAATGGATAGATTAGTAACAAATCAAGACCTACTAAGTTCTATACTCGTGAAAACTATCCAAGACATAATATTTGTTTGAATGCGTATCAAGTCAAGAACACATCTCGACTATGACAAGTAGTGAACTATAACTATAGTTCAAAGTGAACAAAGGTTATTTTGATTAAAATTTCATCTATCTCTTTTTTCCATGCATAATTGGCTTATATGAAGCCTTTATAACAAAGTTGGTGGTTACTAGCCACCCAACCAACTACTCAGTAAAACTAATAATGGAAATTAATGAAACTCATGAAACCACACAAAAAAACGTCTGACACACTAAAGAGTGAAAAAAGTGTCCACGCTCCATTAAGGAGCAAAAAGAAGCATCAAAATGTAACCCAAATCCACCAAAGAGTATCAATAAAGGCTAGAAGGCTTGATGAAGCAAAAAGTAACAGTTTTGAGCACTTATTAAGCCTTTAAAATGTTGCCCTGGCCTTCATGCGACCCTAAGTCAATACGTAGGTTAGCATGCACAACCCAACCATTGAGTACAAACCACCTTCTAACCTACAAGTAATCACTAATCCATCACCTTTTTCGGCTTTTCATGAGCCAAGCATGGATCCTCCCCTCCCTCTTTGAAAGAAAATGACCTTAATTCATCAAGGCCATCCTCAACAAGATACGGTGAAAGGTCTCCCATATTAAAGGTAGCATGCACTCAATGGTCTCGTCTCAGATCAACCTTATAAGTATTATCATTGACATGTGTCACCACTTTGTAAGGACCTTCAGCTCTTGGCATCAACTTTTGCTCTTCCTTTTGTTAAGAAAACGTTCTTTCCTCATATGCACCTAAACCAAGTCACCATCTTGAAAGACACGAGGTTTCCGATACATGTTGGAATTCTATTTGTACACGTCATTAACGGCTTCAATCTTCACACGAGCTTGTTGGTGTAGTTTCGTCATGGCCTTCAACTTGTCATTAGCATCCTTGTGAACCAATTCATCGTTT
Organism: Lactuca sativa; assembly: GCF_002870075.4. NCBI lineage: Eukaryota > Viridiplantae > Streptophyta > Magnoliopsida > Asterales > Asteraceae > Lactuca > Lactuca sativa. The sequence continues at coordinate 277,323,907 of NC_056626.2, forward strand.
GGAAATTGAATAATATACAAAGGATTGTAATGATTCACACCATAGACCACTTACAAAGGCTTGTATGGACCTTCAGCTCTTGGCATCAACTTTTGTTCTTCCTTTTGTTACGAAAATGTTCTTTCCTCATATGCACCTAAACCAAGTCACCATCTTGAAAGGCATGTGGTTTCCTATGCATGGTTGAATTCTATTTGTACACGTCATTCATGGCTTCAATCTTCACAAGAACTTGTTGGTGTAGTTTCATCATGGCCTTAAACTTGTCATTAGTATCCCTGTGAACCAATTCATCGTTTGGAAATGGAATCAAATATAAAGGCTTTTAAGGATTCACACCATACATCACTTATAAAGGACAATGTCCTGTAGCATAAGTAGGAGAACTATTACAAGCAAACTCAGCATGTGCAAGTTTGATGTCCAACTGTTTTTGAGTTTTGCTAACCAACCCCCTCAACAGCATACCCAAAGTTCTATTAGTCACCTTCGTTTGCCAATTAGTTTGTGGATGATGGGACGTACTAAAAAGTTACTTAGTACCAACTTTCCTCCACAAAGTGTTCCAAATTTAACTCAAAAACAAGGAATCCCTATCAGAAACAATAGTTTTACGAATAATATGCAAGCGCACCACTTCTTTAAAGTACAAATCAGAGACATTAGATGAATCATTGGTTTGATGACATGGCATAAAGTGAGCCATTTTTGAAAACCTATCCACCACCACTATAATGGATTCCTTCCCCCTTTGAGTTCTAGGAAAAGCCATACTGAATTCCATTGACACCTCTTGCCAAGGACGAATAGGAACCGACAAAGGAGTATAAACACCATGCTTGAAAGTTTTTTTCGGCATCCGACATGTAAGAAACTTGCCCACTATGTTGGTTACATCCCTAACATCTTGAGGCCAGAAGAAATGTTCTTAAAGCACCTTCAAAGTTTTGGTAATGGAAAAATGACCCGCCCAACCACCACCATGAGCTTCACGAAACAGCAACTCCTGTATTTCATGTTTAGGGACACAAAGGTCATTGCATTTTGATGCCTTTATGGGCTTGATTAAGTGAGTGGGACTGTGTTTAGGTAAATTAAGCTAGAATAACAACCAAAAATGATAGGTGTATGGGAAGAAATGGATAGATTAGTAACAAATCAAGACCTACTAAGTTGTATACTCGTGAAAACTATCCAAGAAATAATATTTGTTTGAATGCGTATCAAGTCAAGAACACATCTCGACTATGACAAGTAGTGAACTATAACTATAGTTCAAAGTGAACAAAGGTTATTTTGATTAGAATTTCATCTATCTCATTTTTCCATGCATAATTGGCTTATATGAAGCCTTTATAACAAAGTTGGTGGTTACTAGCCACCTAACCAACTACTCAGTAAAACTAATAATGGAAATTAAAGAAACTCATGAAACCACACAAAAAAAACGTCTGACACACTAATGAATGAAAAAAAGCGTCCATGCTCCATTATATAGCAAAAAGAAGCAATAAAGTGTAACCTAAATCCACCAAAGAGTATCAACAATGGCTAGAAGGCTTGATGAACCAAAAAGTAACGGTTTTGAACACTTATTAAGCCTTTAAAATGTTGCCCTAGCCTTCATGCGACCCTAATTATATACGTAGGTTAGCATGCACAACCCAACCATTGAGTACAAACCACCTTCTAACCTACAAGTAATCACTAATCCATCACCTTTTTCGGCTTTTCATGAGCCATGCATGGATCCTCCCCTCCCTCTTTGAAAGGAAATAACCTTATTTCATGAAGGACATCCTCAACAAGATACGGTGAAAGGTCTCCCACATTAAAGGTAGCATGCACTCCACGGTCTCATCCCAGATTAACCTTATATGTATTATCATTGACATGTGTCACCGCTTTGTAAGGACCTTCAGCTCTTGGCATCAACTTTTGCTCTTCCTTTTTTAAGTAAACGTTCTTTCCTCATATGCACCTAAACCAGGTCAACATCTTGTAAGACACGTGGTTTCCTATTCATGTTGGAATTCTGTTTGTGCACGTCATTCACAGCTTCAATCTTCACACAAACTTGTTGGTGTAGTTACATCATGGCCTTCAAATTGTCATTTGCATCCTTGTGAACCAATTCATCATTTGGAAATGGAATCAAATACAAAGGCTTGTAAAGATTCACACCATACACCACCTACGCAGGTTTATAAGGACCTTCAGCTTTTGGCATCAACTTTTGTTCTTCCATTTGTTTGGAAAATGTTCTTTCCTCATATGCACCTAAACCAAGTCACCATCTTGAAAGATACGAGGTTTCCTATACATGTTGGAATTCTGTTTGTACACGTCATTCACGGCTTCAATCTTCACACGAGCTTGTTGGTGTAGTTTCGTCATGGCCTTCAACTTGTCATTAGCATCCTTGTGAACCAATTCATTGTTTGGAAATGGAATAATATATAAAGGCTTGTAAGGATCTTCAGCTCTTCGCATCAACATTTGTTCTTCCTTTTGTTAGGAAAACGTTCTTTCCACATATGCACCTAAACAAAGTCACCATCTTGAAAGACATGTGGTTTCCTATGCATGTTGGAATTCTGTTTGTACACGTCATTCATGGCTTCAATCTTCACAAGAACTTGTTGGTGTAGTTTCATCATGGCCTTCAACTTGTCATTACCATCCTTGTGAATCGATTCATCGTTTGGAAATGGAATCAAATATAAAGGCTTGTAAGGATTCACACCATACATCACTTATAAAGGACAGTGACCTGTAGCATAAGTAGGAGAACGATTACAGGCAAACTCAGCATGTGCAAGTTTGATGTCCAACTATTTTTGAGTTTTGCTAACCAACCCCCTCAACAACATACCCAAAGTTCTATTATTCACCTTCGTTTTCCCATCAGTTTGTGGATCATGGGATGTACTAAAAAGTAACTTAGTACCAACTTTCCTCCACAAAGTGTTCCAAATGTAACTCAAAAACAAGGAATCCCTATCAGAAACAATAGTTTTACGAATAATATGCAAGCGGACCACTTCTTTAAAGTACAAATCAGAAAGATTAGATGAATCATTGGTTTTATGACATGGCAAAAAGTGAGCCATTTTTGAAAACCTATCCACCACCAATATAATGGATTCCTTCCTCCTTTGAGTTCTAGGCAAAGCCATACTGAATTCCATCGACACATCTTGCCAAGGACGAATACGAACCGTCAAAGGAGTGTAAACACCATGCTTGAAAGTTTTTTCGTCATCCGACATGTAACACACTTCCCCACTATGTTGGTTACATCCCTAACATCTTTAGGCCAGAAGAAATGTTCTTAAAGCACCTTCAAAGTTTTGGTAATGGAAAAATGACCCGCCAAACCACCACCATGAGCTTCACGAATCAGCAACTCCCGTATTGCATGTTTAGGGACACAAAGGTCATTGCCTTTTGATGCCTTTATGGGCTTGATTAAGTGAGTGGGGTTGTGTTTAGGTAAATTAAGCTAGAATAACAACCACAAATGGTAGGTGTATAGGAAAAAATGGATAGATTAGTAAAAAATCAAGACCTACTAAGTTGTATACTCGTGAAAACTATCCAAGAAATAATATTTGTTTGAATGCGTATCAATTCAAGAACACATCTCGACTATGACAAGTAGTGAACTATAACTATAGTTCAAAGTGAACAAAGGTTATTTTGATTAAAATTTCATCTATCTCTTTTTTCCATGCATAATTGGCTTATATGAAGCCTTTATAACAAAGTTGGTGGTTACTTGCCACCCAACCAACTACTCAATAAAACTAATAATGGAAATTAAAGAAACTCATGAAACCACACAAAAAAACGTCTGACACACTAATGAATGAAAAAAGCATCCACGCTCCACTAAGGAGCAAAAAGAAGCATTAAAGTGTAACCCAAATCCACCAAAGAGTGTCAACAATGGCTAGAAGGCTTGATGAAGCAAAAAGTAACATTTTGAGAACTTATTAAGCCTTTACAATGTTGCCCTAGCCTTCATGCGACCCCAATTCTATACGTAGGTTACCATGCACAACCGAACCATTGAGTACAAACCACCCTCTAGCCTACTAGCAATCACTAACCCATCAACTTTTTCGGCTTTCCATGAGCCATGCATGGATCCTCCCCTCCCTCTTTGAAAGGAAATGACCTTAATTCATAAAGGCCATCCTCAACAAGATACGGTGAAAGGTCTCCCACATTAAAGGTAGCATGCACTCCATGCTCTCGTCCCAAATCAACCTTATAAGTATTATCATTGACATGTGTCACCACATTGTAAGGACCTCAGGGCTTGGCATCAACTTTTGTTCTTCCCTTTGTTAGCAAAACGTTCTTTCCTCATATGCACCTAAACCAAGTCACCATCTTGTAAGACACGTGGTTTCCTATGCATGTTGGAATTTTGTTTGTACACGTCATTCACAGCTTCAATCTTCACACAAACTTGTGGGTGTAGGTACATCATGGCCTTCAAATTGTCATTTGCATCCTTGTGAACCAATTCATCATTTGGAAATGGAATCAAACACAAAGGCTTGTAAGGATTCACACCATACACCACTTACGAAGGCTTACGGACCTTCAGCTTTTGGCGTCAACTTTTGTTCTTCCTTTTGTTTGGAAAACGTTCTTTCCTCATATGCACCTAAACCAAGTCACCGTCTTGAAAGACACGAGGTTTCCTATACATGTTGGAATTCTATTTGTACACGTCATTCACGGCTTCAATCTTCACACGAGCTTGTTTGTGTAGTTTCGTCATGGCCTTCAACTTGTCCTTAGCATCCTTGTGAACCAATTAATCTTTTGGAAATGGAATAATATACAAAGGCTTGTAAGGATTCACACCATACACCCCTTACAAAGGCTTGTAAGGACCTTCAGCTCTTGGCATCAACTTTTGTTCTTGCTTTTGTTAGGAAAACATTCTTTCCTCATATGCACCTAAACCAAGTCACCAGCTTGAAAGACATGTGGTGTCCTATGCATGTTGGAATTCAATTTGTACACGTCATTCATGGCTTCAATCTTCACAAGAACTTGTTGGTGTAGTTTCATCTTGGCCTTCAACTTGTCATTAGCATCCTTGTGAACCAATTCAACGTTTAGAAATGGAATCAAATATAAAGGCTTGTAAGGATTCACACCATACATCACTTATAAAGGACAGTAACCTGTAGCATAAGTAGGAGAACGATTACAGGCAAACTCAGCATGTGCAAGTTTGATGTCCAACTGTTTAGTAGTTTTGCTAACCAACCCCCTCAACAACATACCCAAAGTACAAACTTTGGGTATGTGGATGATGGGACGCACTAAAAAATAACTTAGTACCAACTTTCCTCCACAAAGTGTTCCAAATGTAACTCAAAAACAAGGAATCCCTATTAAAAACAATAGTTTTAGGAATAATATGCAAGCGAACCACTTCTTTAAAGTACAAATTAGACACATTAGATGAATCATTGGTTTTATGACATGGCATAAAGTGAGCCGTTTTTGAAAACCTATCCACCACCACTATAATGGATTCCTTCCCCCTAAGAGTTCTAGGCAAAGCCATACTGAATTCTATTGACACATCTTGCCAAGGATGAATAGGAAACGACAAAGGAGTGTAAACACCATGCTTGAAAGTTTTTTTCGTCATCCAACATGTAACACACTTGCCCACTATGTTGGTTACATCCCTAACATCTTTAGGCCAGAAGAAATGTTCTTAAAGCACCTTCAAAGTTTTGGTAATGGAAAAATGACCCGCCAAACCACCACCATGAGCTTCACGAATCAACAACTCCCGTATTGCATGTTTAGGGACACAAAGGTGATTGCCTTTTGATGCCTTTATGGGCTTGATTAAGTGAGTGGGGCTGTGTTTAGGTAAATTAAGCTAGAATAACAACCACAATTGATAGGTGTATTGGAAGAAATGGATCGATTAGTAACAAATCAAGACCTACTAAGTTGTATACCCGTGAAAACTATCCAAGACATAATATTTGTTTGAATGCGTATCAAGTCAAGAACACATCTCGACTATGACAAGTAGTGAACTATAACTATAATTCAAAGTGAACAAAGGTTCTTTTGATTAAAGTTTCATCTATCTCTTTTTTCCATGGATAATTGGCTTATATGAAGCCTTTATTACAAAGTTGGTGGTTACAAACCACCCAACCAACTACTTAGTAAAACTAATAATGGAAATTAAAGAAACTCATGAAACCACACAAAAAAACGTCTGACACACTAATGAATGATAAAAGCGTCCATGCTCCATTAAGGAGCAAAAAGAAGCATTAAAATGTAACCCAAATCCACCGAAGAGTATCAGTGATGGCTAAAAGGCTTGATGAAGCCAAAAGTAACGGTTTTGAGTACTTATTAAGCCTTTAAAATGTTGCCCTATCCTTCATGCGACCCTAATTCAATACGTAGGTTACCATGCACAACCCAACCATTGAGTACAAACCACCTTCTAGCCTACTAGTAATCACCTTTTTCGGCTTTTCATGAGCCATGCATGGATCCTCCCCTCCCTCTTTGAAAGGAAATGACCTTAATTCATCAAGGACATCCTCAACAAGATATGGTGAAACGTCTCCTACATTAAAGGTAGCATGCACTCCATGGTCTTGTCCTAGATCAACCTTATAAGTATTATCATTGACATGTGTCACCACTTTGTAAGGACCTTCAGCTGATGGCATCAACTTTTGTTCTTCCTTTTGTTAGCAATACGTTCTTTCCTCATATGCACCTAAACCAAGTCACCATCTTGTAAGACACGTGGTTTCCTATGCATGTTGGAATTCTATTTGTACACGCCATTCACAGCTTCAATCTTCACACAAACTTGTTGGTGTAGTTACATCATGGCCTTCAAATTGTCATTTGCATCGTTGTGAACCAATACATCATTTGGAAATGGAATCAAATACAAAGGCTTGTATGGATTCACTCCATACACCACTTACGAAGGCTTATAAGGACCTTCAACTTTTGGCATCAACTTTTGTTCTTCCTTTTGTTTGGAAAACGTTCTTTCCTCATATGCACCTAAACCAAGTCACCATCTTGAAAGACACGAGGTTTCCTATACATGTTGGAATTTTATTTATACACGTCATTCACGGCTTCAATCTTCACACGAGCTTGTTGGTGTAGTTTCTTCCGGGCCTTCAACTTGTCATTCGCATCCTTGTGAGCCAATTCATCATTTGGAAATTGAATAATATACAAAGGCTTGTAAGGATTCACACCATAGACCACTTACAAAGGCTTGTAAGGACCTTCAGCTCTTGGCATCAACTTTTGTTCTTCCTTTTGTTACGAAAACGTTCTTTCCTCATATGCACCTAAACCAAGTCACCATCTTGAAAGACATGTGGTTTCCTATGCATGGTTGAATTCTATTTGTACACGTCATTCATGGCTTCAATCTTCACAAGAACTTGTTGGTGTAGTTTCATCATGGCCTTCAACTTGTCATTAGTATCCCTGTGAACCAATTCATCGTTTGAAAATGGAATCAAATATAAAGACTTGTAAGGATTCACACTATACCCCACTTATAAAGGGAGTGACCTGTAGCATAAATAGGAGAACGATTACAGGCAAACTCAGCCTGTGCAAGTTTGATGTCCAACTGTTTTTGAGTTTTGCTAACCAACCCCCTCAATAAACGTACCCAAAGTTCTATTAGTCACCTTCGTTTGCCCATCAGTTTGTGGATGATGGGACGTACTAAAAAGTAACTTTGTACCAACTTTCCTCCACAATGTGTTCCAAATGTAACTCAAAAACAAGGAATCCCTATCAGAAACAATAGTTTTACGAATAATATGCAAGCGAACCACTTCTTTAAAGTACAAATCAGAGACATTAGATGAATCATTGGTTTTATGACATGGCATAAAGTGAGCCATTTTTGAAAACCTATCCACCACCACTATAATGGATTCCTTCCCCCTTTGAGTTCTAGCAAAATCCATACTAAATTCCATTGACACCTCTTGCCAAGGACGAATAGGAACCGACAAAGGAGTGTAAACACCATGCTTGAAAGTTTTTTTCGTCATCCGACATGTAACAAAGTTGCCCACTATGTTGGTTACATCCCTAACATATTTAGGCCAGAAGAAATGTTCTTAAAGCACCTTCAAAGTTTTGGTAATGGAAAAAACCACCACCATGAGCTTCACGAATCAGCAACTCCTGTATTGCATGTTTAGGGACACAAAGGTCATTGCCTTTTGATGCCTTTATGGGCTTGATTAAGTGAGTGGGGCTGTGTTTAGGTAAATTAAGCTACAATAACAACCACAATTGATAGGTGTATAGGAAGAAATGGATAGATTAGTAACAAATCAAGACCTACTAAGTTGTATACCCGTGAAAACTATCCAAGACATAATATTTGTTTGAATGCGTATCAAGTCAAGAACACATCTCGACTATGACAAGTAGTGAACTATAACTATAATTCAAAGTGAACAAAGGTTCTTTTGATTAAAGTTTCATCTATCTCTTTTTTCAATGGATAATTGGCTTATATGAAGCCTTTATTACAAAGTTGGTGGTTACAAACCACCCAACCAACTACTTAGTAAAACTAATAATGGAAATTAAAGAAACTCATGAAACCACACAAAAAAACGTCTGACACACTAATGAATGATAAAAGCATCCATGCTCCATTAAGGAGCAAAAAGAAGCATTAAAATGTAACCCAAATCCACCGAAGAGTATCTACAATGGCTAAAAGGCTTGATGAAGCCAAAAGTAACGGTTTTGAGAACTTATTAAGCCTTTAAAATGTTGCCCTATCCTTCATGCGACCCTAATTCAATACGTAGGTTACCATGCACAACCCAACCATTGAGTACAAACCACCTTCTAGCCTACTAGTAATCACTAACCCATCACTTTTTTCGGTTTTTCATGATCCATGCATGGATCCTCCCCTCCCTCTTTGAAAGGAAATGACCTTAATTCAACAAGGCCATCCTCAACAACATACTGTGAAAGGTCTCCCACATTAAAGGTAGCATGCACTCCATGCTTTCGTCCCACATCAACCTTATAAGTATTGTCATCGACATGTGTCACCACTTTTTAAGGACCTTCAGCGCTTGGCATCAACTTTTGTTCTTCCCTTTGTTAGCAAAACGTTCTTTCCTCATATGCACCTAAACCAAGTCACCATCTTGTAAGACACATGGTTTCCTATGCATGTTGAAATTTTGTTTGTACACGTCATTCACAGCTTCAATCTTCACACAAACTTGTTGGTGTAGTTACATCATGGCCTTCAAATTGTCATTTGCATCCTTGTGAAAAAATTCATCATTTGGAAATGGAATCAAATACAAAGGCTTGTAAGGATTCACACCATACACCACTTACGAAGGCTTAAGGACCTTCAACATTTGGCATCAACTTTAGTGATTCCTTTTGTTTGGAAAACGTTCTTTCCTCATATGCACCTAAACCAAGTCACCATCTTGAAAGACACGAGGTTTCCTATACATGTTGGAATTCTGATTGTACACGTCATTCACGGCTTCAATCTTCACACGAGCTTGTTGGTGTAGTTTCGTCATGGCCTTCAACTTGTCATTAGCATCCTTGTGAACCAATTCATCATTTGGAAATGGAATAATATACAAAGGCTTGTAAGGATTAACACCATACACCACTTACAAAGGCTTGTAAGGACCTTCAGCTCTTTGCATCAACTTTTGTTCTTCCTTTTGTTAGGAAAACGTTCTTTCCTCATATGCACCTAAACCAAGTCACCAGCTTGAAAGACATGTGGTTTCCTACGCATGTTGGAATTCTGTTTGTACACATCATTCATGGCTTGAATCTTCACAAGAACTTGTTGGTGTAGTTTCATCATGGCCTTCAACTTGTCATTAGCATCCTTGTGAACCAATTCAACGTTTGGAAATGGAATCAAATATAAAGGCTGGTAAGGATTCACACAATACATCACTTATAAAGGACAGTGACCTGTAGGATAAGTAGGAGAACGATTACAGGCAAACTCAGCATGTGCAAGTTTGATGTCCAACTATTTTTGAGTTTTGCTAACCAACCCCCTCAACAACATACCCAAAGTTCTATTATTCACCTTCGTTTTCCCATCAGTTTGTGGATGATGGGATGTACTAAAAAGTAACTTAGTACCAACTTTCCTCCACAAAGTGTTCCAAATGTAACTCAAAAACAAGGAATCCCTATCAGAAACAATAGTTTTACGAATAATATGCAAGCGGACCACTTCTTTAAAGTACAAATCAGAAAGATTAGATGAATCATTGGTTTTATGACATGGCAAAAAGTGAGCCATTTTTGAAAACCTATCCACCACCAATATAATGGATTCCTTCCTCCTTTGAGTTCTAGGCAAAGCCATACTGAATTCCATCGACACATCTTGCCAAGGACGAATACGAACCGTCAAAGGAGTGTAAACACCATGCTTGAAAGTTTTTTCGTCATCCGACATGTAACACACTTGCCCACTATGTTGGTTACATCCCTAACATCTTTAGGCCAGAAGAAATGTTCTTAAAGCACCTTCAAAGTTTTGGTAATGGAAAAATGACCCGCCAAACCACCACCATGAGCTTCACGAATCAGCAACTCCCGTATTGCATGTTTAGGGACACAAAGGTCATTGCCTTTTGATGCCTTTATGGGCTTGATTAAGAGAGTGGGGTTGTGTTTAGGTAAATTAAGCTAGAATAACAACCACAAATGATAGGTGTATGGGAAGAAATGGATACATTAGTAACAAATCAAGACCTACTAAGTTGTATACTCGTGAAAACTGTCCAAGACATAATATTTGTTTGAATGCGTATCAAGTCAAGAACACGTCTCAACTATAACAAGTAGTGAAATATAACTATAATTAAAAGTGAACAAAGGTTCTTTTGATTAAAATTTCATCTATCTCTTTTTCCATGCATAATTGGCTTATATGAAGCCTTTATATCAAAGTTGGTGGTTACAAACCAACCACCCAACTACTCAGTAAAACTAATAATGGAAATTAAAGAAACTCATGAAACCACACAAAAAAAAACGTCTGACACACTAATTAATGAAAAAACGTCCATGCTCCATTAAGTAGCAAAAAGAAGCATTAAAGTGTAACCCAAATCCACCAAAGAGTATCAACAATGGCTAGAAGGTTTGATGAACCAAAAAGTAACGGTTTTGAGCACTTAATAAGCCTTTAAAATATTGCCCTGACCTTCACGCGACCCTAATTCAATACGTAGGTTGCCATGCACAACCCAACCATTAAGTACAAACCACCTTCTAGCCTACTAGTAATGACTAATCCATCACCTTTTTCGGCTTTTCATGACCCTTGCATGGATCCTCCCCTCCCTCTTTGGAAGGAAATGACCTTAATTCATCAAGGCCATCCTCAACAAGATACGGTGAAAGCTCTCCCACATTAAAGGTAGCATGCACTCCATGGTCTCCTCCCAGATCCACCTTATAAGCATTATCATTGACATGTGTCATCACTTTGTAAGGACCTTCAGCTCTTGGCATCAACTTTTGTTCTTCCTTTTGTTAGGAAAACGTTCTTTCCTCATATGCTCCTAAACCAAGTCACCATCTTGTAAGACACGTGGTTTCCTATGCATATTGGAATTCTGTTTGTACATGTCATTCACAGCTTCCTTCTTCACACAAACTTGTTGGTGTAGTTACATCATGGCCTTCAAATTGTCATTTGCATCCTTGTGAACTAATTCATCATTTGGAAATGGAATCAAATACAAAGGCTTGTAAGGATTCACACCATACACCACTTACGAAGGCTTATAAGGACCTTCAGCTCTTGGCATCAACTTTTGTTCTTCCTTTTGTTTGGTCAACGTTCTTTCCTTATATGCACCTAAATTAAGTCACCATCTTGAAAGACACGTGCTTTCCTATACATGTTGGAATTGTACTCGTCATTCACGGCTTCAGTCTTCTCACGAGCTTGTTGGTGTAGTTTCACCATGGCCTTCAACTTGTCATTAGCATACTTGTGAACCAATTCATCGTTTGGAAATGGAATCAAATACAAACGCTTTTAAGGATTCACACGATACACCACTTACAAAAGCTTGTAAGGACAGCTCTCGACATCAACTTTTGTTCTTCCTTTTGTTAGGAAAACATTATTTCCTCATATACACCTAAACTATGTCACCAGCTTGAAAGACATGTGGTTTCCTATGCATGTTGGAATTTTGTTTATACACGTCATTCATGTCTTCAATCTTCAAAAGAACTTGTATGTGTAGTTTCATCATGGCCTTCAACTTGTCATTAGCATCCTTGTGAACCAATTCATCGTTTGGAAATGGAATCAAATATAAAGGCTTGTAAGGATTCACACCATACATCAGTTATAAAGGACAGTGACCTGTAGCATAAGTAGGAAAACGATTACAGGGAAACACAGCATGTGCAAGTTTGATGTCCAACTATTTTTGAGTTTTGCTAACCAACCCCCTCAACAACATACCCAAAGTTCTATTAGTCATCTTCGTTTGCCCGTCAGTTTGTGGATGATGGGACGTACTAAAAAATAACTTAGTACCAACTTTCCTCCACAAAGTGTTCCAAATGTAAGTCAAAAACAAGGAATCCCTATCAGAAACAATAGTTTTAGGAATAATATACAAGCGAACCACTTCTTTAAAGTACAAATCAAACACATTAGATGAATGGGTTTTATGACATGGCATAAAGTGAGCCATTTTTGAAAACCTATCCACCACCACTATAATGGATCCATTCCTCCTTTGAGTTCTAGGCAAAGCCATACTGAATTCCATCGACACATCTTGCCAAGGACGAATACGAACCGTCAAAGGAGTGTAAACACCATGCTTGAAAGTTTTTTTCGTCATCCGACATGTAACACACTTTCCCACTATGTTGGTTACATCCCTAACATCTTTAGGATAGAAGAAATGTTCTTAAAGCACCTTCAAAGTTTTGGTAATGGAAAAATGACCCGCCAAACCACCACCATGAGCTTCACGAATCAGCAACTCCCGTATTGCATGTTTAGGGACACAAAGGTCATTGCCTTTTGATGCCTTTATGGGCTTGATTAAGAGAGTGGGGTTGTGTTTAGGGAAATTAAGCTAGAATAACAACCACAAATGATAGGTGTATGGGAAGAAATGGATAGATTAGTAACAAATCAAAACCTACTAAGTTGTATACTCGTGAAAACTGTCCAAGACATAATATTTGTTTGAATGCGTATCAAGTCTAGAACACGTCTCAATTATGACAAGTAGTGAAATATAACTATAATTCAAAGTGAACAAAGGTTCTTTTGATTAAAATTCCATCTATCTCTTTTTTCCATGCATAATTGGCTTATATGAAGCCTTTATAACAAATTTGATGGTTACAAACCACCCACCCAACTACTCAGTAAAACTAATAATGGAAATTAAAGAAACTCATGAAACCACACAAAAAAAACGTCTGACACACTAATGAATGAAAAAAGTGTCCATGCTCCATTAAGTAGCAAAAAGAAGCAATAAAGTGTAACCCAAATCCACCAAAGAGTATCAACAATGACTAGAAGGCTTGATGAAGCAAAAAGTAACGATTTTGAGCACTTATTAAGCCTTTAAAATGTTGCCCTAGCCTTCATGCGACCCTAATTCAATACGTAGATTACCATACACAACCCAACCGTTGAGTATAAACCTCCTTCTAGCCTACTATTAATCAATCACTAATCCATCACCTTTTTCGGCTTTTAATGAGCCATGCATGGATCCTCCCCTCCCTCTTTGAAAGTAAATGACCTTAATTCAAAAAGGCCATCCTCAACTAGATACGGTGAAAGCTCTCCCACATTAAAGGTAGCATGCACTCCATGGTCTCCTCCCAGATCCACCTTATAAGCATTATCATTGACATGTGTCGTCACTTTGTAAGGACCTTCCGCTCTTGGCATCAACTTTTGTTCTTCCTTTTGTTAGGAAAACGTTCTTTCTTCATATGCACCTAAACCAAGTCACCATCTTGTAAGACATGTGGTTTCCTATACATGTTGGAATTCTGTTTGTACATGTCATTCACAGCTTCCATCTTCACACAAAGTTGTTGGTGTAGTTACATCATGGCCTTCAAATAGTCATTTGCATCCTTGTGAACCAATTCATCATTTGGAAATGGAATCAAATACAAAGGCTTGTAAGGATTCACACCATACACCACTTACAAAAGCTTGTAAGCACAGCTCTCGGCATCAACTTTTGTTCATCCTTTTGTTAGGAAAACATTATTTCCTCATATACACCTAAACCATGTCACCATCTTGAAAGACACGTGGTTTCCTATGCAAGTTGGAATTCTATTTGTACACGTCATTCACGGCTTCAATCTTCACAAGAACTTGTTAGAGTAGTTTTATCATGGCCTTCAACTTGTCATGAGCATCCTTGTGAACCAATTCATCGTATGGAAATGGAATCAAATATAAAGGCTTGTAAGGATTCACACCATACACCACTCATAAAGGAGAGTGACATGTAGCATAAGTAGGAGAACGATTACAGGCAAACTCAGCATGTGCAAGTTTGATGTCCAACTGTTTTTGAATTTTGCTAACCAACCCCCTCAACAACGTACCCAAAGTTCTATTAGTCACCTTCGTTTGCCCATCAGTTTGTGGATGATGGGACGTACTAAAAAGTAACTTAGTACCAACTTTCCTCCACAAAGTGTTCCAAATGTAACTCAAAAACAAGGAATCCCTATCAGAAACAATAGTTTTAGGAATAATATGCAAGCGAACCACTTCTTTAAAGTACAAGTCAGACACAATAGATGAATCATTGGTTTTATGACATGGCATAAAGTGAGCCATTTTTAAAAACCTATCCACCACCACTATAATGGATTCCTTCCCCCCTTTGAGTTCTAGGCAAAGCCATACTAAATACCATTGACACATCTTGCCTAGGACGAATAGGAACCGACAAAGGAGTGTAAACACCATGCTTGAAAGTTTTTTTCATCATCTGACATGTAACACACTTTCCCGTTATGTTGGTTACATCCCTAACATCTTTAGGCCAGAAGAAATGTTCTTAAAGCACCTTCAAAGTTTTGGTAATGGAAAAATGACCCGCCAAACCACCACCATGAGCTTCACGAATCAGCAACTCCCATATTGCATGTTTAGGGACACAGAGGTCATTGCCTGTTGATGCCTTTATGGGCTTGATTAAGTGAGGGGGGCTGTGTTTAGGTAAATTAAGCTAGAATAACAACCACAAATGATAGGTGTATGGGAAGAAATGGATAGATTAGTAACAAATCAAGACCTACTAAGTTGTATACTCTTGAAAACTATCCATGACATAATATTTGTTTGAGTTCGTATCAAGTAAAGAACACGTCTCGACTATGACAAGTAGTGAACTATAACTATAATTCAAAGTGAACAAAGGTTATTTTGATTAAAATTCCATCTGTCTCTTTTTTCCATTTATAATTGGTTTATATGAAGCCTTTATAAAAAAGTTGGTGGTTACTAGCCACCCAACCAACTACTCAGTAAAACTAATAATGGAAATTAAAGAAACTCATTAAACCACACAAAAAAACGTCTGACACACTAAAGAATGAAAAAAAGTGTCCACGCTCCATTAAGGAGCAAAAAGAAGCATTAAAGTGTAACCCAAATCCACCAAAGAGTATCAACAATGGCTAGAAGGCTTGATGAAGCAAAAAGAAACATTTTTGAGCACTTATTAAGCCTTTAAAATGTTGCCCTAGCCTTCATGCGACCCTAATTCAATATGTAGGTTACCATGCACAACCTAACCATTGAGTAGCAACCACCTTCTAGCCTACTAGTAATCACTAATCTATCACCTTTTTCGGCTTTTCATGACCCATGCATGGATCCTCCCCTCCCTCTTTGAAAGGAAATGACCTTAATTCATCAAGGCCATCCTCAACAAGATACGGTGAAAGGTCTCCCACATTAAAGGTAGCATGCACTCCATGCTCTCGTCCCAGATGAACCTTATAAGTATTACCATTGACATGTGTCACCACTTTGTAAGGACCTTCAGCTCTTGGCATCAACTTTTGTTCTTCCCTTTGTTAGCAAAACGTTCTTTTCTTATATGCACCTAAACCAAGTCACCATCTTGTAAGACACATGGTTTCCTATGCATGTTGGAATTTTGTTTGTACACGTCATTCACAGCTTCAATCTTCACACAAACTTGTTGGTGTAGTTACATCATGGCCTTCAAATTGTCATTTGCATCCTTGAAAACCAATTCATCATTTGGAAATGGAATGAAATACAAAGGTTTGTAAGGATTCACACCATACACCACTTACGAAGGCTTATAAGGACCTTCAACTCTTGGCATCAACTTTTGTTCTTCCTTTTGTTTAGAAAACATTGTTTCCTCATATGCACCTAAACCAAGTCCCCATCTTGAAAGACACGTGGTTTCCTATACATGTTGGAATTTTGTTTGTACACGTCATTCATGGCTTCAATCTTCACACGAGCTTGTTCGTATAGTTTCGTCATGGCCTTCTACTTATCATTAGAATCCTTGTGAACCAATTCATTGTTTGGAAATGGAATCAAATATAAAGGCATGTAAGGATTCACACCATACACTACTTATAAAGGAGAGTGACCTGTAGCATAAGTAGGAGAACGATTACAGGCAAACTCAGCATGTGCAAGTTTAATGTCCAACTGTGTTTAAGTTTTGCTAACCAACCCCGTCAACTACGTACCCAAAGTTCTATTAGTCACCTTTGTTTGCCCATGAGTTTGTGGATGATGGGACGTACTAAAAAGTAACTTAGTACCAATTTCCCTCCGCAAAGTGTTCCAAATGTAACTCAAAAATAAGGAATCCCTATCAAAAACAATAGTTTTAGAATAATATGCAAGCAAACCACTTCATTAAAGTACAAATCAGACCCAATAGATGAATCATTGGTTTCATGACATGGCATAAAGAGAGCCATTTTTGAAAACCTATCCACTACCACTATAATGGATTCCTTCCCCCTTTGAGTTCTAGGCAAAGCCATACTGAATTCCATTGACACATCTTGCCACGGACGAATAGGAACTGTCAAAGGAGTGTAAACACCATGCTTAAAAGTTTTTTTCGTCATCCGACATGAGACACACTTGCCCACTATGTTGGTTACATCCCTAACATCTTTAGGCCAGAAGAAATGTTCTTAAAGCACCTTCAAAGTTTTGGTAATGGTAAAATGACCCACCAAACCACCACTATGTGCTTCACGAATCAGAAACTCCCGTATTGCATGTTTAGGGACACAATGGTGATTGCCTTTTGATGCCTTTATGTGATTGATTAAGTGAGTGGAGCTGTGTTTAGGTAAATTAAGCTAGAATAACAGCCACAAATGATAGGTGTATGGGAAGAAATGGATCGATTAGTAAAAAATCAAGACCTACTAAGTTATATACTCGTGAAAACTATGCAAGACATAATATTTGTTTGAATGCGTATCAAGTCAAGAACACGTTTCGACTATGACAAGACCTACTCTCTCTCCTCCAATCGAAGCTCTAGGTCCAAAATCATCAAATTAAAGCTCGAAATCATCAAGGTAACTATCCTAGCTCATAGTATAACATCTTTAGTCTTCAAATTCATGTTTAATCTATGAAATAGGACCATTAACATGAGTTTACGGCCCTAGAACAGGCCTAGGCCGTGAACTCACATAAAATGGGTTTTGGAGCCCAAAAACCCTCCCAAATCACTTATGGAGCTTGGATATGGCTTAAGGACTTATTTGAATGGACTAGGAACACCTTAAACATGAGTTTACGGCCCAAGCACATGCTTGGACCGTAAACACCCTTTCTTGGGTAGTAAACTCCTTTTAAGGTGTTAAGAAGCCCCTTAAACACCTCATAAGACTTGGAATAAAGTCTAAAAGCAACCACAAATGAGTTAGGGGCCTTAAACTTGATGAAAACCACCCCCATAGGAGCTTACGGCCGTAACACCCCCAAGGATAGGTTCCTGGGTGGTAAACTCCTATATTTTAGTCAAATGATGCCATAAATTCATCCTAAGGCTTGTTTAGTGACTTAGAATCACAGTGATTGACCTAGGACCACCAAAACACCAAAGGAGTGGGTATGAGGGAGCTTACGGCCGTAAACTCATAGTTTACTGCCGTAAACTCCTTGTAATGGTCCATATGTTGGTTTAATCACTTCCATAGCCTTAGAACTAAGCCTAGCATCATCCCCCAAATGTTGTAAGACCATTTAGCACCCAAGAACCCACAACCCATGCGTTTACGGCCGTAAACTCATGGGGATATGGTCGTTAGGGCTGTAAACTCCCCTAGAAGTTTACTCTTGAAGAGCAAACTCCAAATCTATGCCCTATACATCCATAGATGTCACCCAGGTCACTCCAAACATTTGTAATGAAGTGTTTTCGCGTCTCGAAGTGAATATTCATATTTGATTAGTAGTCCAAAGCCTAATTAGATACTAATGTGTATCTCTTCATATTACGTAGGAACCTCGTGCGTTTTAAAGTCCTGAGCTGACGTTTAGCATCCAAACCAACACGTTCCTCGACCGGTGAGTTCATACCCCTACTCTTTTTCCGTGTTTTTCAAATGTTTTCAGGGGGGAATACAAGCAAAAGTACAAGGAAATCTTGTACTCAAACTTTTTATTTCAGTTCAAATGTTTATATTTTTTATGCTTTTAATATCGAAAACCGTAATAACCAATAGTTCGAATTGCAGAGTTAGCTTTCAGACTAATCATATATTTCTTGATAAAGTGTTATAAACTATGTTATATTTCATAATTTGCAAAGGATTCATACTAATCATAAATTAGGATTAGTACTAATAAGATACGCCTTCGGATAGTAACAGAACGATGAAAGTATAGTTAGGAACAGAAGGACGAAAGTACAGTTAGGAACAGAACGTCGAAAGTACAGCTAGGAACAGAACGAATACGAAAGTACGCCTTTGGATGACACCAAGACTTCGGAAATATAGCTAGTGTACACCTTGAGTGTCACCAGAGTTTCGGAAATAACTCGAAAGTGCACCTTTGGATATCGACAGAGTTTCAAAAACATACGCCTTTGGATGTCGACAGAGCTTCGGAAATACGTCTAAAGTATGCCTTTGGAAGTCACCAGAACATCGAATATACAGTTAGTGTACGTTTCCGAGTGTATCCAAATATTCGAAAATGCCGCTAAGTATAGTAGATATTCGACATTCGCGTGTAGGATAAGTAGGATATCAGAATACCTAACTAATACTACAAGTATGGTAGATACTAGTACATTGCAATCCGAATGAAGAACTAACCACGACTAATAGGAAAATAAGGGTTTTTCCTGGGATAACATAACTGCTCTTAACTAAATTGTGTAACGGATCGATAACTAAACTCTACTTATAAAAAAATATGGGATATTCTTGGATAACGACTTTTTCAGAAAAACCAAAGGAAACTTGTTCTTTTTCAAAAATAAACCGCTTATGAACTCACCAGCTTTATGCTGATTTTCAAACTGCTTGTATTCTCAGGTTCACATTAGACATGTACACCACGATCTTTTGGAGAAGACGGAGCGTATAGAAGACTCGTCTTAGCTTTTGTACATATGATATATATATATATATATATATATATATATATATATATATATATATATATATATATATATATATATATATATATATGTAACAACCCGAAGTTGTTCATCACCGATAACCCGTACTACCCGTAAAGATTCGCCGTTTGTCAATCGTTCCGTTTTCATTTTGGGTTGAATAATTTAAATTTATGTGTTATTATAAATCCAATGAGTGTCCGAATCCTTTAGGAACTCATGAATCTAGCCCAAAAATGTTTATTTCAAAAAGTTAGAAACGTCCCCGCCGGGTGACAGAAATTTAATCGGGTGCGACCTAAAGCCTCGTTTAAAGCCGGTATCGGGTAGAATTCCACCGTGTCCAAGTTTTAGGACCTATATAAACATGTTTAAACATTCATTTGAAGCTTTTTCTTCCTCTCTCTACTCTCTCTCTAACCTCTCTCCTAAAATCCAAGTTTAAGGGTCCAAAACTCAATTTTAAGGCCTCAAATCTCTAAGGTACCTTTCTAAACTCATTTTATAGCATATTTGGCCTTCAAATTCGAGATTAATACATGAATTAAGACCATGTAGATGAGTTTACGGCCCTGGAAGGAGCTTGGGCCGTAAACACATATTTAGTGGGTTTTTATGCCTTTAAACCCCTCCGAAACAATTTTGGGACTTAGATATGGCTAGATGGCTTTATGGAATGGACCTAGATTGCCTTAAACTATCATTTAGAGACTTGTATAGGAGTTTACGGCCAAGGATGGTGTTTAGGCCGTAAACTCATAATAATAGGGTTTTTAAGCCCTTAAACCCTTCCTAAACCTCAACAAGACATGGATATGACTTCTAGAATAATTGCTTTAGCCTTGGAACACTTTAAACATAAATTTTGGGGGATTTATATGAGTTTACGGTCAAGACATGTGCTTGGGCCGTAAACTCCTCCAACTTGGGTATAAATTCATTTTCAAGGTGTTAGAAAGCCATCCAACACCACTAAAAGCCTTGGAATAAATCATAGAACCAACCAAAAATAGTTTAGGGGCTTTAAAAACAACCAAACTCATCATTTGAGAGTTTACGGCCATAGCATGTGTTCCATGGCCGTAAACTCCTAAAAGCATGTCCAAAGTCCCTCAAAAATCCATACAAGGCTAGGAAAAATCATTAGAATCACATGTGATTGATTAAAGGACCAAAACATTAAGGATTCTATGTATGGGGGAGTTTACAGCCGTAAACTCCATGTTTACAGCCGTAAACTCCAAATAAATGGTCCCTATGTGTGTTATAATCTATTCCAAAGTCAAAAACCAAAGTCTAGCATTTATCCCTAAGAGTTTGAAGCCATTTTGCACCATAAACCACCCCACCATGAGTTTACGGTCGTAAAATCATGGGGAATGGGTGTTTTAGATCAAAAACTCTTGTATGAGTTTACTCATGGGGAGTAAACTCAAGTTCCAAGTCCCTAGTGCCATTACACGTCATTAAACGCCACCCGGGTCCCTCCAAACACTCGTAATGGGGTGTTTTCGCGACTATAAGTGTTTGTCCCTAACAAATAATCAATCTAAGTCCTAATTAGATACAAATGTGTATCTTTACATTATACTTAGGAACCTCGTGCGTTTGCAACCCCCGGACCAACGTTTAGCATCCGAAATCGTCACGTTTCTCGTTCGGTGAGTTCATACCCCTACGCTTTTTCCGTGTTTTTCAATGTTTTCAGGGGGGGGGGGGAATACAAGCAAACTATAACTGTTTTCAAAAACATAACGTTGATGTGTTTCAAATAATATCTGGCAAATTTATAAACACTTTTACTCCTTATGTATTATGCTGAGCATAAGGGATGATTTATCAATTACAACTAAATAGATTTTAGTTAAGAAAATAACCAAACTAATCAAATTATTATGGGAATAATTTTGGGGTCTTTAGCATTCATTTTATCATGTACTGATATCTGTATAAAGTTATTAGATAAACTATGTCTAATTCAGTTTATTTCCGTATCATTTGAATGTATTGCCAGATAGTTTCATTGTATGTACCTATATTCAATGTATTATGTATCATAATCTTTTGTATGTTTGATACCGTATGAGAACCCTGTGAATAGTTTAGTACTAGCTTGTGAGTTTGTCACTACCGTTTATGGATGATCAGTAAATCCTCCCCGGAAGTGTAACCAGAGTCTCCTAGAGGGAGAGCGAGGAATTTGTGAATAGATCTATTCAGGACTGACAATCCCACACCTTAACTGCTAGCTACAGTTAGGCGGGCACGCCTGGGGTGACAAATTCTGGATATCGTCCGACGTCTGACAAACGTCAAGGAGGTCTCGTTGTCGTATCAGCATGGTTACCCGACTCACAATATGTATTATTATAAGTTTATTCACAGCTTCGATTTTAGAATTTACATCTAGTCCGGGATGGTAATCCCATGGTTTTTAATCTAAAATTTCAAGTATACCAAACTATCTTGTAACTAGTTCAGGATGATAGTCCCAAGGTTTTCAAACTACTTTCTATCTACAATTCGTATTTATTATAGCATTTCATATCTAACTCGGGATAGAAATCCCATGATTTTCAATATATAGTTTTGTGTATTAAACTATACTCTGTGTTATTCAATCAATCTTGCATTTAGGAAAATATGGGATTTTCCTGGGGTTAACATATATCGCGTAATTGAACTGTAACGAAAGATAACCAAACTAACTTTTCATAAGAAAATATGGGATTTTCTTGGATAACAAACCTTTTCGGAAAAACTAAAGGAAACCGATACATTTTCATAAAACAAAACCGCTTATGAACTCACGAGCTTTATGCTGATTTTTAAACTGCTTGTATTCTCAGGTCCACATTAGACAGGTACCCGGCGATATCTTTTGGTGAAGACGAAGCGTTCAGAAGACTCGTCTCAACTTTTGTTTATATGATATATGTATAACACTTGTACGATTTACTTTTGAAACAAATGTAAACTTTCAAATATATGTAATGTAATGGTTGTTTACTGTGATTACTGTGTACATTGGATTTGATACTCAACGTGGAGTCAACCCCGGAAACGTTTCCGCCTTTGGTTTTCGGGGTGTGACAATATATATATATATATATATATATATATATATATATATATATATATATATATATATATATATATGTATATATATATATATATGTATGTAAAACACTACTAACACTTTGCTTTCAGACAATGTAAATGAATCTATGTAATGTAAAGTTTTGTGTTTACTATGCTTACTATGTACATTGGTTGCGATACTTCATGACGTCCTCCGCCCCGGAACGTTTCCGCCATCGGTTTCGGGGTGTGACACATATGCATGTTGGAATTCTATTTGTACACGTCATTCACAACTTCAATCTTCACAAGAACTTGTTGGTGTAGTTTCATCATGGCCTTCAACTTGTCATTAGCATCCTTGTGAACCAATTCATCGTTTGGAAATGGAATCAAATATAAAGGCTTGTAAGGATTCAGACCATACACCACTTATAAAGGAGAGTGACCTGTAGCAAAAGTAGGAGAACAATTACAAGCAAACTCAACATGTGCAAGTTTGATGTCCAACTGTTTTTTAGTTTTGCTAACCAACCCCCTCAATAACGTACGCAAAGTTCTATTAGTCACCTTCATTTGCCCATCAGTTTATGGATGATGGGACGTACTAAAAAGTAACTTAGTACCAACTTTCCTCCACAAAGTGTTCCAAATGTAACTCAAAAATAAGGAATCCCTATCAGAAACAATAGTTTTAGTAATAATATGCAAGCGAGCCACTTCTTTAAAGTACAAATCAGACACATTAGATGAATCATTGGTTTTATGACATGGCATAAAGTGAGCCATTTTTGAAAACCTATCCACCACCACAATAATGGATTCCTCCCCCCTTTGAGTTCTAGGCAAAGCCATACTGAATTCCATTGACACATCTTGCCAAGGAGGAATAGGAAACGACAAAGGAGTGTAAACACCATGCTTGAAAGTTTTTTTCGTTATCCGACATGTTGCCCACTATGTTGGTTACATCGCTAACATCTTTAGGCCATAAGAAATGTTCTTAAAGCACCTTCAAAGTTTTGGTAATGGAAAAATGACCCGCCAAACCACCACCATGAGCTTCACGAATCAGCAACTCCCGTATTGCATGTTTAGGGACACAAAGGTGATTGCCTTTTGATGCCTTTATGGGCTAGATTAAGTGAGTGGGGCTGTGTTTAGGTAAATGAAGCTAGAATAAAAACCACAAATGACAGGTGTATGGGAAGAAATGGATAAACTAGTAACAAATCAAGACCTACTAAGTTGTATACCCGTGAAAACTATCCAAGACATAATATTTGTTTGAATGCGTATCAAGTCAAGAACACGTCTCGACTATGACAAGTAGTGAAATATAACTATAATTCAATGTGAACAAAGGTTCTTTTGATTAAAATTTCATCTATCTCTTTTTCCATGCATAATTGGCTTATATGAAGCCTTTATTACAAAGTTGTTGGTTACAAACCACCCAACCAACTACTCAGTAAAACTAATAATGGAAATTAAAGAAACTCATTAAACCACACAAAAAAACGTCTGACACACTAAAGAATGAAAAAAGTGTCCACGCTCCATTAAGGAGCAAAAAGAAGCATTAAAGTGTAACCCAAATCCACCAAAGAGTATCAACAATGGCTAGAAGGCTTGATGAAGCAAAAAGAAACATTTTTGAGCACTTATTAAGCCTTTAAAATGTTGCCCTAGCCTTCATGCGACCCTAATTCAATACGTAGGTTACCATGCACAATCCCACCATTGAGTACTAACCACCTTCTAGCCTACTAGTAATCACTAATCCATCACCTTTTTCAGCTTTTCATGAGCCATGCATGGATCCCCCTCCCTCTTTGAAAGGAAATGACCTTAATTCAACAAGGCCATCCTCAACAAGATACGGTGAAAGGTCTCCCACATTAAAGGTAGCATGCACTCCATGGTCTCGTCCCAGATACACCTTATAAGCGTTATCATTGACATGTGTCACCACTTTTTAAGGACCTTCAGCTCTTGGCATCAACTTTTGTTCTTCCTTTTATTAGGAAAAAGTTCTTTCCTCATATGCACCTAAACCAAGTCACCATCTTGTAAGACACGTGGTTACCTATGCATGTTGGAATTCTATTTGTACACGTCATTAACGTCTTCAATCTTCACACAAACTTGTTGGTGTAGTTACATCATGGCCTTCAACTTGTCATTTGCATCCTTGTGAACCAATTCATCATTTGGAAACGGAATAAAATACAAAGGATTTTAAGGATTCACACCATACACCACATACAAAGGCTTGTAAGGACCTTCAGCTCTTGGCATTAACTTTAGTTCTTCCTTTTTTAAGTACACGTTCTTTCCTCATATGCACCTAAACCAAGTCACCATCTTGAAAGACACATGGTTTCCTATGCATGTTGGAATTCTGTTTGTACACGTCATTCACAGCTTCAATCTTCACACGAGCTTGTTGGTGTAGTTTCGTCATGGCCTTCAACTTGTCATTAGCATCCTTGTGAACCAATTCATCTTTCGGAAATGGAATAATATACAAAGGCTTGTAAGGATTCATACCATACACCACTTACAAAGGCTTGTAAGGACCTTCAGCTCTTAGCATCAACTTTTGTTCTTCCTTTTGTTAGGAAAACGTCCTTTCCTCATATGCACCTGAACCAAGTCACCATCTTGAAAGACACGTGGTTTCCTATGCATGTTGGAATTCTGTTTGTACACGTCATTCACGGATTCAATCTTCACATGAACTTGTTAGTGTAGTTTCATCTTGGCCTTCAACATGTCATTAGCATCCTTGAGAACCAATTCATCGTTTGAAAATGGAATCAAATATAAAGGCTTGTAAGGATTCACACCATACACCACTTATAAAGGAGAGTGACCTGTAGCATAAATAGGAGAACGATTACATGCAAACTCAGCCGGTGCAAGTTTGATGTCCAACTATTTTTGAGTTTTGCTAACCAACCCCCTCAATAAACATACCCAAAGTTCTATTAGTCACTTTCATTTGCCCATTAGTTTGTGGATAATGGGACGTACTAAAAAGTAACTTTGTACCAACTTTCCTCCACAATGTGTTCCAAATGTAACTCAAAAACAAGGAATCCCTATCAGAAACAATAGTTTTACGAATAATATGCAAGCGAACCACTTCTTTAAAGTACAAATCAGAGACATTAGATGAATCATTGGTTTTATGACATGGCATAAAGTGAGCCATTTTTGAAAACCTATCCACCACCACTATAATGGATTCCTTCCCCCTTTGAGTTCTAGGCAAGGCCATACTGAATTCTATTGACACATCTTGCCAAGGATGAATAGGAAACGACAAAGGAGTGTAAACACCAAGCTTGAAAGTTTTTTTCGTCATCTGATATGTAACACACTTGCCCACTATGTTGGTTACATCCCTAACATCTTTAGGCCAGAAGAAATGTTCTTAAAGCACCTTCAAAGTTTTGGTAATGGAAAAATGACCCGCCAAACCACCACCATGAGCTTCACGAATCAGCAACTCCTGTATTGCATGTTTAGGGACACAAAGGTGATTGCCTTTTGATGCCTTTAGGGGCTAGATTAAGTGAGTGGGGCTGTGTTTAGGTAAATGAAGCTAGAATAAAAACCACAAATGACAGGTGTATGGGAAGAAATGGATAAACTAGTAACAAATCAAGACCTACTAAGTTG
Organism: Lactuca sativa; assembly: GCF_002870075.4. Taxonomy (NCBI): domain Eukaryota; kingdom Viridiplantae; phylum Streptophyta; class Magnoliopsida; order Asterales; family Asteraceae; genus Lactuca; species Lactuca sativa. The sequence continues at coordinate 277,350,465 of NC_056626.2, forward strand.
TATACCCGTGAAAACTATCCAAGACATAATATTTGTTTGAATGCGTATCAAGTCAAGAACACGTCTCGACTATGACAAGTAGTGAACTATAACTATAATTCAAAGTGAACAAAGGTTCTTTTGATTAAAATTTCATCTATCTCTTTTTCCATGCATAATTGGCTTATATGAAGCCTTTATTACAAAGTTGGTGGTTACAAACCACCCAACCAACTACTCAGTAAAACTAATAATCGAAATTAAAGAAACTCATGAAACCACACAAAAAAACGTCTGACATACTAATGAATGAAAAAAGCGTTCGTGCTCCATTAAGGAGCAAAAAGAAGCATTAAAATGTAACCCAAATCCACCAAAGATTATCAACAATGGCTAGAACGCTTGATGAAGCCAAAAGTAATGGTTTTGAGCACTTATTAAGCCTTTAAAATGTTGCCCTAGCCTTCATGCGACCCTAATTCAATACGTAGGTTACCATGCACAATCCCACCATTGAGTACAAACCACCTACTAGCCTACTAGTAATCACTAATCCATCACCTTTTTCAGCTTTTCATGAGCCATGCATGGATCCCCCTCCCTCTTTGAAAGGAAATGACCTTAATTCATCAAGGCCATCCTCAACAAAATACATGAAAGGTCTCCCACTTTAAAGGTAGCATGCACTCCATGGTCTCGTCCCAGATACACCTTCTAAGCATTATCATTGACATGTGTCACCACTTTGTAAGGACCTTCAGCTCTTGGCATCAAGTTTTGTTCTTCCTTTTGTTAGGAAAATATTCTTTCCTCATATGCACCTAAACCAAGTCACCATCTTGTAAGACACGTGGTTTCATATGCATGTTGGAATTCTGTTTGTACATGTCATTCACAGCTTCCATCTTCACACAAACTTGTTGGTGTAGTTACATCATGGCCTTCAAATTGTCATTTGCATCCTTGTGAACCAATTCATCATTTGGAAATGGAATCAAATACAAAGGCTTGTAAGGATTCACACCATACACCACTTACGAAGGCTTATAAGGACCTTCAGCTCTTGGCATCAACTTGTTCTTCCTTTTGTTTGGAAAACGTTCTTTCCTCATATGCACCTAAACCAAGTCACCAACTTGAAAGACACGTGGTTTCCTATACATGTTAGAATTTTTTGTGTACATGTCATTCACGGATTCAATCTTCACACGAGCTTGTTGGTATAGTTTCGACATGGCCTTCTACTTGTCATTAGTATCCTTGTGAACCAATTCATCATTTGGAAATGGAATCAAATACAAAGGCTTGTAAGCATTCACACCATAAACCACTTACAAAGGCTTGTAAGGACCTTCAGCTCTTGGCATCAACTTTTGTTCTTCCTTTTGTTAGGAAAACATTCTTTCCTCATATGCACCTAAACCAAGTCACCATCTTGTAAGACACGTAGTTTCCAATGCATGTTGGAATTCTGTTTGTACACGTCATTCACAGAATCAATCTTCACACAAACTTGTTGGTGTAGTTTCATCATTGCCTTCAACTTGTCATTATCATCCTTGTGAACCAATTCATCGTTTGGAAATGGATTCAAATATAAAGGCTTGCCAGGATTCACACCATACACTACTTACAAAGGCTTGTAAGGACCTTTAGCTCTTGGTATCAACTTTTGTTCTTCCTTTTGTTAGGAAAACGTTCTTTCCTCATATGCACCTAAACCAAGTCACCATCTTAAAAGACATGTGGTTTCCTATGCATGTTGGAATTTTATTTGTACACGTCATTCACGTCTTCAATCTTCACACAAACTTGTTGGTGTAGTTTCATCATTGCCTTCAACTTGTTATTAGGATCCTTGTGAACCAATTCAACATTTGGAAATGGAATCAAACACAAAGGCTTGTAAGGATTCACACCATACACCACTTACACATGCTTGTAAGGACCTTTAGCTCTTGGCATCAACTTTTGTTCTTCGTTTTGTTAGGAAAACGTTCTTTCCTCATATGCACTTAAACCAAGTCACCATCTTGAAAGACATATGGTTTCCTATGCATGTTGGAATTCTGTTTGTACACGTCATTCACAACTTCAATATTCACACGAACTTGTTGGTGTAGTTTCATCATGGCCTTCAACTTGTCATTAGCATCCTTGTGAACCAATTCATCGTTTGGAATTGGAATCAAATACAAAGGTTTATAAGGATTCACACCATACACCAATTATAAAGGAGAGTGACCTGTAGCATAAGTAGGAGAACGATTACAGTCAAACTCAGCATGTGTAATATTGATGTCCAACTCTTTTTGAATTTTGCTAACCAACCCCTTCAACAACGTACCCAAAGTTCAGTTTGCCCATCAGTTTGTGGATGATGGGACGTACAAAAAGTAACTTAATACCAACTTTCCTCCACAAAGTGTTCCAAATGTAACTCAAAAACATGGAATCCGTATCAGAAACAAGAGTTTTAGGAATAATATGCAAGTGAACCACTTCTTTAAAGTACAAATCAGACACATTAGATGAATCATTGCTTTTATGACATGGTATAAAGTGAGCCATTTTTGAATACCTATCCACCACCACTATAATGGATTCCTTACCCCATTGAGTTCTAGGAAAATCCATACTGAATTCCGTTGACACATCTTGCGAAGGACGAATAGGAACCGAAAAAGGAGTGTAAACACCATGCTTGAAAGTTTTTTTCGTCATCCGACATGTAACACACTTGCCCACTATGTTGGTTAGACCAGAAGAAATGTTTTTAAAGCACCTTCAAAGTTTTGGTAATGGAAAAATGACCCGCCAAACCACCATCATGAGCTTCATGAATCAGCAACTCCTATATTGCATGTTTAGGGACACAAAGGTGATTGCCTTTTGATGCCTTTATGGCCTAGATTAAGTGAGTAGGGCTGTGTTTAGGTAAATTTTGCTAGAATAACAACCACAAATGATAGGTGTATGGGAAGAAATGGATAGATTACTAACAAATCAAGACCTACTAAGTTGTATACCCGTGAAAACTATCCAAGACATAATATTTGTTTGAATGCGTATCAAGTCAAGAACACGTCTCGACTATGACAAGTAGTGAACTATAACTATAATTCAAAGTGAACAAAGGTTCTTTTGATTAAAATTTCATCTATCTCTTTTTTCCATGCATAATTGGCTTATATGAAGCCTTTATTACAAATTTGGTGGTTACAAGCCACCAAACCAACTACTCAGTAAAACTAATAATGAAAATTAAAGAAACTCATGAAACAACACAAAAAAAACGTCTGACACACTAATGAATGAAAAAAGTGTCCATGCTCCATTAAGGGGCAAAAAGAAGCATTAAAGTCTAACCCAAATCCACCAAAGAGTATCAATAATGGCTAGAAGGCTTGATGAAGCAAAAAGTAACGGTTTTGAGAACTTATGAAGCCTTTAAAATGTTTCCCTAGCCTTCATGCGACCCTAATTCAATACGTAGGTTACCATGCACAACCCAACCATTGAGTACAAACCACCTTCTAGCCAACTAGTAATCACTAATCCATCACCTTTTTCGGCTTTTCATGAGCCATGCATGGATCCTCCCCTCCCTCTTTGAAAGGAAATGAACTTAATTCATCAAGGCCATCCTCAACAAGATACGGTGAGAAAAGTCAGTGTCACCCTATAGACGATAGACTGCATTCTCCGAAGTTAATACTAGATTGATAAGAACCACATGACCACCTCCGCAACCAAGAATACTTGAATAAAGTAAAATGGTATGTTGCGTTAAATCTTATAACCCAGACAATAAAGAGATTACAGACTCGACGCCGGTCTAGGTGCTAGTCGATGGGTTATACAAGAACATACACTTCCTACAAAACTGGTGGGAGCTAACTCACAGGAGAATGGGGCATGTCTTAGAGATTCGTTGGACTACTAGGTGTTCCAAAGAATACTATCTCAAAAGAAATAGTAGAACCACCTCCTGAAATAGTCCAACACTCCAGAAAATCTCTAAGGGCTAAGTTAGCCCTGATCAGAGACTGTTATCCATGAAACAGAAAAGCAAGTAAGAGCATAATTCTTTCCGATTAGGGATCATGTTGTGAAAGCATCTATTAGATGATAATGAAAATTTAAATTTTCTAAGCATCGTCTGGTAAAACTCCCCCTATCTTCCCAAGTGATGATCTAGCCATGGAAGTACATTATGTTCTAAGTACTGAAGAGCTCTATCTTCCCAAGAGCTTAGGGCCATATGAGATTCTTGATAAAAATTGGCCCAACCCCCGTCGGACCACAACTTCTATTGGAATTCCATAAATTCCACCCGAACCTATCCACGTCTTAGACTTGAAAAAGTGCTTGGCCGACGTGACTCTCGAAATCCCACTCGTCGAGATCGAAATCAATTAGAGCCCAACTTCGTACAAGAACCTATAGAGATCGACGAACGAGAGGTCAAGCGACCGAAAGAAATCTGCATCCCGTTATTAAAGATTCGCTGGAACGCCAAACGAAGACCTAAATTCATCTAGGAGCATGAAGACCTGTTGAGTCTAAAGCATCGTTATCTTTTGAGTCGCTCAATTGCATATGTGTATGTGTGCTTGAACTCTAATTTCGGGACGAAATTCCCTCTATCGGGGGAACGATGTGACAACCCGAAATTTTCGTTGTATAAACTCCGTAATCAAGCTCATCAAAGATTTGCCAAATTCACCTCAAAACATTTTTGGCCGGATTTAAGCCCGTTCGAGTATTTTATTTTATATTCGTCAAGCAAACAAAAATAAGGAAGTATACTTTAGAGTTTACCGTATATCACGTAAGTCGCGAAACTCCAAAAGTTTGGAATTTATGGACGTAAAAATGGAGTTTACGGCCGTAAACCCCAAAGAGTATAAATATGACACTTAGTCATTTTTAGCTCATTTGTCACTTCCTAGTTCAAGAACACCAAGAATTCTCTCTCAACTATCATAAAATCATTTCGTCAAATCCGCCAAAATGTAAGTGTTTTCTTCCTAGATTCGTTCATATAACACTTAATCTTGTGTTTTTACACGATTTCATCCATGAAATCTTGTCTTTTTCTTAGATCAAGTGTTCATCAAGAACACCAAGAAAACACTAGTGTTCTTGGGCTCCAAACACTCTTTTGAGCTTCCTATAAGTAAGTACACTCCTCCTATCAAGTTATTCACTTAGAATTCATGTTAAACCCTTGAAGAACATCAAGATCCCCAAGAAAATATGTGTTTACGGTTTGGGAAGATCTCCCAAAACCATAAACACCTGGTTCAAAGGGTGTTTAAGTGCCCTTAACACCTTCCAATGCTTGTATAAGTGACTAGAACCTTGCATGCATAAGATAGAACCACCAAAACACGAAATGAATGGGCAAACATGAGCTTACGGCCATAAACCCATGTGTTTACGACCGTAAACTCCCAAGGAGTGGTCCAAGGACCGTAAACTCCAAACGAGGGTCATTTTGAGCCCTAGTCACTTCCTTAGCCCTTGATTTGAGTCTAGCTAAACTCCTTGAGTGGTTTAGGACCTTTGAACACCCAATGGCACCACTTCCATGAGTTTACGACCGTAAAATCATGGGGGAAGTGGTCTAGAAATTGTAAACACCCCTAAGGGCCACCATTTGAGGAGTAAACTCCAATGTGAGGCCATACTCTCTTTATATGCAACCCTTGGTAATCCTAACACTTGTAGCAAAGTGTTTTCATGCTTTAGGATGTCCTTACTTGCATAATTAGTTGTTAAATGACTAATTTGATACTTAAATGTATCATTACATGTTAAATAGGATTCGCATGTGTGTTCAAGTCCTCACTTGACACTTAGCATCCTATATCGTCTGTTCATCCGAGTCACCCACATCAGGTGAGTTCATACCCCTGAATTAACCTTTTAAATGATTTTAAATGCTTTTATGGGCCGGGGGGATACAAGTTGAACTATAGAGTTATTATATCAATCACATGTGATTAATAACTGTATAGCAAATAGATTTCTGCATGTTAAACTGTTTTATCCAGCTAAAGGTTTTCAAAGCTTGTTTTATAAATTGACATCAAGTCATAAATCCTTATTTATAAGTTTTTCCAAAGGTTTTACCAAAACTTCTTTTTATACTCTTGTGTTGTTAAATGCATGCCTGTATATGTATAGCTATATAAGTAATTTTTAAAGGACTTAGGAAGGCTAACTCGCTTTAATTCCTTTTCCTTGTTTGGATGTGGCTTTAGGGTATCGGTTATCCGTCCGAAGGTCGTTTAAATAGTAGTTATATATCATGTATACATATGTAGTCATAAAGGTTCCATCAGCCAGATCATCACCCTTTGGGTAGCAAAGGCATCTAGATAACTTCTCAAGTAAACTATAATAGGTATAGTTTAGAAACCAACCATAACATTCATGAAAGAGAACTTCGTTATATCTATATTCTAAAACATATAGTTTTTAGTAAAAGGAAAGGTTTATAGAAATCAAAACACGAGATACATCCTCATGACGCGGATTCCACCATTGTCAAGTTGGTAACCAGAGTCTCCTGGAGTGAGAGCGGGTATTGTGTGTATAGATCTATACGGGACAAACACTCCCACATCCTGACTGCTAGCTACAGTCCCGGCCGACCAAGCCAAGGGGTGACAAATGTCACATTCATTCCGACGCCAGCAGGTCGTCAAGTATTCGATTGTCAATCAGTATGGTTACGAGTATCTGTACATTTACCTTATAATTCATTGCTTTAAGGTAACAAGTATTATCATGGTATTTCTATATATGAAACCATCATAACCTATTTTCCTAGTTATATACTAGGTCACATTATAAACCTTTAAACTAACCCACATAGGATTAAAGGCTAATTTAGACTCTCTGAGGCGTATTGTTCACTTAATACTTCGTGGAGTCTATATTTCATTCTTTTAGACTATCCGAGGCGTATTGTTCACTTAATACTTCCTGGAGTTTGTATTTCATTCTTTTAGACTCTCTGAGGCGTATTGTTCACTTAATACTTCCTGGAGTCTGTATTTCACTCTTTTAGACTCTCCGAGGCGTATTGTTCACTTAATACTTCCTGGAGTCTGTATTTCATTCTCTTAGACTCTCCGAGGCGTATTGTTCACTTAATACTTCCTGGAGTCTGTATTTCATTCTTTTAGACTCTCCGAGGCGTATTGTTCATTTAATACTTCCTGGAGTCTATGTTTTATTTACCTTTAACCAGCAGTGTTATTGCTAAGGAAAAATATTATTTTCCCTATTACTTTTGCTTGTGATTTCCTCACATATTCTGTAAAGTAAAAACTATATTTTGATAATGATAGTACCTTTAAAGGGAAAATGATTCTTAAACATAAATCAGATGGTTCTTGGTAGAAGACTGCTTATAATAGAGATACTCCTTGGTTTAAACATAAAACAATTGGGTCTTGGTAGAAGACTACTTTTATTAGAAAATATAGGATTTTTTGGAAGGGATTCTAATACTCTGTAAACTCAAATCACCATCATTGTGTGAGATTATTTTTGAAGTAAAACATGTATTTATACCAATGTCATTAAATACTTATGAACTCACCAGCATTTAAAAATGCTGAAACTCGCTTTCAAAATAACTTGTATTCTCAGGTCATCGGTAGACAGGTATACTTCGGGAGCTTTTGCGAAGTCAGCCTAGTACCAAACTACAGCTTATGTTATTTCCTATATCTATTTTGATGTTACTGTTAAATGTAACCTATGTAAAATTATTACTATTAATGCAATGGTTTTTGTACTTTGATTACTATACTACATATGTTGTGATACTCGACATGACGTCCTCCACCCCAGAATGTTTCCGCCGTTCCGGTTTTGGGGTGTGACAGATTGGTATCAGAGCATTGTTTATAGTGAGCTCAATATATCAAACCATAAAAGATGTATACCTATAAATACATTGGGATAAAACACTCTGACCAAGAATTATACTTTAAAATATAACCATATTTTACAAAAGTATAAGAGCATCCATAATATAAAAACCAAAACAAAGTATCACAAGAAAAACAAGAATAAAAGTCTTTGGATGTTGACCATTACCGTCAAACCTGGGCAGTTATGTAATCGTAAGCAGGAATAAATGTAACCTGATCAACTACATTTATTCGAGATGCGACTAACGTGTGCTTGGGAGTGATGGTGATGTTGCAACAAGTCTGAAACTTACCAAATAGGAATGCTCTGCCAAACATAAAGTTTAAAAATACTATAGGAGTATTTTATGATACTAAAAGATTTATATTAATCCCAGAAGCATATTCAGAAGTTAAGAATCGAACATGTAATTAAAATACCATAGGAGTATTTTAGAAACCATAAATAACCTTGCATGAAAACTAAAAAGACCTTTATTGATAAACCTATGATTACAAAGTGCATACTCCCAAGGTTATATATAGTAAGGATCTCATAGGCTAAGAATGTGTGGTTTCACTCTACTTCCTTTTCCTTGTTTGGATGTGGATATAAAGTAGTATCACATATTCGAAGGCTTATCAGATCTAAGTTATATATGATTTGTGTACACTTTGTAATTCTCGCAGGACTCTATATGGGTCACCCAGTAAAATGTTTTAATAATCTCTTAGGATTCTTTAGACAATTCCATTCTCACACGAACCCCTTTAGAAAACCTTATCCACTTCAGTGATCGGCAGAAGAGTCGATTCAGACCCAGATGTCACACCCCGAAACCGAAGGCGGAAACGTTCCGGGGCGGAGGTGACGTCATGTTAAGTATCACAACCAATGTACATAGTAAGCATAGTAAACACAAAACATTACATTACATTGAATCATTACATTTGTTTGAAAGTAAGGTAATACAAGTTTTATAGATACATTAGCTTAAACAAAAGTAAGACGTCACTTTCATACGCTCCGTCTTCTCCAAAAGATCGCGGGATACCTGTCTAAGGAGAACCTGAGAATACAAGCAGTTTCAAAAATATCAGCATAAAGCTGGTGAGTTCATAAGCGGTTCGTTTTCTGAAAATGAACAAGTTTCCTTTAGTTTTCACTTTTCTGAAATAGTTGTTATCCAAGAAAATCTTATATTTTCTTATAAGTAAGGTTTTGTTATCCGTTTGTTACACAATCTGGTTAAGAATAGTTTGTTATCCCAGGAAAAACCCTTATTTCCCTAAAAAGTTTGTGGTTGGTTATCGATTTGGAATACGGTGTACAAGTATCTACCATACTTGTACCATTTGTATGAAGTTTCCTAAAAGCCTAGTTATCCTTGAAAAGTATGCTAGTTTTAACATGTATATAAAACTATTAATTAAATAGTAAACTAATTTCTAAGGTTATTAATTTACTAAATTCATTATTACTAACATGTAAATCTCTATTATTCAAGATTACGAGTTCCATAACCATACGGTAGACTAGATATGGCAAAGGAAGGCTAGTATCATTTATGACTTTTGTCACCCTTGGACCTTTCGGTCCGACTGTAGCTAGTAGCCAGGTGCGGGGTAGTCAGCCCCATATAGATCTATACACTCAAGTCACGCTCTCCTTCCAAGAGATTCTGGTTATAGGGGCGGTCTTCCACTCGCATATCTCTGTGGAGTGTTTCCGAGGACGTGTCTCCAATCTTAAGAATAACAAATTTACAAGTAATAATGCGGAAAATCCTGTTTTAAATTCTAATTACAAAAGCGGTCCTCCACTCGCGTATCTCTGTGGAGTGTTACCGAGGACGTATCAAAAGTTCTAAGATTAATGATTTTTAACAATAATGAAGTGGAAAATCATTTGTGAAATGTACAATATAACACTATATAACAAGATTTGAAATCGGTATGAAAACTAACTCTGCAAGTCAAACGGTTGGTTAATACGGTTTCGATGGTTAAAAGCATATGGAATATGAAACATTTCAAATGAAATAATAAGTTTGAGTACAATATATTCTTGTGCTTTTGCTTGTATTCCCCCCAAAAAACATTGAAAACACTGAAAAAGGTGTAGGGTATGAACTCACCAGACGAGAAATGTGTCGGCTAGGATGCTAAGTGTCAGTTCGGGGCTTGAAAACACGCGAGGTTCCTATGTAATATGAAGAGATACATAAATTGTATCTAATTAGACCTTGATCTACTAATTAAATAAGAATAAACACTTCGAGGCACGAAAACACTTCAATTCAAGTGTTAGGAGTGGTCCGGGTAGCATCTAAAGGGGTGTATGGCCTAGATATGGAGTTTGCTCTTCAAGAGTAAACTCCTTGGGGAGTTTTCGGCCCAATAACCATATCCCCATGAGTTTATGGCCGTAAACTCATGGGTGGTGTCTTCTTGGTTGCTTAAAAGTCTTATAACACTAGTGGAATAAAGCTAGGTTAAGTTCTAAGGCATGGGAAGTGAATTGACCAACACATTGACCATTCAAGGAGTTTATGAATGTAAACAAGGAGTTTACGACCGTAAACTCTCATGTACCCTTTCCTTATGTGTTTTGGTGGTCCTAGGTTAAGCACAAGTGGTTCTAGTCCAAAGTACAAGCCACAGAAGGAAGTTAGGGCACCATTTGACCACTATAAAGGAGTTTACGGCCTAGGAACCTTTCCTTGGGGGTTTACGGCCATAATATCCTAAGGAGGTGGTTTCTTTCATGTTTAAGGTCCCTAACACAATGGAGGTTGGTTCTAAACATTATTCCAAGGCTTAGAAGGTGTTTAAGGGGCATCTTAACGCCTTAAAAGGTGTTCACGGCCTATGAATGAGGGTTTATGGTCCAAGCATGTTCTTGGGCCGTAAACTCATGTTTAATCCTCAAATGTCAAGGTTTTGGTGTTCTAAGTCCATTCATGTAAGCCCCTAAGTCAATGCTAAGCAGTAGAAGTGATTTGGGAGGGTTTGGGGCTCCAAAACCCCATTTTTGTGTGTTTACGGTTTGGGATAGTTCATGGGCCGTAAACACAAGTCTTTCACACATTAGGATGATTTAGACACGAATTTTTAAGCTAAACAATCAAAACTATAAGCTAGGATGGATTTCTTACCGATTTAGAGCTTGAAATGGGTGATTTTGCATCAAGATTTGGATTGAAGAGAGAGAGAGAGAGAGAGAGAGAGAGAGAGAGAGAGAGTAGAGAGAGTGGAAAAGCTTCAAATGAAGTCCACTCAACCTTATAAAGGGCTGCTATCTCAAAGATCTAAGATCAAATGGTTAACTGATGGGGATAATAATACAAAGTTTTTTCACAGTTGTTTGAAAAGCAGGAATAACAAAACTCGAATTTTGATGGTTCTTGATGAGGATGGAAGATGGATTAGGTGGAATGCTATGAAGGAGAAATTTATTAACCATTTTAAGAATTTCTTGGGTTGTGAAGATGTCACTGATTTGTCTATACTTAATGATGATTTTTTTTCATAATAAGTTGGATAAAAAAGTGGCAATGAATATGATAAGGGTGGTCACAGATGAAGAAGTTAAAGTGGCTATGTTTGATATTGCTGACAACCATGCCCCTGGACCTGATGGTTTTTCCTCTAAGTTCTTTAAGAGTGCTTGGAGTATTGTTGGGCCTGAAATCTGCAAAGCTGTGAGGGAATTCGTTTGGACAGGCAAATTATTGAAGGGTATTAATGCCACAAGGATTGTATTGGTTCCTAAAGTGGAAAATCCGAGGAAAGTCACTGAATTTCGGCCTATTTCTTGTTGCAACACTTTATATAAGTGTATCAGCAAGATAATAGTTAACAGAATAAGGAACAACTTAGGTGACATAGTTAGCCAAAATCAATCAGCCTTTATTCAAGGGAGATAAATTCTCGATAATATCCTTCTTGCCCAAGAATTGATGGTGGGATACAAAAATAATAGTGGAGTGCCTAAATGTACCTTAGGCAGGGAGATCCTTTATATCCCTATCTGTTCACTTTGGTAATGGAGGCCTTCAATCTAATTCTTTTGAAGAGAATTGAAGAAAGCCAAAGCTTCAAATATCACTATAAGTGTGAATCTCAGAAAATCACTCATTTATGTTTTGCAGACGATTTATTAGTATTTTCTTATGGCAATGGAAATTCTACAAGAGTGATAAAAGCTGCACTTGATGAATTTAAATCTGTTTCTGGGCTGAAAGCTAGTATGGAAAAAAGCCAAACATGAGAAGGATTATTTTGGGAATTTTACCTTTTGATATTGGTAAAATTCCCTTCAAATACCTTGGAATTACCATGTGTGTGAATATGCTTTTCAAAAGAGATTGTAAATCTCTTGTTGATAAGATTAAATTGAGAGTGTGTAATTGGAAAAATAAGATGCTTTCTTTTGCTGGGAGATTACAGCTCATAAACTCTGTTTTGACTTCAATTCATGTTTATTGGGCTTCAATTTTCAAAATCCCTATAGCTACTATAAAGGAGATAGAAATGATTTGTAGAAGTTTCCTATGGGCTAATGGAGAAGTGGTTAGAGGGAAAACTAAGGTTAAATGGGTGTTTGCTAGTTTTGTTTCTCCTATTTGGAAAGAAAGGAATTCGAGTATTTTTTGTAAAATGAGAAAATCAAATGATGGAGTGATTTCTTGTATTGTGAATGAAATTCAATTGAAGTTGTTAGGGTTGAGGAAAATGAATGTTATGGTCAGTGAAAGTTTTTTACAGACTTGGGGTATTTTGGGAAAAATGATTGTAAATAATGAAGTTCTTTTTTAGGGATAACTGTTTTGTTACAGTTTTTTTTTTATGATTGGGATGGTATGGAGTTGATGGTTAGTATGGCTGTTATTAATGGAATTCTGTTTTGGGGGTATTTTCGGAATGGCAGATTTAAAGGAATTGACGGATATAAAGGAATTGACAGATTAACTCGCTGGTTTAAGAGCTTGCTCTTGAATCAAGTGATTTGTACCTTTGGGATTTTTTGTTTGGATATGATATTTAATTGAGAATATTCAAATGGAAAATCCTAGACATGTGATTGATGCCATGTCTAGTCTCTGCAGCTGGTTCTGAATTTATGGTGTAATTGTGGATTCCTGTGTTTCTTATTTTATGATTGCAGGAAGAGCATACAACAGCTGATGGTCAAGCTTTTTGATCGAGGGATTGCTTATAGGATGATGTCTATTATGATGAGTTATCTTTTGATGATGAAGGATAAGAGAAGGAAAAATAAATGATGGATACAAGGGCTGAAAGAAGGTAGAAACTGGTGGATTGGTTTCTTGATGATTCTGCAGTGGAATTTGCTGAACGTTTTTTGTGTTTTTTGTTTCAATCTTTTTGTCTTTAGTTTGTTTGGAGTTGGGTCTTTATGGCATTGGTTCTTAAGATTACACTATTGGACTATGGGTTTTTTAAGGGCCTTACCCCTTGCTTTGGTCTTAATGGTGATTGATGGTGTGGTTATTGCAAGGGGATGAAGTTACCTTTTTTCCCACTTTCAATAAGTCTTTGGTGTAGTCTTATGAACATTAAGGTCTTTTGGGGTATTTGGAGGATTGTTAAGGTGTTTAAGAAATGGTTAGGAAGTTGGTTATGGATAGGTTGGATATGTTTAGGATTTTTGGGATGACTATTTTATTTTTATTTGTATTTGTATTCTTTTATTCTTTTTAATAAAGTTTGCTAACCTTTGGCTCTTTCAAAATAAAAGTTGGTGGTTACAAGCCACACAACTAGCTACTAAGTAAAACTAATAATGAAAATTAAAGAAACTCAGGAAACCACACAAACAAACGTCTGACACACTAATAAATGAAAAAACGTTTGTGTTCCATTAAGGAGCCATAAGAAGCATTAAAGTGTAACCCTAATCCACCAAAGAGTATAAAAAATGGCTAGGTGGCTTTATGAAGAAAAAAGTAACGGTTTTGAGCACTTATGAAGCCATTAAAATGTTGCCCTAGCCTTCACGCAACCCAAATTCAATTCGTAGGTTACCACGTACAACCCAACCATTGAACCTAAACCACCTTCTAGCGTACTAGTAATCACTAATCCATCACCGTGCGCTTTCATGATCCATTCATGGATCATCCCCTCCCCCTTTGAAAGGAAATAACCTCAATTCATCAAGGCCATCCTCAACAAGATAAGGTCAAAGGTCTCCCACATTAAAGGTAGCGCGCACTCCATGGTCTCCTCCCAAATCCACCTTATAAGCATTATCATTGACATTTGACACTACTTTGTAAGGACCATGTGCTCTTGGCATCAACTTTTGTTCTTCCTTTTGTTAGGAAAATGTTCTTTCCTCATATGGAGCTACACCAAGTCACCATCATGAAAGATATGTGGTTTCCTATGCATGTTGGAATTCTGTTTGTACAACTCTTACACGGCTTCAATCTTCACGTGAACTTGATGGTTCACGTGAACTTGTGAACCAATTCATCCTTTGGCAATGGAGTCAAATCGAAAGTCATGTAAGGATTCACACCATACACCGTTCAAAAGGAGAGTGACCTATAGCATAAGTAGGAGAACGATTACAGGCAAACTCAGCATGTGCAAGTTTGATGTCCAAATGTTTTTGTGTGACAAACCGAAATTTCTATCTTGTACAATTATTCAAGTCAATCAAGTTCAGACTCGTTTTACCATATTCTAGCATTGTTTTGAGTCAATTAGAGTGTTCTAAGCCTAGTACCTTCAAGTTAGGGTGTTGAAATGGGTCCCACAAGTCCAAACACTTCACGAAATGGCCATACACTCCATCATGAGGAGTGTACGACAGTACACTTGGGTCTGCGGCCGTACACCCCCCTTTGGCCCTACACTCTGGGTTATATATTGAGGACTTAGCCTTCATTCTACCCTTTTCACCTCCCTTAGCCAAGAACTCGTTTATTCTCTCAACTATCATCCGATTCTTCACCTAGATTTTCAAAATAGTAAGTATTTCTTCCCTTGATCTATTGATTCTTCCTCCATCTAGTATGAATCACTGATTTCATCCACAAAATCACTTCATTTTGGTAGATCTTCAAGTATTCTTCAATTTCACCAAGAACACCTACTAAGTTCTTGGACCTCAAGCACCCCTAAAGGCTTCTATATCATAAGTACTCCTTCCCATGCTTGTTACTTACTAGATATGCCATTAGAAATCGTCCAAAATCATGAACATTAAGGAGTGTACAGCCGTACACACCCATGTGGCCGTACACCCCTTTGTTTGGTGCAAATTAGCCTCAAAACTTACATTCTATGCTAAAGCATGTTCAAGAACACGTTGAGGATGCATGATATGGCCTTGAAACACACCTTTGACAATCTTTACAAGATCATCAAGGTGTATGGCCGTACACACCCTTTCTGTGGCCGTACACACCCTTTTAGGACCCAAAATGATAACAAACACCCCTTTAAGTTAAGCTATGACTAAGACACACTTCGTAGATAACCTTAATTCTTGTTCCTTGTTTGGTTGTGGGCTTAGGGTAGGATACACTAGTCCGAATGTCGATTAACTCATAATTATACATGTTAAATACGTAATAGAATATAAAATTTTAACTTAAAAGTTTTACTTAACTTAATTGTTCAAACCGAGCAATTCAGACTTGTCCATAAGTCGAGATCAAACAAACATCTAGTAAACTATAATAGGTATAGTTTAAGTGAACATATAAATATACATTTACATATACAAAGAACGGAAGTGAACTTATACACATACATTTACATGTACAAAGAACGGAACTGAACATATACATATACATACAAGTACAGTAAGAACACGATAACTGGAATGTGAAATACTACGTCACGAAACAACAATACATTGTTGTATCACATTTGTAACCAGAGTCTCTCGGAGGGAGAGCGGGCATCGTGTGTATAGATCTATATGGGACAGACACTCCCACACCCCGACTGCTAGCTACAGTTCTAGCCGATAAGGCCAAGGGGTGACAAAATGCACCTCACTATTTTATGACGCCAGAAGGTCGTCAGGTATTCAACCGTCAATCATTATGGTTACAACTAATTCACATCGACCCTTTTAATTAAACAAATCGGAATTTAAAGCAATAAGACTCTCCAAGGAAGTATAGTACATTTAATACGACTACAAGTCTTAATTTTATTCATTTCATATTCAGTAGTATCACTACTGAGATAAAACATTCTATTTTCCTAATAGATGATAGTAACGAATGGGAGAAAACATACTTTTACACAGACATAAAGTACTACTATATTTTCCACACTATTCAAAGTATATATGCAAACATTACATTTTTATACAAGATCAAACATGCAAACAGTCGAGCCTCGGGTAGGAGGCTACTTTAATTAAAAGTGACAATTATAGGATTTTCTGGGAAAACTTACAAACATTTCAAGGTTTTTAATGCAAATATTCAAGATTCTTTAAATGACACTAAACACTTATGAACTCACCAGCATTTTATGTTGATACTCTCTTTCAAAATAACTTCAGGGAACTAGTAAGACAGGTACATCCATGCAGCTTTGAAGGACGACATGGATTCAAGTACAAAGTGTCCAAAAACATGGAATCCCTATTAGAAACAATAGTTTCAGGAATAATATGCAAGCGAACCGCCTCTTTAAAATACAAATTACACACATTTGATGCCTCATTGGCTTTATGACGTGGCACAAAGTGAGCAATTTTTGAAAACCTATCCACCACCACTATAATGGAATCCTTCCCCCTTTGAGTTCAAGGCAAAGCCGTAATGAATTCCACTGACACATCTTCCCAAGGACGAATAGGAACCAGCAAAGGAGTGTAAACACCATGCTTAAAAGTTTTTTACGTCATCTAACATGTATCACACTTGGCCACTATTTTGGTTACATCCCCAACATCTTAGTCCAAAAGAAATGTTCTTAAAGCATCTCTAAAGTTTTGGTAATGGAAAAATGACTCGCCAAACCACCACCATGAGCTTCACTAATTACCAACTCTCGTATTGCATGTTTAGGGACACAAAGGTGATTACCTTTTGATACCTTTATGGGCTTGATTAACTGAGTAGGGTTGTGTATGGGAAGACCTACTAACCTGTATACCGGTTAAAACAATCGAAGACATACTTGATTGAATGCGTATCAAGTCAAGAACACATTTTGACTATGACAAGCAGTGAACTATAACTATAATTCAAAGTTAACAAAGGTTCTTTTGATTAAAATTTCATCTATGTCCTTTTTCCATGCATAAACTTAGCGTTTATGAAGCCTGTATTACAAAGTTGGTGGTTACAAGCCACCCAACCAACTACTCAGTAAAACTAAAAATGAAAATTAAAGAAACTCATGAAACCGCACAAAAAAACGTCTGACACACTAATGAATGAAAAAAACATCCATGTTCCATTAAGGAGTCATGAGAAGCATTAAAGTGTAACCCTAATCCACAAAGAGTATCAAAAATGGCTAGGAGGCTTTATGAAGCAAACAATAACGGTTTTGAGCACTTATGAAGCCTTTAAAATGTTGCCCAAGCCTTCATGCGACCATAATTCAATTCTTAGGTTACCACGCACAACCTAACCATTGAGCCCAAACCACCTTCTAGCCTACTAGTAGTCATTAATCCATCACCTTGGACTTTCATGATCCATGCATGGATCACCCCCTCCCCCTTTGAAAGTCAACTACCTCAATTCATCAAGGCCATCCTCAACAAGATAAGGTCAAAGGTCTCCCACATTAAAGGTAGCACGCACTCCATGATCTCTTCCCAAATCCACCTTATAAGCATTATCATTGACATGCGACACCACTTTGTAAGGACCATCTGCTCTTGGCATCAACTTTTGTTCTTCCTTTTGTTAGGAAAACGTTTTTTCCTCATATGTACCTACTCCAAGTCACCATCTTGAAAGACACATGGTTTCCTATGCATGTTGGAATTCTGGTTGTACAACTCTTTCATGACTTCAATCTTTCACACGAACTTGTTGGGGTAGTTTCATCATGGCCTTCAACTTGTCATTAGTATCCTTGTGAACCAATTCATACTTTGACAATGGAATTAAATCCAAAGGCATATAAGGATTCACACCATACACCACTTCAAAAGGAGAGTGACATGTATCATAAGTAGGAGAATGATTACAGGAAAACATAGCATGTACAAGTTTGATGTCCAAATGTTTTTGAGTTTTGCTAACGAACCCCTTCAGCAACGTACCCATAGTTCTATTTGTCACCTTCTTTTGCCCATCAGTTTATGGATGATGGGATGTACTAACAACTAACTTATTATCAACTTTCATCCACAAAGTGTTGTGAAAGTAACTCAAACACATAGATTCCCTCTCATAGATAATTGTTTTTGGAATAATATGCAAGCGAACCACCTCTTTAAAGTACACATCAGACACATTAGATGCATCATTGGTTTTATGACATGGCTCAAAGTGAGCAATTTTTGAAAACCTATCCACCACAATAATGGAATCCTTCCCCCCTTTGAGTTCTAAGCAAAGCTATAATGAATTCCACTGACACATCTTCCCTAGGACGAAAAGGAACCGACAACGGAGTGTAGCACCTGGTTCCTGGTATGTAAATCTTATTTGAGTATTTTCCATTTTTAGCCTTGGACTCGACAAGTCATAGGTCCGACTCGCCGAGTAGAGACGGGATCCGGGACATGTTTAAGTTGGTGACTCGGCGAGTCCATATTCCGGACTCGGCGAGTCACCGCTGTTGGATGAAACCCTAAGTTTCAGGGGTTTGCACCCTATTTAAGCCTCATGTTCGCCCCAAGCCAGCCCCCATTCACCCTCAGAGCCCCAACCCTCGTTCAAAGCTTATTTCCTAGAGAGTTTGAATCATTTTTGTGTGTTCTTGAAGGTTTTGAGAAGGAAGTGGTGTAGATCAAGAGGAAGGGAAGGAAGCCAAGCATCTTAGTGTTCTCTCAGTGATTCCTTCGAGGTATAACCCGTTTTCCCTCTGTTTCTATACTTATTACTCCATTAAGTCTTTCTTGAGCCCTTCTCCAAGTTTGGTTGTGCATTGTTGGATGATTCAAGATGTTTAGCCTTTAGATCTAGACCCTATTCAGTCCCTGGAACATGGATCTACTGCCTTTATGGACCCATATTGCTTGTACACTCTAGATCTACCCCTTTTAGTGCACTTTAAGCCTTAAAAACCTTATTGGCGATGATCTACACGTAAAGTTGGAAACTTTACGTGTAAACCAGGCCCTAGGAGCCCAGATCTGTGGATAGCATAAGTTGGATTCAAGCAAAATCGACCATATATAGACTGCATGGTAACGACTCGGAGAGTCGTTCATCTGACTCGACGAGTATGCTAGCGAATCTCTGAGTTTGTCCCCTTTTCGTGGTGTCGATTAGAGTAGTGAGTCACGGGATGTGACTCAGTGTGTTGGAAGCCGGACTCATCCATGAAGGAACTCGGCGAGTCATTGCCCTGACTCGGCGAGTTCAAGGCAATCTTCTTAGATCAAGAACAGACTCGGCGAGTTGTTCATACAACTCGGCGAGTCTCAGCATAAGTGTTCATCGGATGAAAATGAACTCGACGAGTTGTTCATACAACTCGGCAAGTAGGATGAAGGACTTGAAGATCAGTTTGGAAGGAGAACTCGTCGAGTCAACGCCTAACTCGACAAGTAGAAACGGGATTCAGGACAATCGTTTGGGTAGGGACTCGGCGAGTTGGAGAGCCAACTCGGCGAGTCGGGTCAACTGAAAGTTGACTCTGATTTGGACTTATGACATGATCAGGGGTAAAATGGTCATTTTACCCAAAGGTCAGTTAGCAGTGATTGATTAATTATGTTGTGGGAATTACAGCCGGAGGATTTCTAGAGCAGCAGCAGCAGCAGTAGACAGTCAATTCCCGATCAGATCAGCAGCTACTTTGAGGTGAGTTACCTTCCAGTAGCGGTGGGTCTACGGCTACAATGTCGGCCCACCAGTAGGAGTCGTATATTAGATGATTGTCTTTGTGATATCATCTAGGTTTGCTGCTACCTGATATGTTATATGCTAGCATGATATGTTTTATGTGATAGAGGTAGAGATCGGTTGTTAGGATCGAAGGGCAGTTCGGACACCCCAGAAATGTCTGACAGTATATGATTATGTGTTTGCATGCTGGCTTGTTATGTTATATGCAATAGAGGTAGTAGGAGGGGACCAGTCCCCGAGTTCGGTTGTTAGGACCGAAGGGTAGTTCAGACACCCCATATATGTTTGATAATATGTTATGTATGATATATGTGTTAGTAGCAGTAGGGGTGAAATAGTCACCGAGGCTCGGTTGTCCGGGCCGACGGGTAGTCAGCACCCCAGAATAGCTTGACACGGGTAGTCAGCACCCCAGAATAGCTTGACACGGGTAGTCAGCACCTTAGAATGGCTTGACACGGGTATGTCGACACCCCAGAATGGCCGCACGGGTAGTCGACACCCCAGAATGGCCGTACCGGGTAGTCAGGCACACCAGAATGGCCTGGCAGTATGTACGTTATGTGTTGTATGGTATGTGGTACGATGGGGGAACTCACTAAGCTTTGTGCTTACGTTTTTCAGTTGTTGTTTCAGGTACCTCTTCAACCAAGGGGAATGAGCAGGCGCGGTAGCGGCTCATCACACACACTCCTTGATTCCGCATTTATGAGTTTACCCTGGGATTGATACTCTGATATTTTGGTTGTTTGACTGTTATGGATTTCAAATTTGGTTTTCGATGTGAAATGGTTTAATTAAGCAATGTTTTAATTATTAATGTTTTCTAAAGTAATGTTTTAAAAACGAAATTTTTGGACGTGAAAATTGGGTCGTTACAAGTTGCTATTAGAGCCCTGGTTTGAGGGATTCGGACACACCTTCGGGGGTGTCTGAACTCAAATCGAGGGATTAAAATATTTTCCAAAAGAAAATGTTTTCTAAAGATTAAGAAAGGAGTTTTGAGAAAGAACGAAGTGTGTGATGTGCGCGATCGGCCGAGCTCAAGTAAGTATTCCCCAAAGTACCCATACAAGTTTATGTTATGTTTATCAGCTTTTGTTGAACAGCATGCTAGAATAGGACTAAGGATCTAGGAGTGATGCCTTATGTGTCTGCTTTTTGTGTTTCAGTTGTATGAGAATTGCATGCTAGTATTGAGTAGACAGCGAGTAGGATAGCCTGATTAGGTTATGCCTGGTAATATGAGCTTAGCATTTTATGCTAGTACAGTTCCTGTAAGCAGATAGAGTTGATTGAGATTGTTACCCTTGTCTGAATGTTGCTTGCTTTGTGCTATGTGGGACTCTGAATAATGGGAGTTGGCCATTAGGCGAATACGTCACGTCACATGTGATCAGGGTTGAATAATCTTAGAGTGCCGGATTTGATCCTACTGCGCAGCTATTGTTTGAGTCCAACCGTTGTAGGGACGAGTCAGGTACTCGAAGGATTATTTGAGCCTCGTCACATGTGATGGTATTCGGGTAATGGCTAATTGGCATTACAAGGAGGCCTGCAGCAGCTGAGGACTGGATAGAGTAGAATCAGAGATTTCCCTAGGCAAGCCTAGGATGAGTATAGCAGTGATCAGCAATAGTGAAAGGGATCTGGTGGAGTCGAGGCATTCCTTAAAGAAGGTACAGATAGATGTGGAAGGTAGTATGGGCCCGTACTACTGAAAGTAGAGGATCCGTACCCGAACCAAGGAAGGCCAAGATAAGACCAGGGAACTTGTAAGTAGCAGTGATCCCTCAGGAAGTATCAGTATCACTAATGATTGTTATTATGTATTGCAGAATGGTGGTACTTCGATCGAGGCCGATAGATGGCGGTTCAGGAGAGGGGTCAGGTTCGGGATCAGGTTCCGAGCCGGTAGATGAGGGACTACGCGAGTTCATCGCGTCAGAGATCACCAGGGGTATCCTTGAGTCGACTCCCATTATCTTCGGGTTGATCAAGGAAGGGATCATCGAGTTGATGGAGGATCGCCTCAGGGCGTTCAGGAGTGACATGGCATCTGGCTAGTCGGGATCTCACATGCTGTCCTTTAAGGACTTCAGGGGCAGTGGTGCGCCGGATTTCCACGGGGTGAAAGACCCCATTGCTGCCAGACGATGGATTGCTGACATCGAGTTTGCACAGTTGACTAGCTTCTTCCCCGAGGGGTCGAAGGTGAGGTATGTAGCAGGATGTTTACGAGACCAAGCTTGAGATTGGTGGGAGTCAGTGGGTGACTCGTTGGGAGCCTCAGCTGTCGAGGCTATGACCTGGTCAGCTTCAGGGCAAAGTTTGCGCCGGATGTCGAGCTTCAGCAGCTGGCCAGGGAGTTTTTGGACATGAGACAGACGACGGAGACTATGGCGGAGATCACCGCCAAGTTCCGGGAGAGGGCACTGTTGGTGCCCCAATATGCGGGCGATGAGGACATGAGGAGGACCCGCTATCATGACATGCTCCGGGCTGATATCCGGGAGCACGTTAGTTTTTCAGCTTGCCCCACCTTGGACTCCATGATTGCAGGGCGAGGGAGAGAGAGATAGATTTGGAGCATATCCGGAAACGGAAGTCAGAGGAGGGACAGACAGGAGGGGCTTCGGGGAAGAAGCCCAAGGGATCAGATGGTAGGCCAAAAGGCTAGTCAGGACCGAGCCGCTGCCGGAAATGCGGCAGGCTGCTACAAGTACGACAAGTCTGGGTACTTTAGCAGGGATTGCACTGCTCCGGCAGCAGTTATTCAGACGTCTGAGTTGCTGTGTTTCCACTGCAACCAGAGGGGCCACAAGAAGGCCAATTGCCCCTAGTTGACAGTTTCAGCGCCAGTGAAGACGCCAGCTCCAGCGACCCTGCGGATCACGGATGGCCTGCAGGGCAAGGCAGAGGCTCCAGTAGTAAGGAGTCGGGCATTTCAGCTGACTACCAAGGAGGCACGCGCCGCACCCGATGTGGTGACGGGTATGATTCTTTCCCTCTATTTTATTTTTACGATGTTATGATATTGATATGTGCTCCGTATGTATATGTATGCATTAGGATCGTTCCATGTGAACGGCATCCCAGTTCAGGTGTTGTTCAACTCGGGTGCATCCCGATCATTTGTTTCCCTTGCGCTTAGCAAGAAGTTTCATGAGTCTTCGGGCGAGTTAGATTGCCCTTTAGAGGTAAAGATTGTTGATGATCGATCGGTGCGAGCATCGATGGTGTTTTGAGATTGCGTATTGCGTTTGTTTGAGGAGCGCTACTTGGTAGACTTGGTTCCCATTCCGTTGCGTGGGAACAAGGTGATTATAGGCATGGATTGGTTGAACCCAATGGGGCGGTGATAGATTGCACACAGCAGCTAGTGCGAGTCAGGACCCCAGGTGGGGGAGAGTTAGTGATTCATGGCGAGAGGCCACAGTGTGGACCTACAGTCTGTTCGGCAGCGAGGGCTAGACGATACCTTCAGCAGGGATGCGCAGGATATGTCGCGTACGTGATGGATACCCGGGAGGCGGGTAAGGCGACGGTGAGCGAGGTTCCGGTGGTGCGAGATTTCGCAGATGTTTTTCCAGAGGAGCTTCCTGGGATACCTCCGGAGCGGCAGGTGGAGTTCAGGATTGACCTCGTTCCTGGTGCGGCTCCGATAGCCAAGGCACCATATCGGTTGGCTCCTCCTGAGATGCAGGAGTTGTCTACACAACTGCAGGAGCTGTTAGACAAGGGATTCATTCGGCCGAGCAGTTCGCCCTAGGGAGCCCCGATTCTGTTCGTGAAAAAGAAGGACGGGTCGCATCGGATGTGTATAGATTACCGGGAGCTAAACAAGGTAACGGTGAAGAACCGTTACCTACTCCCGAGGATTGATGATCTCTTTGACCAGCTTCAGGGAGCAACTTGGTTCTCCAAGATTGATTTGCGTTCGGGTTATCATCATATGAGGGTTAGGGAGGAGGATACGCATAAGACCGCGTTTCGGACGCGCTATGGCCATTATGAGTTCGTGGTGATGCCGTTTGGGCTCACCAATGCTCCTGTCGCGTTCATGGACCTCATGAACCGCGTATGCAGACCGATGTTGGATCGGTCTGTGATAGTCTTTATCGATGACATCCTAGTTTATTCCAAGATGCAGGAAGAGCATGAGGAGCATCTGAGAGAGGTATTGGAGACCCTGAGGAGGGAGAGCTTGTATGCCAAAGTTCTCCAAGTGTGAGTTTTGGTTGCGAGGTGCAATTTCTCTGGCACCTTGTCAACCAAAACGGGATTCTGGTCGATCTGGCCAACGTCGAGGCCGTAATGAGATGGGAGGTTCTGAAGTCTCCATCTGAGATTCAGAGTTTCCTAGGATTGGCAGGCTATTATGTGAGATTCATTCAGGACTTCTCCAAGATAGTCGTACCCCTGACGCGGCTAACAAAGAAAGTCATAGTCTTTCGGTGGGGACCCGAGCAGCAGGCGACATTTGAGACGCTGAGATGGAGATTGTGCAAGGCGCCAATCTTAGCCCTGCTAGAGGGCGTAGAGGATTTTGTGGTATACTGTGACGCGTCCATTTCAGGGTTGTGCACGGTACTGATGCAGAGGGGGCATGTCATTGCCTACGCTTCGAGGCAGCTCAAGCCTCACGAGGCGAACTACCCGACGCATGATTTGGAGTTGGGGCGGTGGTTTTTGCCCTCAAGATTTGGCGACATTACCTCTACGGGGTTCGATGTACCATCTACACGGACCACAAGAGTTTGAGGTACCTCATGGATCAACCGAATCTGAACATGAGGCAGCGTCGGTGATTGGACGTGGTGAAGGATTATGATTGCGAGATCCTTTACCACCCGGGGAAGGCCAACGTGGTGGCCGATGCACTTAGCCGCAAAGCAGCGCCGATCAGGGATATTTGCATGAGGATGACCATAGTGACTCCCCTGTTGGAGCAGATTTGGGAGGCTCAACAGGAGGCTATCAAGGAGGAACATCGGAAGAACGAGCGTGTGGTGGGTCAGGTTTCCTCCTTCGATTATGACAGCCGAGGACTATTGACACTACACCGTAGGGTGTGGGTGCCATATCACGGAGGTGTGCGCCAGATCTTGATAGAGGAGGCGCACAAGTCCCGATTCTCTATTCATCCCAGGGCGACGAAGATGTATAGGGATCTTCGTACAGATTATTGGTGGCCCTGCAAGAAGCGGGATGTGGCTTGGTACGTCGAGCGGTGCTTGACCTGCAGGAAGGTCAAGGCCGAACATTAGAGACCGCATGGCAAGATGCAGTCGTTGGACATCCCGTTGTGGAAATGGGAAGATATCACGATGGATTTTATCACGAAGCTTCCCAGGACCGCGCGTGGAGTGGATTCGATTTGGGTCATTGTGGATCGATTGACCAAGAGTGCTCACTTTATCCCGATTCAGGAGAGCATATCGGCCGAGAAATTGGCCGACATCTATATCAGGGAGATCGTGGCACGGCACGGGGTGCCAGTATCGGTTATCTCGGACAGGGATGTGCGTTTTACTTCCAGGTTTTGGAAGAGATTTCATGACGAATTGGGCACTCGTTTACATTTTAGCACCGCCTTTCACCCGCAGACGGATGGTCAGAGTGAGCGGACCATCCAGACTTTGGAGGATATGTTGCGGGCATGCGTGTTGGATTTCGGTGGTAGTTGGGATACCTATCTTCCCTTGGCCGAGTTCTCTTACAACAACAGCTACCACGCTAGTATTGACCGTCCCCCATTTGAGATGTTGTACGGTCGGAGGTGCAGGACCCCGATATGCTGGGGTGAAGTTGGCCAGAGAGTCATGGGGAGCACCGAAGTGGTGCTCAAGACGACCGAGAGGATCCAGCAGGTTCGGAGCAAGCTTCAGACTACTCAGAGTCGGCAGAAAAGCTACGCCGACAAGCGCCGATCTGACCTGGAGTTCCAGGTCGGGGATATGGTTCTCTTGAAGCTGTCGCCGTGGAAGGGCGTCATTCGATTCAGGAAGCGAGGCAAGTTGGGCCCGAGATTCATCGGACCGTTCCGAGTTGTGGCCCGGGTGGGCAAGGTGGCGTATAGGCTGGATCTACCAGTCGAGCTCAGCCAGATCCACAGCACTTTCCATGTTTCTCAGCTGCGGAAGTGCCTAGTGGACATTTCAGCAGTAGTGCCGTTAGAGGATATTCAGGTTGATGACAGCCTGAATTACATTGAGCGCCCAGTCGCAATCCGCGACAGAAAGTCGAAGGATTTGAGGAACAAGAGGGTGGAGCTCGTAAAGGTGCAATGGCAGCACTGTAAGGGTTCGGAATGGACTTGGGAGCCGGCGGACGAGATGATGGAGCATTATCCCAAGCTATTTCAGGATCGAGCAGCAGACTTCGAGGACGAAGTCTAAAATAAGCGGGGGAGATTTGTAGCACCTGGTTCCTGGTACGTAAATCTTATTTGAGTATTTTCCATTTTTAGCCTTGGACTCGGCGAGTCATAGGTCTGACTCGCTGAGTAGAGACGGGACCCGGGACATGTTTAAGTTGGTGACTCGGCGAGTCACTGCTGTTGGATGAAACCCTAAGTTTCAGGGGTTTGCACCCTATTTAAGCCTCATGTCTGCCCCAAGCCAGCCCCCATTCACCCTCAAATCCCCCAACCCTCGTTCAAAGCTTATTTCCTAGAGGGTTTGAAGCATTTTTGTGTGTTCTTGAAGGTTTTGAGAAGGAAGTGGTGTAGATCAAGAGGAAGGGAAGGAAGCCAAGCATCTTAGTGTTCTCTCAGTGATTCCTTCGAGGTATAACCCGTTTTCCCTCTGTTTCTATGCTTATTACTCCATTAAGTCTTTCTTGAGCCCTTCCCCAAGTTTGGTTGTGCATTGTTGGATGATTCAAGATGTTTAGCCTTTAGATCTAGACCCTATTCAGTCCCTGGAACATGGATCTACTGCCTTTATAGACCCATATTGCTTGTACACTCTAGATCTACCCCTTTTAGTGCACTTTAAGCCTTAAAAACCTTATTGGCGATGATCTACACGTAAAGTTGGAAACTTTACGTGTAAACCAGGCCCTAGGAGCCCAGATCTGTGGATAGCATAAGCTGGATTCAAGCAAAATCGACCATATAGAGACTGCATGGTAACGACTCGGCGAGTCGTTCATCTGACTCGACGAGTATGCTCGTGAGTCTCTGAGTTTGTCCCCTTTTCGTGGTGTCGAGTAGAGTAGTGTGTCACGGGGTGTGACTTAGTGTGTTGGAAGCCGGACTCATCCATGAAGGAACTCGGCGAGTCATTGCCCTGACTCGGCGAGTTCAAGGCAATCTTCTTAGATCAAGAACAGACTCGGCGAGTTGTTCATACAACTCGGCGAGTCTCAACATAAGTGTTCACTGGATGAAGATGAACTCGGCGAGTAGGATGAAGGACTTCAACATCAGTTTGGAAGGAGAACTCGTCGAGTCAACGCCTAACTCGACGAGTAGAAACGGGATTCAGGACAATCGTTTGGGTAGGGACTCGGCGAGTTGGAGAGCCAACTCGGCGAGTCGGGTCAACTGAAAGTTGACTCTGATTTGGACTTATGACATGATCAGGGGTAAAATGGTCATTTTACCCAAAGGTCAGTTAGCAGTGATTGATTGATTATGTTGTGGGAATTACAGCCGGAGGATTTCCGGAGCAGCAGCAGTAGTAGATAGTCAGTTCCCGATCAGATCAGCAGCTACTTTGAGGTGAGTTACCTTCCAGTAGCGGTGGGTCTACGGCCACAATGCCGGCCCACCAGTAGGAGTCGTATGTTAGATGATTGTCTTTGTGATATCATCTAGGTTTGCTGCTACCTGATATGATATATGCTAGCATGATATGTTTTATGTGATAGAGGTAGAGATCGGTTGTTAGGACCGAAGGGCAGTTCGGACACCCCAGAAATGTCTGACAGTATATGATTATGTGTTTGCATGTTGGCTTGTTATGTTATATGCAATAGAGGTAGTAGGAGGGGACCAGTCCCCGAGTTCGGTTGTTAGGACCGAAGGGTAGTTCAGACACCCCATATATGTTTGATAATATGTTATGTATGATATATGTGTTAGTAGCAGTAGGGGTAAAATAGTCCCCGAGGCTCGATTGTCAGGACCGACGGGTAGTCAGCACCCCAGAATAGCTTGACACGTGTAGTCAGCACCCCAGAATGGCTTGACATGGGTAGGTTGGCACCCCCATAATGGCCGCACAGGTAGTCGGCACCCCAGAATGGCCGTACCGGGTAGTCAGGCACCCCAGAATAGCCTGGCAGTATGTACGTTATGTGTTGTATGGTATGTGGTACGATGGGGGAACTCACTAAGCTTTGTGCTTACGTTTTTCAGTTGTTGTTTCAGGTACCTCTTCAACCAAGGGGAATGAGCAGGCGCGGTAGCAGCTCATCACACACACTCCTTGATTCCGCATTTATAAGTTTACCCTGGGATTGATACTCTAATATTTTGGTTGTTTGACTGTTATGGATTTCAAATTTGGTTTTCGATGTGAAATGGTTTAATTAAGCAATGTTTTAATTATTAATGTTTTCTAAAGTAATGTTTTAAAAACAAAATTTTTGGACGTGAAAATTGGGTCGTTACACGAAGTGTAAACACCATGCTTGAAAGTTTTTTCGTCATATGACATGTAACACACTTTCCCATTACGTTGGTTACATCCTAACATCTTAGGCCAAAAGAAATGTTCTTAAAGCTCCTCCAAAGTTTTGGTAATGGAAAAATGACTCGCTAAACCACCACCATGAGCTTCACGAATCAGCAACTCCTGTATTACATGTTTAGGGACACAAAGGTGGTTGCCTTTTATGCCTTTATGGGCTTGATTAGGTGAGTAGGGTTGTGTTTAGGTAAATTAAGCTAGAATAACAACCACAAATGATACGTGTATGAGAAGAAATGGATAGATTAGTAAAAAAATCAAGACATTCTAACATGTATACCGGTGAAAACAATCCAAGGCATATTTGATTGAATGTGTATCAAGTCAAGAACACGTCACAACTATGACAAGTAGTGAGCTATTCTGAACAAAGGTTCTTTTGAATAAAATTTCATCTATCTAATTTTTCCGTGCAAAAACTTTGCATTTATTAAGCATTTATTACAAAGTTGGTGGTTATAAGCCACCCAACCAACTACTCAGTAAAACTAATAATGAAAATTAAAGAAACTCAGGAAACCACACAAACAAATGTCTGAGACACTAATGAATGAAAAAATGGTCATACTCCATTAAGGAGCCATAAGAAGCATTAAAGTGTAACCCTAATCCACCAAAGAGTATCAAAAATGGCTAGGAGGCTTTATGAAGCGAAAGGTTATGGTTTTGAGCACTTATGAAGCCTTTAAAATGTTGCCCTATCTTTCATGCGACCCTAATTCCATTCGTAGGTTACCACACACAACCTAACCATTGAGCCAAAAGCACCTTCTAGCCTACTAGTAATCACTAATCCATCACCTTGGGGTTTCATGATCCTTGTATGGATCATCCCCTCCCCCTTTAAAAGGAAATAACCTCAATTCATCAAGGCCATACTCAACAAGATAAGGTCAGAGGACTCCCACATTAAAGGTAGCACGCACTCCATGATCTCCTCCCAAATCCACCAGATAAGCATTATCATTGACATCTGTCACCACTTTGTAAAGACCATTTGCTCTTGGCATCAGCTTTTGTTCTTCTTTTTGTTAGAAAAACGTTCTTTCCTCATATGCACCTACACCAAGTCACCATCTTGAAAGACACGTGGTTTCCTATGCATGTTGGAATTCTGTTTGTACAACTCTTACACTACTTCAATCTACACACGAACTTGTTGGTGTAGTTTCATCATGGCCTTTAACTTGTCGTTATCATCGTTGTGAACTAATTCATCAAAAGGGCAATGGAATCAAATCCAAAGTCATGTGTGGATACACACCATACACAGTTCAAAAGGAGAGTGAGCTGTAGCATAAGTAGGAGAACGATTACAGGCAAACTCAGCATGTGCAAGTTTGATGTCCAAATGTTTTTGAGTTTTTCTAACCAACCCCCTCAACAACGTAACTTAGTACTAAAAAATAACTTAGTACCAAGTTTCCTCCACAAAGTGTTCCAAAAGTAACTGAAAAACATGGAATCCCTATCAGAAACAATAGTTTTTGGAAAAATATGCAAGCAATCACGCACATTAGATGCATCATTGGCATTATGAAGTGGCACAAAGTGATCAATTTTTGAAAACCTATCCACCACCACTATAATGGAATCCTTCCCCTGTTGAGTTCTAGGCATTTAAATGAATTCCATTGACACATCTTCCCAAGGACGAATAGGAACCGACAAAGGAGCATAAACACCATGCTTGAAAGTTTTTTTCGTCATCTAACATTCAACACACTTGCCCACTATGTTGGTTACATCCGCAACATCTTAGGCCAAAAGAAATGTTCTTCTCCAAAGTTTTGGTAATGGAAAAATGACCAGCCAAACCACCACCATGAGCTTCACTAATCAGCAGCTCCCGTATTACATGTTTAGGGACACAAAGGTGATTACCTTTTGATGCCTTTATGGGCTTGATTAAGTGAGTAGGGTTGTGTATGGGAAGAAATGGATAGATTGGAAGCAAATCAAGACCTACTAAGCTTTATACCGATTAAAACAATCCAAGACATATTTGATTGAATGTGTATCAAGTCAAGAACGTGTTTGGACTATGACAAGTAGTGAACTATAACTATAATTCAAATTGAACAAAGGTTATTTTGCTAAAAATTTCATCTATGTCTTTTTTCCATGCATAAACTTGGCTTATATGAAGCCTTTATTACAAAGTTGGTGGTTACAAGCCACCCAACGAACTACTCAGTAAAACTAAAATTAAAAATTGAAGAAACTCATGAAACCGCACAATAAAACGTCTGGCACGCTAATGAATGAAAAAAACGTCCATGCTCCATTAAGGAGCCATGAGAAGCATTAAAGTGTAACCCTAATCCGCCAAAGAGTATAAAAAATGGCTAGGAGGCTTTATGAAGCAAAAAGTAACGGTTTTGAGAAGTTATGAATCCTTTAAAATGTTGCCCTAGCCTTTATCCGACCATAATTCAATTCATAGGTTGCCACAAACAACCCAACCATTGAGCCCAAACCACCTTCTAGCCTACTAGTAATCACTAATCCATCACCTTGGCCTTTCATGATCCATGCATGGATCATCCCCCCCCACCCCCCTTTAAAAGGAAATGACCTCAATTCATCAAGGCCATCCTCAACAAGATAAGGTCAAAGGTCTCCCACATGAAAGGCAACATGCACTCCACGGTCTTCTCCCAAATCCACCTTATAAGCATTATCATTGACATGTGACACCACTTTGTACGGACCATCTGCTCTTGGCATCAACATTTGTTCTTCTTATTGTTAGGAAAACGTTCTTTCCTCATATACACCTACAACAAGTCACCATCTTGAAAGATGTGGCTTCCCACGCATGTTGGAATTCTGTTTGTACAACTCTTTCACGACTTCAATCTTCACACGGAGTTGTTGCTGTAGTTTCATCATGGCCTTCAACTTGTCATTAGCATCCTTGTGAACCAATTCATCCTTTGGCAATGTAATTAAATCCAAAGGTATATAAGGATTCACACCATACACCACTTCAAAAGGAGAGTGACATGTAGCGTAAGTAGGAGAACGATGACAAGAAAACTTAGCATGTACAAGTTTGATGTCCAAACGTTTTTGAGTTGTGCTAACCAACCCCCTCAACAACGTTCCCAAAGTTCTATTTGTCACCATCGTTTGCCCATCAGTTTGTGGATGATGGGATGTACTAAAAAGTAACTTAGTACCAACTTTCATCCACAAACTGTTTCGAAAGTAACTTAAAAACATAGATTCCCTCTCAGAGACGATAGTTTTAGGAATAATATGCAAGCGAACCACTTCTTTAAATTACAAATTAGACACATTAGACGTATCATTGGTTTTATGACATGGCTCAAAGTGAGCAATTTTTGAAAACCTATCCACCACCACAATAATGGAATCCTTGCCCTTTTGAGTTCTAGGCAAAGCCATAATGAATTCCATTGACACATCTTCCCAAGGACGAATGGGAACCGGCAAACGGAGTGCAAACACCATGCTTGAAAGTTTTTTCGTCATCTGACATGTAACACACTTGCTCACTATGTTGGTTACATCCCAACATCTTAGGCCATAAGAGATGTTCTTAAAGCTCCTCCAAAGTTTTGGTAATGGAAAATGACCCGCCAAACCACCACAAAGAGCTTCACGAATCAGCAACTCCTATATTGCATGTTTTAGGACACAAAGGTGATTGCCTTTTGTTGCCTTTATGGGCTTGATTAAGTGAGTAGCATTGTGTTTAGGTAAATTAAGCTAGAATAACAGCCAAAAATGATACGTGTATGGGAAGAAATGGATAGATTAGTAAAAAAATCATGTGACAAGTCGAAACTTCTACCTGGTACATCTTGTTAGTTAATCTAAGTTAAACTCATTTTTGTTAATTCCTAACACTGATTAAGGGTTCATTTAAGCGTTCTAAGCTTTAGTGCAACAAAGGTCGAGATTAGGAATGAGTCAGCAAATCATACAGTGATAAAATCCGGCCATACACCCCTTTTGGACGAGTGTGCGGCCGCACACATGGGTGTAAGGCCGTACACACTCCTCATGCCCACACACCCACCCCTATATAATGGGTAGACCCCTTTTCTTTCATTCCGTTAACATCCTGGCAGCACACAACACCTTTTTCCTCAAGACTCTTCAACCGCAAACCCGTCATGTTCTTCATCTCTTTGAAGGAGTGTGGCCTCACACCTACATAGGTGGCCTCACACTCCTAAAAGACCCTCCAAAGTGAGAGTTGGACTTCCATATTCGAATCGGACATGAACCTAGCTTTGCTACACCTTAGAATTGGCTTTTTAGGCATCATCATGAAGGGTCTATGACCGCACACACCTGTGTACGGCTGCACACACCTGTGTACGACCACACACACCCTTTTGGGGCAGCACACTCCTTGTGTGCGGCAGTACACTCCCGTGTGCGACCACACACACATCCTAGGACCACAAACTCATTTCTCAGACCCTAAACTTGTAGTACAACTTAGTATGTACCTAGAACACTTCATGGATGCGAGTATGGACCTTAAAAACACCTCAAAAGCACCTTCCATCATGAGTGTACGATTGCACACCCATTGGGCTACATACCCATGGCCGTACACACCTTTATGGTGGCCATACACCTCCCTCATCCAATCCTTTAAGGTTCTAGCACTTAGTGTAGGTAGTCCCAAGTTCCTAGAGTGGTTCTCCATCACATTTAGTAGAGAACTACCTTCATTTGACTCCTTTATGTGTCATTGCATGTTAATTAGGATCCAATCCTATTCAAGGCTTCACTTGAACATCTGACATTTCGTATCGATCTTTCATTCAAATCGCCCGAGGTGAGTTCATACCCCTACTCTTTTCCGAGTTTTTCATGTTTTCAGGGGGGAATACAAGCAAAAGTACAAGGAAACTTGTGCTCAAAGTATATTATTTTGTTTAAGATAATTATATTTTGAAAACGCTTTTAACATGGAAAGTAGTTTTTACCAAACGATTAAGAAATCAACTTGTAGAAACAGTTTTCAAAACCAGGGTAACAAACTTGTGAATCATGTAAGGATTCATGCAAATCATAAACAGGACTATCAGTATTATTAATTGTAAATTTGTTAGTCTAAGTTGGAGACACGTCCTTGGTAACACTCCCTCAGAATCAGAGTGTAGGACTAGCACTTGTAACCAGAATCTCTTGTAGGGAGAGCGCGAGTGTTATGTATAGATATACGGGACTGACAACCCCACACCTGGCTGATAGCTACAGTCGGACCGGTAGGTCTATGAGTGACAAAGTCATAAAGGATACCGGTCGTTGCGGGCCATATCCAGTCAGTTATGGTTATAAAACTCGTAACCTAGATAGCAGAGATTTACTTTTGTAATAATGAATCAAGTGAACTAACCTCAAAGTAATAACCGATTTGATTACTGGAGGGTATTAATAGTACCTTCAAGATTTAATTCAACAAGTTTTCTTTTATTAGTTTTATTTATATAATAGGGCTAATATACCTCGCTGGGAGTAAACAGAGTTTTTAAAAGAAAAACTACGTTTATCGATATAAATATGGTCACTTGTACACCTCAGTTTAGAACGGATAACCAACCATCAACTTTTAGAAAAATTTAGGATTTTCCCAGGATAACTCATCTTTTCAAAACGGATTGTTTAATATGTGACTAACGGATATTCATATTCATTCCATGACTCCTTGAATTGTACATATCCTATATGAATCTAGAAGTCATGGAATGAATGGGCTTTCAAACACACTTTTCAGAAGAAATATAGGATTTTATTGAGGAACATTTTTCAAAGGATTAAAGAAACAGTTTTCACCAAAACTAAAATGCTTATGAACTCACCAGCTTTATGTTGATATTCTTTCAAAACTGCTTGTATTCTCAGGGAATTAGTAGACAGGTACTTCCAGGACTTTTGGAGAAGTCGGCGCGTTAGAGTCACGTCTTTCGATTTTGCTTTTGTCATGAACAAAACTATGTACTAAGACAATGTAAACCTTATTCATATATGTACTCAATGTTTGGTTATTTTTACTATGCTTGCTATGATAAAACTGTTGTGATACTACGCATGACGTCAACCACCCCCGAACATTTCCGCCGTTCCGGTTTGGGGGTGTGACAAATCAATACCTACTAAGTTGTATACCGGTGAAAACAACACAAGACATATTTGATTGAATGCGTATCAAGTCACGAACACGTCTTGACTATGACAAGTAGTGAACTATATTGAACAAAGGTTCTTTTGATTAAAATTTCATCTATCTAAGTTTTCCATGCATAAACTTGCCATATATGAAGCCTTTATTACA
Source organism: Lactuca sativa (assembly GCF_002870075.4). NCBI lineage: Eukaryota > Viridiplantae > Streptophyta > Magnoliopsida > Asterales > Asteraceae > Lactuca > Lactuca sativa. The sequence continues at coordinate 277,385,449 of NC_056626.2, forward strand.
AACTTGGTGGTTACAAGCCACCCAACCAACTACTCAGTAAAACTAATAATCAAAATTAATGAAACTAAGGAAACCACAAAAACAAACTTCTGACTCACTCATGAATGAAAAAATAGTCCATGATCCATTAAGGAGCCACATGAAGCATTAAAGTATAACCCTAATCCACCAAATTCAAATCCTATGCATGTTGGATTTTTGTTTGTACAACTCTTACACGACTTCAGTCTTCACACGAACTTGTTGGTGTAGTTTTATCATGGCCTTCAACTTATCATTATCATCCTTGTGAACAAATTCATCCTTTGGCAATGGAATCAAATCCAAAGTCATGTAAGGATTCACACCATACACAGTTCAAAAGGAGAGTGAGCTGTAGCATAAGTAGGAGAACAATTACAGACAAACTCAGCATGTGCAAGTTTGATGTCGAAATGCTTTTGAGTTTTTCTAACCACCCCCCTCAACAACGTAACTTAGTACTAAAAAATAACTTAGTACCAAGTTTCCTCTACAAAGTGTTCCAAAAGTAACTCAAAAACATGGAATCTCTATGAGAAACAATAGTTTTAGGAATAATATGCAAGCGAACCACCTCTTTAAAGTTCAAATCATACACATTAGATGCATCATTGGCTTTATGACGTGGTACGAAGTGAGAAATTTTTGAAAACTTACCCACCATCACTATAAAGGAATCCTTCCCCCTTTGAGTTCTAGGCAAAGCCATAATGAATTCCATTGAAACATCTTCCCAAGGACGAATAGGAACCAACAAAGGAGTGTAAACACCATGCTTGAAAGTTTTTTCATCATGTCACTTGTAACATACTTGCCCACTATGTTGGTTACAGCCCCAACATCTTATGCCAAAAGAAATGTTCTTAAAGCACCTCCAAAGTTTTGGTAATGGAAAAATGACCTGCCAAACCACCACCATGAGCTTCACTAATCAGCAACTGCCGTATTGCATGTTTAGGGACACAAAAATGATTATCTTTTGATGCCTTTATGGGCTTGATTAAGTGAGTAGGGTTGAGTATGGGAAAAAATTGATAGATTAGTAACAACTCAAGACCTACAAAGCTGTATACCGGTTAAAACAATCCAAGACATATTTGATTGAATGTGTATCAAGTCAAGAGCATGTTTTGACTATGACAAGTACTAAACTATAACGATAACTCAAAGTGAACAAAGGTTGGTGGTTATGAAGCCTTTATTACAAAGTTGGTGGTTACAAGCCACCCAACCAACTACTCAGTAAAACTAAAAATGAAAATTAAAGAAACTCATGAAACCACACAAAAAAACGTCTGGCACGCTAATGAATGAAAAAAACGTCCATGCTCCATTAAGGAGCCATGAGAAGCATTAAAGTGTAACCCTAATCCGCCAAAGAGTATAAAAAATGGCTAGGAGGCTTTATGAAGCAAAAAGTAACGGTTTTGAGAAGTTATGAATCCTTTAAAATGTTGCCCTAGCCTTCATCCGACCATAATTCAATTCGTAGGTTGCCACAAACAACCCAACCATTGAGCCCAAACCACCTTCTAGCCTACTAGTAATCACTAATCCATCACCTTGGGCTTTCAAGATCGATGCATGGATCATCACCTCATCCTTTGAAAGGAAATAACCTCAATTCATCAAGGCCCTCCTCAACAAGATAAGTTCAAAGGTCTCCCATATTAAAGGTAGCGCGCACTCCATGGTCTCCTCCCAAATCCACCTTATAAGCATTATCATTAACATCTGACACCACTTTGTAAGGGCCATCTGCTCTTGGCATCAAATTTTATTCTTCCTTTTGTTAGGAAAACGTTCTTTCCTCATATGCACCTACACCAAGTCACCATCTTGAAAGACACGTGGTTTCCTATGCATGTTGGAATTATGTTTGTACAACTCTTACACGGCTTCAATCTTCACACGAACTTGTTGGTGTAGTTTCATCATGGCCTTCAACTTGTCATTATCATCCTTGTGAACCAATTCATCCTTTGGTAGTGGAATCAAATCCAAAGTTATGTAAGGATTCACACCATACATAGTTCAAAAGGAGAGTGACCTATAGCATAAGTAGGAGAACGATTATAGGCAAACTCAGCAAGTGCAAGTTTGATGTCCAAATGTTTTTGAGTTTTTCTAACCAACCCCCTCAACAACGTAACTTAGTACTAAAAAGTAACTTAGTACCAACTTTCTTCCACAGAGTTGTAACATTCGAATCTAGGTATATTATTTTAATCATCTAATTTGAGAATTTTAGAGGGACTCGACGAGTTGGTGCCTCAGCTTGTCGAGTAGGGTTTTGAATGGTGACAAGGATTAATGAGTGGACTCGACGAGTCGATGAATCGACTCGCCGAGTCAACGTTGTTAACAGAAACTCTAATTTTCTTGGGCATGGGCCTATTTAAAGGCACTTATAGCCTCCATATCATCTCGATCAGTGCCCATTCGACTCCTGAGAGAAACCCTAGCGTTTATTGTGAGCAAGAGAGGGAATGAGACTCATTTGAAGTCATTCTCTTAAGAAGAAGAGCAAGGTGCTTCAAGGATCAAAGAGGAGATCTTGTGGATCTGTTTCATCTTCATTTCAGGCTTCAGATCTAGGCATAAGCTCTTACCTTCTTTGTTGATTGATTAGATTCCTTGGTTGTGAAATTAGGGCTTGTATCACCTTTTTGATGGGGTTTTGGGTGCATCAAACCCCCTAGCAAGTCATTCTATAGATCTGGACCTTGTAAGGTCTAGAAAGTCAGAAAGTAGGAAGCTATGGCTGAGTAACCATGGAGCTTTGAAGCTAAGAAGCTTTAATGGAGTCTTAATGACATAAGAGCAATATATTTCATGCATGGACAATAAGATGAGACCTTTACGTGACTTTTGGGTACCAGGAGACTAGAACTTTGAACTAGGGTTGTAGATATGACCTCAGAAGACCAAATAAGAAACCCAATGGAGACAACTCGACGAGTCTATGAGATGACTCAACGAGTCGGAGCGGGTTTGACCTGACACCCTTGACCCAGTGATAACTCGTTGAGTTGGGGGTCAACTCAACGAGCTAAGTCAACCTTCACGAGACTTCGAGGAAATCGATGGGACTCGATGAATCACACGGGTGCACTTGGCGAGTCAGGTCAATTATGGGTTGTTGACTTGAGTTTGACTCTGTTGACTTTAGGGTTTGGTCGACAGAAGAAATGGAGACCTGGGAGGGGTAAAATGGTCTTTTAGCATTCCAAGAGATTGTAGAGATAGGAGGAACAACCTTTGATATATTTGAGTATGAGTAGAGTATTAATTAGAGATGTTTGCCTTATGTGTTAGGCGGTGGTTGGTTCGAGATTCGAGCGCTAGGATTAGTGCTTGCTTTCTTTCGAGGTGAGTCTTCCCATTATACTTTACCTAGAGTGGTGGTTATGTGTGACCAGAGGGACTTATGTGATTTCCCTAGTGTGCATTTTCTATGTGATATGTGTTGTATGCTATATTATGTGATATTTAGACTGGATCAAATGGTCCAACGGATTATGAGATCCGAAGGTCCTCACTTAGACCGGACCAAAGGGTCCAACGAGCAATAAGACCGTAGGATTTTCACTTAGACCAGACCGAAGGGTCCAACAAGCAGTAAGACCAGAGGATTTCACATAGACCGGACTAAGAGGTCCAATGAGCAGTGAAACCGGAGGATTTTCACTTAGTCCGGACCGGAGGGTCCAACGAGCTGTGGGACTTAAGGGTCCTACTGAGACACATTGACCAGAAGGTCTTACAGAGCTATAGCCTCGAGTGGCTAATTATTTGTGTGTGGTATTTTGAGGAACTCACTAAGCTTCATGCTTATCGTGTTATGTGATATGTGTTTCAGGTTTTTCTCAGGATTGCGGGAAGGCACTAGCTTGATTGTACACATCAAAGCAGGAGTTATGCTTTGAGGATCCTGGATTATTAATCAAGCAATTATGGATTTGTGTTTTATAAAATTAAACAAATGAGATTTTTGTGATAAGTTTTTATCTGATTTTAAAATGAAAAATTTGTTCGAAAATTTACGGTGTTACAAGTTTGTATCAGAGCCTTAGTTTGAGGGATTCGGATGCACCTTCGGGTATGTCTGGACTCAAACTGAGGATTTGAGAAAAAATTTCAAAATACATGAATTTTTCTAAAATGAGCAAAGAATTTCTTAGAGAAAAACGAGAAGGAGCAATGTGTACAATCAGCTAGAGCCCGAACGGTGATTTCCCAAAATGCCCCTACTTTTGTGTTATGAATTATTTATGAGATATTATGCATGCTAGAGAGTAGGCTAGGTATTTCATATTTTAGGACTAGACTGGCCTGATTTATGATGCCTTAGCCTAGGAGCTGCTGCTATCTGTGATTTGCTTTTGATTATGCGCGGTGTAAGAGTATCCAACATGAATCCTTTGGAGAAAGTTTTAAGTAGAGGAGTAATCTAGGAGAGGTACGTAGACGAGCATCAGATGAGCCTACTGAGAAGTAGTTAGATGCCCGCATGAGGGTGGAGTTGCTTGAGTTCAGTGACACCTTTGAGTGTGTGTAGGGCAAGTGGAGTTGTAACTTAGAGTGGCTTTACGTGCTGGAAGAGATTATTCAATGCACGAATGCTGCTTGCTTTGTGCTTTGTGGAACTCTTGATGATGGGAGTCAGTTACTAAGTAAATATGACGATATTCAGGAGGTAGATGGCTGGCATCATAAGGAGTTCTTCAGCAGCTGATGGCAGAGAAGTGTGAGAACCTAGGAAGAGCCTAGAGAGTGACCTTTGTCAAGTGAGTATGCTGATACAGGAGAGTATTCGCAGGAGAGCGACCAGGTATGACGAGATTAGTGATTAAGGAGGTTGAGCAGCTACTTAGGAAATTTGGGATGATTCGTGTGGAAAGTATGGGTAGACGTGGCAGGTAGTATGGGCCCGAACTATTGAAAGCAGAGGACCCATACTCAATACAGGGAAAATTCCAGAGGTTCTAAGTTGCAGATTAAGAGGAGATATCATGGTTCGAGTACCATGATTCGTGAAGGATAGTGCTTCTGGTTTACCAGTTATCCCGTTGAGATTGACCAGACTGGGATCATATATGATAGAGTGTGGGGCCAGAGGGCCATGTTGGAAGAGTTTCAATGGAGCATACCTTGAAGAGAAATCGATTTGGTTTCCGAGAGATTTTGGTGAGATGTCAGTTGGAGTCGCAAGACTCAGGGATGAGTAGAGGTGGTGCTTTACGGAGGATTACGGTTTGAGCTAAGCAGTCAGCCGATAGCGGAAATGCCACTTTCTGTGACCAAAGTTGTGCTATTTTCTGTGATAAGCGGAAGGGATATTGAGCTTTCGGTTTCAGAGTTGGAGGTAGATTGACAATGAGAATGAGACCTATTGCTTTCATGATTTTTACGAATTGGAAGCTGGTCGAGAGGTCAAAATTGAAGTGGGTGATAGTGCATTATTTCCGGACCGAGAGTTAGAACTAATTTGGAACAGTGGGGTACCCGGCGGTGTGACGGTCTAAGGCTTCGAGATGAATAGAGGCAGTCACGTTGGGAGAATTCTGAGATGCTGTCAGGGACGGGATATTTGGAGATTGTTTGGTTTCCACTGGGAAAGTCTTTGAGTGATTATGTGGTACGTTTCCAAGATTCAAGTGTAATATGCCCGGTGAAGCAGTCTATGGAGTAGATTGTGGGTATGCCAATTGGTGACGATTCGGACCCTAAGTGGGGGAGAACTATATATTCGAGTGATGAGATCTGTGATCCGTTCAAGTGAGGTTAGAGAAATGATTATGGAGATCTATAGTGTGGTCTCATGAGACATGGGTTATTGGTGAATGAGGCGAGGTGACAGATGGGAAGATGTATGAGTATGTGTTTAAGAAAGGGTGAGTGAATCCACGGTGAGTGGCCCTTGGTTAGAGGATTTGTTGTGGCTTGGGACCTTTCGGGCTTACAAATGTCAAGTTCAAGTGTGGTTGGGTTGCTGAATTTGGGGTGTAAGAACAGAGATTTGCAAGTATGGGTATAGATTGTGATCCATACTCTAGGAAGGACAACAATTTAATTGTAAACCAATTTTAGAGTTGGTATGAGTAGTTCCGTATGGGTAGTGATCAGTCGAAGGTAGAGCTTCGGATTTTCGTCAACGTGTTTTGAGTCATTATTGATGCCTTTAGGTTGCAAATCGAGAATTGGAATGTTCCAAGGTTAAAAGTGGTGCGAGAAGAAGATCGGTTGTGAGATTCTGAAGGGGCAATGCGGTATATGAGTATGATGTTGTTAGTATGACATCAGTGGTTGAGGCAAGACATCGTGAGGTTTTGTGATGGTATACTGAGGTATCCGGGTATGATGTCCTAAATTTCGAAGTATTTTGAGTATTGAATTTGAGATGGCAAGTGGTGTATAATGTATTTATGATCCCAGTGGGAGCCCTTCGGCTAATTGATGTCAAGCGAGATTATTTAAGAATGTGAATTGCAACGAGAAAAGGGGTTTTGTCATGACGGTTGCCATCAGGAATAGTGAGGCTTATTTTGGATGGGTGTGTGTGCACACCTATATTGAGTTGCGGAGCATGAGTTGATGAACTCAGTATAGTAATGACTTGACGATGAGATTATGGGGTGATAAGAAGGCAAGTGGATTCGAGTGGGAGAGTGTTGTGATACTGTGGGGATCCGTAGTACTCCCTGGTTAGCGAGAGAGTGTTGTGATACTACGAGGAGGAGTCGTAGCGCTCAATAGTCGATATGAGTGAAAACTGTTCTGAGGAGAACTATAGTTTTCACTAGCCGGAGCAAGACACGGAGGAGCTCCTAGGCTTGGGTAGCCTTACCATTAGGTCTTTCGGAACTTGGTTGCTAGTTCAGGGGTGAGATTGGGGTCTCCGTGTCGGTCAAGGTTTGTTGTATCCCGGGTTGAGGAGGGATTATCCTAAATGGAAGGAATTGGAGAGTTGGTGTAGGCGTCAATTCGTGAATCGCGGGTGTAGGTCCAGTGTCAGATTGGAAATGAGTGGTTCCAACTCTGCGTCGGGCCAAACTCCCAAGTTTGAGTTGGATTTAGTGGTGTAACAAGAAGGCGGAATGAGATTCCGGGCTCAGGAGTGAGTTCCATTTTGAGAGATATTGTTAATCATCCAATGTCTTAGACCTATGTGGGTCAGTTCGTTTGTAAGGTAAGGACCGCGGTTGGAATTGTAATGTTCGCATGGGGTAAATTGAACTTCGTGACTTGTGTTTCATACTGGGCCAAGATAGTTATTGTGAGAAAGAAGTCAGTGAGACATTTTGGGTGTGCAAGGGGTAACCCTTGGAGGTACAACTGTTGGGTCGGGAGATGACCTAGTGCTGAGTGCTAAAAGGGATAATTGAGAAGGAAGTTGGGGTTTGTGATTGTTATATGTCAGATGGATGCTTCTGAGCAGATATGGTCTTTTTCTTGTGTTAGAGGGCAAGGTGTTGGGAGTTCATTGTTTAGATGGGTTTTAATTGCAGTATAGTGAGTGGGTATCTGGTTTGATATGATCCTTTCCATTTCTCAGAATATGATATGGATTGTTTAATCTATCTGGTTTAAGTGATCGGCAACTGATTTTTTTAGCATTGTCTTGTTTCACTAATCGCAAGAAGAGAATTGGAAGGGCAAGGAGTTATCGTGCTCTGCTATTCAAGGAGCAGATAACATGGTGATATTTTGAGAGGGCGGTCTGACAGTGACACAGGCCACTAGTGTTACCAGAGTCTAGAGAGTCAGAAGGGGGATCGTAACAGCAGAAGGGTCTATCTTCTTCCGAGTTTGGGAGTTCCGGTTTGGATTTAGGCGTTCATGGAGGAAGATAGTTATGTATTATGAGATCCTTTTGCTGGTATTTTTGGGTTTGGGTTTGATTTATGTGTTGTTGTAGAGCGATTTTGAGGGCGAAATCAAATTCAAGTGGGGGAGAATTGTAACATCCGGATTTCCAGGTATATTATTTTAATCATCTAATTTGAGAATTTTGGAGGGACTCGACGAGTTGGTGCCTCAACTTGTCGAGTAGGGTCGCAAATGATGACAAGGATTAATGAGTGGACTCGACGAGTCGATGAGCTGACTCACTGAGTCAGCACTGTTGACGGAAACCCTAATTTTCTCGGGCCTGAGCCTATTTAAAGGCACTTATAACCTCCATATCATCTCCATCAGTGCCCATTTGACCCCTAAGAGAAACCCTAGCATTTATTGTGAACAAGAGAGGGAAGGAGGCTCATTTGAAGTCATTCTCTTAAGAGGAAGAGCAAGGTAGTGGATCTGTTTCATCTTCATTTTAGGCTTCAGATCTAGGTATAAGCTCTTACTTTCTTTGTTGATTGATTAGAATCCTTGGTTGTGAAATTAGGGCTTGTATCACCTTTTTGATGGGGGTTTTGGGTCCATCAAACCCCCCTTGCGAGTCATTCTATAGATCTGGACCTTGTAAGGTTAAGAAAGTCAAAAAGTACAAAGCTATGACTGAGTAACCATGGAGCGTTGAAGCTAAGAAGCTTTAATGGAGTCTTAATGGCATAAGAGCAATATATTCCATGCATGGACACAAAGATCAGGCCTTTACGTGACTTTTGGGTACCAGGAGGCTAGAACTTTGAGCTAGGGTTGTAGATATGACCTCAGAAGACCAAATGAGAAACCCAATGGAGACAACTCGCCGAGTCTATGAGATAACTCGACAAGTCGGAGCGGGTTTGACCTGGCACCCTTGACCCAGTGATAACTCGTTGAATTGGGGGTCAACTCAACGAGTTGAGTCAACCTTCACGAGACTTCGGAGGAAATCGATGGGACTTGAAGAGTCACACGGGTGCACTCGGCAAGTCAGGTCAATTATGGGTTGTTGACTTAAGTTTGAATCTGTTGACTTTAGGGTTTGGTCAACAGGAGAAATGGAGACCATGGAGGGGTAAAATGGTCTTTTAGCATTCCAAGAGATTGTAGAGAGAGGAGGAACAACCTTTGATATATTTGAGTATGAGTAGAGTATTAATTAGAGATGTTTGCCTTATGTGTTAGGCGGTGGTTGGTTCGAGATTCGAGCGCGAGGATTTGTGCTTACTTGCTTTCGAGGTGAGTCTTCTCACTATACTTTACCTAGAGTGGTAGTTATGTGCGACCAGAGGGTCTTATGTGCTTGCCCTAGTGTGCATTTTCTATGTGATATGTGGTTTGTGCTTATATTATGTGATATTTAGACCAGATCGGAGGGTCCAACAGATTATGAGACCGGACCGAAGGGTCCAACGAGTAGTGAGACCGGAGGATTTTCACTTAGACCGGATCGGAGGGTCGAACTAGTTTTGGGACTGGAGGGTCCCACTGAGACACATTAACACGAAGGTCTTACAGAGCTATAACTTCGAGTGGCTAATTATTTGTGTGTGGTATTTTGGGGAACTCACTAAGCTTCGTGCTTACCGTGTTATGTGATATGTGTTTCAGGTTTTTCTCAGGATTGCAGGAATGCACAAGCTTGATTATACACACCAGAGCAGGAGTTATGTTTTGAGGCATCTGGATTATTAATCAAGCTATTACGGAGTTGTGTTTTATAAAAGTAAACAAATGAGATTTTTGTGATAAGTGTTATGAGAATTATATGATTTTAAAATGAAAAAATTAGTTCGAAAATTTACGGTGTTACAAAAGTGTTCCAAAAGTAACTCAAAAACATGGAATCCCTATCATAAACAATAGTTTTAGGAATAATATGCAAGCGAACCACCTCTTTAAAGTTCAAATCACACACATTAGATGCATCATTGGCTTTATGACGTGGCACAAAGTGAGCAATTTTTGAAAACCTATCCACCACCACTATAATGGAATCCTTCCCCCTTTGAGTTCTAGGCAAAGCTATAATGAATTCCATTGACACATCTTCCCAAGGACGAATAAGAACCGGCAAAGGAGTGTAAACACCATGCTTGAAAGTTTTTTTCGTCATCTCACATGTAACAAACTTGGCCACTATGTTGGTTACATCCCCAACATCTTAGGCCAAAAGAAATGTTCTTAAAGCACCTCCAAAGTTTTGGTAATGGAAAAATGACCCGCCAAACCACCACCATAAGCTTCACTAATCAGAAACTCCCGTATTGCATGTTTAGGGACACAAAAATGATTATCTTTTGATGCCTTTATGGGCTTGATTAAGTGAGTAGGGTTGAGTATGGGAAGAAATTGATAGATTAGTAACAAATCAAGACCTACTAAGCTACATACCGGTTAAAACAATCCAAGACATATTTGATTGAATGCGTATCAAGTCAAGAACATGTTTTGACTATGACAAGTAGTGAACTATAACGATAATTCAAAGTGAACAAAGGTTCTTTCGATTAAAATTTCATCTATCTCCTTTTTCCATGCATAAAATTAGCTCATATGAAACCTTTATTACAAAATTGGTGGTTACAAGCCACTCAACCAACTACTCAATAAAACTAAAAATGAAAATTAAATAAACTCATGAAACCACACAAAAAAAGTCTAACACACTATTGAATGAAAAAAAAACGTCCATGCTCCATTAAGGAGCCATTAGAAGCATTAAAGTGTAACCCTAATCCACCAAAGAGTATCAAATTGGCTAGGAGGCTTTATGAAGTAAAAAGTAACGGTTTTGAGCACTTATGAAGCCATTAAAACGTTGCCCTAGCCTTCATGCGACCATAATTCAACTCGTAGGTTACCACGCACAACCCAACCATTGAGCCTAAACCACCTTCTACCCTACTAGTAATCACTAATCCATCACCTTGGGCTTTCATGATCCATGGATGGATCATCCTCTCCCTATTTGAAAGGAAATGACCTCAATTCATCAAGGCCATCCTCAACAACATAAGGTCAAAGGTCTCCTAACTTTATATCATGTGTGGTGTAGTTGACTTCATGTGTCTTTAGCTTTCTTGAGGCATAGGTGATAACCTTACCTCATTGCATAAGAACACAACCGAGTCCTTGGTTGGATGCATCGCAATAAACCACAAAGTCTTCTATACCTTCTGGTAGGGATAGTATCGGTGCGCTGCATAAGCCTCGCTTCAGTGTTTGGAACGCTTTTTCTTGTTTCTCTTCCCAGTCAAAGGACACGCCCTTCTAAATCAATGTTGTAAGCGGTTTAACGATCATAGAGAAGTTTTGAATAAACCTACGATAATAGCCAGCGAGACCAAGAAATTGACGAATTTCTGTAGGTGTCCTGGGAGTTGACATGTTCTCAATGGCCCTAATTTTGGAAGGGTCCACGTGAATTCCTTCTTCGCTAACCACATGACCCAAGAATTCGACTCTTTGGATCCAAAATTCGCACTTTGAGAACTTTGCGTAGAGCTTCTCTGACCTGTCGCAGATGTTGACTATGCTCTTCCTTGCCCCAAAAGTAGATAAGTATGTCATCGATGAACACAATGACAAACTGATCTAAGTAAGGACGGCACACCCTATTCATTAAGTCCATGAATACTACACGTCCGTTGGTTAATCCGAATGGCATCACCATAAACTCGCAGTGTCCATAACGAGTTCGGAAGGTTGTCTTAGGAACATCCTCCTCTAAAACTTGTAACTGGTGATAACCGGATCTCAAGTTTATCTTTGAAAAGTAACTCGCCCCTTGAAGTTGGTCAAATAAATCGTCTATGCGAGATAGAGGGTAACTATTTTTGACGGTAAGCTTGTTGAGTTCTCTATAGTCGATACACATACGGAACGATCCGTCTTTCTTTTTCACGAATAAGACCGGTGCTCCCCACGCCGAGAAGCTTGGTCTAATAAAGCCTTATTGAGCAGTTCGTTAAGTTGACTGGATAGTTCCTGCATCTCAGCTGGTGCTAGACGATAGGGCGATTTGGCTACTGGGGTAGCCCCTGGAACTAAGTCGATTCTGAACTCGACTTGACGTTGTAGTGGCAATCCTAGTAGTTCTTCCGGGAAGATGTCGGGAAAGTCGCGAACTTCTGGGATGTTCTTTATGTCTTTTGTCTCTTGGCTCGTATCGACACCATGAGCAAGGAATGCATGATGTTCTTTTCATAATTACTTCTGGGCTTGTATACTTGAGATGATACGAAGGTTCGTGCCGGGTTTGTCGCCATAGATAAATAGGGTTTCGTTAGATGGTAGATTAAGACGAACAACCTTCTTATAACACATGATGTCAGCACGATGAAGACTCAACCAATCCATGTCGATTATGATGTCGAAACTTTTAATTGAGACCAGCATGAGGTCAATTGGGAATGAATGGCTATCTAGGGTTAGAGTCCATCCTATGTACTAGTGCTCTTAGTTTTTCCGTTATCCAATTCTACAGTGAACGGTTCTTCCAATGTACGTGATTTTTGTTTAAGTAAATGAGCAAATTTCTAGTTCATGAAACTTCTCTCAGCTCCACTATTAAATAGTATGCATGCATTTGAGTTATCAAGGAGAAACATACCAGTGACCACTGCAGGGTCGGCAACTACTTCCTCGTGGCCTATAGCCAAAATTCTTCCCACTCCGCCCGCGTTCCCTGCCTTCGGGCAGTTTTTTTGTAGTGACCCACCTTGCCACATCCGTAGCAAGCCTGGCCCACACCAACACTGGGGACTTGGTTGATTGGCCTTGCCGGAGACTTGCAGAAATGGGCAATGTGCCCCTTCCTGTTGCAGTTAGAGCACAGCATTTCTCAGCAGGGTCAAATGTTGTGGAAGCTGCACTTGGGCAAACTCCCAGCATACTGCTTTATCGGTGCAGTAGCAATAGGTGCTATCGTAGTATGAACAACCACAACCTGCTGCTTCTTGGCAAATTTCTGCGCTGCGTTGTTCTTTTTCTTGTTATCCCAAAACTTCTGCTTGTTGTCAGTGGCTTTGGATAGTTCTGGGATGGCCAAGGTTATTGTAGTTGGGGTGCGGACTCCATGATCGATGAGCCGCTGTGCCAATCGTTAGGCACTATCGAAGGTAGTGGGGTTTGAAGCTAAGACATTCCCCTGGAATGGAGGCACCAGCCCCTAGATATACCTCTTAACTTTCTTTCCCTCAGTAGGGACCATTCCTGGACATAATGTCACCAGATCGCTGAATCTGGCAGTGTAGGAAACTATGTCGGAGCCCTTCATGGTTAGGCTCTAGAGTTCTTGTTCTAGTTTCTGAACTTCTCCCCTTGGACAGTTTTCTTCAATCATGAGCTCCTTTATTGCTTCCCAGCCCATAGCATTAGCCACTATCAGGGTTAGTGACTTGACATGTCTATTCCACCACGTCGGGGCTCTGTCCACGAAGGTGCAGGCAGCAAATTTAACTTTGCTCCCTTTCGGACAGGAGTAGATCTCAAAGATCGACTCCGTCTTCTCGAAACATTGTGAGAGGGCAATGATTCCACCAGTCCCGTTAAAGGTCTTAGGCTTGTAGTTTGTGAAGTCCTTCTACAAGCACTCTCTAGAGCGCAATGGAGCATCACCTTGAGTGGAATGCATAGTTGTTCCACTTCCGCTAGTACCATCAGCACTGAAATGAGCTAAGTCTGCCAAAACAGCCACAACCACTGTAGCTTGGATAGCTGCTGGATTGAATTGAGAAGGAGGTGATGGTGGTTGAGTTCGAGTTATCGGAGTACTACGCCTCATCGATTGACATGGAGGCATTTTTCAACTAAAAATTTACAAAGATGAATCGCCATACCCCACTAATAGATGAGAGTATGATTCGAAATAGAGATTTAGCAATAGGAGAATGAAAGCATTTGGATAAAGGTTTCCCATAAGATTAAATGTATGTCAATGATATTAACATTAACTATGTAACAAGTTCGGGAATAATAACCTACGAGGAGGTCTTACATCAACCATATAAGGAAAATTTTGACAGTACTAAGACCTTACTAGACTATTGAGTTCAAAGTCTCATCATAGACAGGAAATTAAAACTAGAGCTATTACATAGACCTAAGTTATATGCAAAAGAAAAGTAGGGTAGACTCTACTGGCGACGAGAACGGCTCGGATGAGTCCTTGATTCTACAAGGCGACGTTCCATGTCTCTCATGTGCCTTTCAAACGTTGCATGACAAGCTCGAAGTTCCCTGACTTCAGCTTGGGTTGTAGTGAGTTCTCCTTGCAGGGCCGCATTCTGGCTCAGGGTTCTTCTATGAGCAGTCTCTAGCTAGCGAATGCGGACTGTATTGACTCCCGCATCGGTATCAACCTCCATGACTCGGTTGATGGCTGCCATACCCTGTTTGTAATTGCGAGCAACCTTGCGAACCAAAATAGGTAGGACTCTGTCTGTTGAGCCTCCCCGCTCAGATTGTAAAAGCTTCGGTCTCCGTTGTAGGGTAAGGGTTGACCCTGTTCGTGACTCCATCTATTCAAGTTTGTTGCCCACTGAGGTATGGGGCCTTGAAATCCTGGTCGAGGGATAGGATTTAGGATAGGAGCCACTAAGGGTAGGTTATTGACTTCTGGCTCGGAATCAGAATCCTCTGGGAAGTCTTCTCCGAATTCATCCTCCAAAGGGAATGCTTGATTCTCATCTGGCTTTGCATCGAGCCATCCGGCATTACCTTGGTTGGGAAAGTACGGGTCGCCAGGGAGATGGAATCCAGCCATGTTATCTAGACGAGAAAAGAGATGAAAGGGATAGTTAATAGACGTACTACTTAAGATAATTATAGGATGATCTTTACCAGCTACTTCAATACTTACGCAGTGCATACTAATTAAAATAGGATAGACCTTCGAATAAGTGACCCTAACTCCAAATCCACAACCAAACAAGGAACAGGAAGTAAAGCAAAGATCACAGCTTCTGAGTCTATAACACCCTAGTCACATATAACCTTAGCATATACACTCAGCAACTATTGACCTATTAATAAAGACCCTTTAGTTCGCAATTAAGTAATTATAGTAACAAAAAATACTCCTATAGTATTTTACGTATATGTTCTATTCTAAAGTTTTCATTGTAACACATTAGATGCATCATTCGCTTTATGACGTGGCACAAAGTGAGCAATTTTTTAAAACCTAACCACCACCACTATAATGGAATCCTTACCCCTTTAAGTTCTAGGCAAAGCCATAATGAATTTCCTTGACACATCTTCCCAAAGACGAATAGGAACCGGCAAAGGAGTGTAAAAACCATGCTTGAAAGTTTTTTTTCGTCATCTCACATGTAACACACTTGCCCACTATGTTGGTTACATCCCCAACATCTTAGGCCAAAAAAAATGTTCTTAAAGGACCTCCAAATTTTGGTAATGGAAAAATGTCCCGCCAAACCACCAACATGAGCTTCAATAATCAGCAACTCCTGTATTGCATGTTTAGGGACACAAAGGTGGTTATCTTTTGATGGCTTTCTGGGCTTGATTAAGTGAGTAAGGTTGTGTATGGGAAGAAATTGATAGATTAGTAACAAATCAAGATCTACTAAGCTGTATACCGGTTAAAACAATCCAAGACATATTTGATTGAATGTGTATCAAGTCAAGAGCATGTTTTGACTATGACAAGTAGTGAACAATAACGATAATTAAAAGTGAACAAAGGTTCTTTTGATTAAAATTTCATATATCTCCTTTTTCCATGCATAAACTTGGCTTATATGAAGCCTTTATTACAAAGTTAGTGGTTACAAGCCACCCAACCAACTACTCAGTAAAACTAAAACCGATAATTAAGGAAACTCAAGAAACCACATAAAGAAAACATCTGACACACTAATGAATGATAAAAAAACGTCCATGCTCCATTAAGGAGCCATTAGAAGCATTAAAGTGTAACCCTAATCCACCAAAGAGTATCAAAAATGGCTAGGAGGCTTTATGAAGCAAAATGTAACGATTTTGAGCATTTATGAAGGCTTTAAAATGTTGCCCTAGCCTTCATGTGACCGTAATTCAATTCATAGGTTACCATGCACAACACAACCATCAAGCCCAAACCAACTTCTAGCCTACTAGTAATCACTAATCCATCACGTTGGGCTTTCATGATCCATGCATGGATCATCCCCTCCTCCTTTGAAAGGAAATAACCTCAATTCATCAAGGCCATCCTCAATAAGAAAAGGTCAAAGGTCTCCCACATTAAAGGTAGCACGCACTCCATGGTCTCCTCCCAAATCCACCTTATAAGCATTATCATTGACATCTGAAACCACTTTGTAAGGACCATCTGCTCTTGACATCAACTTTTGTTCTTCCTTTTGTTAGGAAAATGTTCTTTCCTCATATGCACCTACACCAAGTCACCATCTTGAAAGACACATGGTTTCCTATCCATGTTGGAATTCTGTTTGTACAACTCTTACACGGCTACAATCTTCACACAAACGTGTTGGTGTAGTTTCATCATGGCCTTCAACTTGTCATTATCATCCTTGTGAACTAATTCATCCTTTGGCAATGGAATCAAATCCAAATTCATGTAAGGATTCACACCATACACAGTTCAAAAGGAAAGTGACCTGTAGTATAATTAGGAGAACAATTACAGGCATACTCGGCATGTGCAAGTTTGATGTCGAAATGTTTTTGAGTTTTTCTAACCAACCCCCTCAACAACGTAACTTAGTACTAAAAATTAACTTAGTACCAACTTTTCTCCACAAAGTTGTGACAACCCAAAAATTTTTGTTTTATAAGTCCAGACAATCAATCGAGAGTCAGACCCGTTTCTGTTATCTTCTAGCATTGTTTAGAGTTTGTTTGAGTGTTCTAAGCCTAGTACATTCAAGGTTTGGGTTTAATGATGAGTTAATTTAGGTTCTTAATGTTGCACTCGGGCTAATGTCACACCCCGAAACCCAGGGCGGAAACATTTCCGAGGCGGACTCCACGTTGAGTATCAAATCCAATGTATATAGTAAGCAAAGTAAACTACCATTACATTACATATATAGATTTACATCTGTTTGAAAACGAAGAGGTACAGTTCTTATACATAAGTATATAAGAACAAAAGTAAAGACGCATCTTCTACACATTCCGTCTTCGCCAAAAAGGATCACTGGGTACCTGTCCAATGTTCATAAGTGGTTTTGTTTTATGAAAATGATGCAAGTTTCCTTTCGTTTTCTGAAAATGTTACACACCCAAGAAAATCCCATATTTTCTTAATTGTAAAGTTTGGTTATTTGTTTCGTTATACAAATCTGGTTATGAACAACTGTTATCCCAGGAAAATCCCATATTTTCCTAAAAGTTGGTTACCGAGCTGAGATGTAATGTAAAAGATGTATACTGAAAACCTGGTTATCCTTGTGAAATGTATTAGTTTTATCATGTACATAAAACTAATAAGTGTAAAGTAAACTGGTTACTAACCCATTATTACTAACAAGTAAATCTCTGTTATCCAAATTGCGAGTTCCATAACCATACGATAGACTAGATATGACAATAAGTAGTCCACATCACCTTATGAATTTCGTCACCCTTGAACCTTTCGGTTTGGCTGTAGCTAGCAGTCGGGTGTGGGGTAGTCAGCCCCGTATAGATCTATACACTCAAGTCACGCTCTCCCTCCAGGAGATTCTGGTTACGGGGGCGGTCCTTCACTCGCGTATCTCTGTGGAGTGTTACCGAGGATGTGTCTCTAATTTATAGGAATAACAAATTTACTAGTAATAATACAGAAAGATACTGTTACAAACGATGGTCCTCCACTCGCGTATCTCTGTGGAGTGTTACCGAGGACAAAACAATGTACTAGGTTTCATGTTCAAAGCTCAAAGGTTATGCTTTTAACTGATATAATGTGGAAAACCATTTGTGAAAATATAAAGTACAACATTTTATAATGTTTTTCACAAATAATACGATAGTGTGTTCTGCAAGTTCAAACTGTTATCTGTTATGATTATCAGTGTTAAAAGCATATGTAATATGGAACACAACACATGTAAAACAAGTTTTGAGTACAAGTATTCCTTGTACTTTGCTTGTATTCCCCCGTGAAAATAGTGAAAAACATTGAAAAAGAGTAGGGGTATGAACTCACCGCTTAATGTAGGGTTCGAGTGTCAACGAATGCCCTGAATGCCTATGGCCCCTATTATTCATGTGATGACACATAAATGAGTTAGAACTAAGGTGTTTCATGACTAAACATGATGGGAAAACATCCTTAGGGCTTGGAATTACTAAGAATAAGTGTCCTATGATCCAAACTTAATGATTTATGCAAGTTTAGGGCCAAATATGGGCATTAGAGTGGGTGTATGGTCTTGAAAATGAGTGTGCGGCTAGGGAGTGTGGCCAGTTGTGTGTGTGAGGCAGCACACAAGAGTGTGCGGCCGTACAGAGGGTGTGTGCGGTCGTACACATGAGTGTGCGGCCGTACACTCCACATTTGAGTCCATATGATGATTTTTTAAGTTTTTGCTCTTCACACTTGAGAGTTTTGAATGTGTGCTGCCCCCATATGAAGATGTGCGGTCGTACACCTTCAAGGGACGATGCATATGATGAACATGATGAGTTTTAAGCTTGGGATTCAAGTGTTTACCACTATAATCAGCTTGAAGATGGAGTAGATCACGATTATGAAGCCTTCAAAGTGTTCTTGGTTGATGATTTAGAGAGAGAAAGTAGAGAGAGGAAAGAGAAACATCTAAATGAATGAATGAAGGGTGTATCCATCCATATATTGGATTGGGTGTGAGGTTGAAGGTGTTTGCGGCTGGGTGTGTGGCCGCACACACCTTATTTTGTGAGTTTGGCCAGATTTTGTGATGCTAAACACTCTCCAACTTCTCCTAAGACTCATATCTAGATTATACTAAGTCTAGAGCACCCATATGGCACCACAAGATTTAACAAAAGATTATGAATTCAAGTTTTAGTGCTGATACCCGGTTCAATTACATAGGTTAGAAGTTTCGGGTTGTCACATTATCCCCTCGTTAGAGGGAATTTTGTTCCGAAATTCAGAATTAAGATACAAATCATGGATTTGGAAAGAGATGTGGATACTTCTGTCTCATCGAGTCTTCGTGCTCCCAAGTGAATTCCGGTCCCCGCTTGGCATTCCAGCGAACCTGCACTATTGGGATCCGACTTTGTTTTGTACGTTTGATCTCTCGATCCATGATTTCGATTGGTTCTTCCACGAAGTTCAAGTTTTCGTTGATCTCGATTTCATCAAGAGGGATCACAAGGGTTTCATCGGGTAAACACTTCTTAAGATTAGAGACATGGAAAACAGGATGAATGTTACTAAGCTCATGGGGTAATCAAAGTTTATACGCTATCAGATCGATCCTGGCGAGGATCTCAAAGGGTCCAATGTACCTCGGATTAAGTTTCCCGCGCTTTCTAAAGCGTACCATGCATTTCCAGGGCGAGACCTTCAACAGGACACGGTCTCCAACCTGGAACTCCAGAGGTTTCCGTCGGTTATCAACGTAACTCTTTTGGCGATCTTGTGAAGCTTTCAATCGTTCCCAGATTTGGATGATCTTCTCGGTGGTTTCGCGAATGATTTCAGGACTAGTGAGAGCACTGTTGGGGAATCGACTCTTGGCTAGCTGCGTGCCTACCTCAGCCCAGCATAGAGGGGATCTACACTTGCGACCGTAGAGGGCTTCGAATGGGGCAGCCTTGATGCTGGTGTGGTAACTGTTATTATACAAGAACTCGATCAAGGGTAGATGAGTGGCCCACGACTTTCCGAAATCAATGACACATGCTCTCAGCATGTCTTCCAGAGTTTGGATAGTTCTCTCAATCTGTCCATCTGCTTGAGGATGGTAAGCCGTGCTCATGTCTAGTTTAGTTCCAAGAGCCTTCTGGAGAGATTGCCAAAATCTCAATGTAAACCTGCTATCTCGATTAGAGATAATGGACACAGGTACACCGTGCAATTGAATTACCTCCTGGATGTAGATTCGCGTAAGTCTTTCCATCTTGAATGATTCTTTGATCGGAATGAAGTGAGCGAATTTTGTCAAACGATCAACAATTACCCAAATGGTATCGTACCCACTCGGAGATTTGGGTAACTTGGTGATGAAATCCATGGTAATCATCTCCCATTTCCACTCGGGTATTTCGGGCTGTTGGAGTAGTCCGGAGGGTTTCTGGTACTCAACTTTTACCTTGGCGCAAGTCAAGCACTTGCCCACAAAAGTAGCGATATCGGCTTTCATGTTTGGCCACCAATATTGTCTCTTGAGATCCAGGTACATCTTATCCGAACCCGGGTGAATAGAGTATCTGGTCTTGTGTGCTTCCTCCATGACAACATCCATGAATCCTCCGAACATTGGAATCCAGATTCGGTCCATGAAACAGTAGACTCCGTCACCTCTGATCTCAAGTTTCTTATCAATTCCCCTCAAGGCTTCGCTTGACACATTCTCAGGTTTAAGGGCTTCTAACTGGGCTTCTCGGATTTGCATGGATAAATGGGAATGGATAGTCATCGTCAGGGTTTTCACTTTGCGGCTCGAACTTTCCTTTCGGCTAAGGGCATCTACCACCACATTGGCCTTGCCGGGATGGTAGCGGATCTCGCACTCATAATCACTGAATAGTTCTACCCATCGTCGTTGCCTCATGTTTAAGTCCTTCTGATTGAAGATGTGCTGCAGGCTCTTATGGTCAGTGAAGATCGTACACTTGGTTCCATAAAAATAATGTCTCCAAATCTTCAGTGTTTGCTCCTAACTCCAGGTCATGAGTGGTATAGTTGACTTTGTGTGCCTTCAGCTGTCTCGAGGCATATGCAATCACTTTTCCCCTTTGCATAAGCACACAGCCTAAGCCCTGGTTAGACGCATCATAATAAACAACGAAGTCCTCTGTTCCTTCGGGCAGGGACAGGACCGGTGCGCTACATAAGGCTCGCTTTAACGTTTGGAATGCGTTTTCTTGCTTTTCACTCCAACAAAAGGGTACACCTTTCTGTGTCAGAGTGGTTAGAGAGGTTTGGCGATTCTGGAAAAAGTTTGGATAAATCTCCGATAATAGCCAGCGAGACCGAAGAATTGACGAATTTCTGTGGGTGTCTTCGGTGCCGACCAATTCTCTATCGCTTTGATCTTGGATGGATCCACGTGAATACCCTCTTCGCTTACCACGTGACCGAGGAAAGTTACCTTCCGAATCCAGAATTCACACTTGGAAAATTTCGCGTACAGCTTTTCGGATCTAAGGGTTTCCAATACTGACCTCAAGTGTTGCTTGTGATCTTCTTCACTTCTGGAGTAGACAAGTATGTCACCAATGTGTTCACTATAACGCACTTGTCTAAGAAGGGACGACACACCCGGTTCATCAGGTCCATGAACACAGCCGGTGCATTGGTTAGACCGAAGGGCATCACTACAAACTCGTAGTGTCCATATCGAGTCCTGAAAGCTGTTTTGGAAACATCACTTTCATGAAATCGTAGCTGATGGTACCCTGACCTAAGGTCTATCTTTGAGAAGTAACTAGCTCCCTGAAGTTGGTCAAAGAGGTCATCGATCCGAGGAAGAGGATATCGGTTCTTGACGGTCAACTTATTAAGCGGTAGTCGATGCACATTCGGAAGGATCCATCTTTCTTCTTCACAAACAAAACCGGAGCTCCCCAGGGTGAGGAACTCGGTCTGATGAACCCTTTGTTGAGTAACTCGTTGAGTTGGCTGGATAACTCCTGCATTTTCGTTGGGGCTAAGCGATATGGAGACTTGCCTACGGGGGTAGCTCCAGGAATTAGGTCAATGCGAAACTCAACTTGATGTTCTGGAGGAATTCCTGGAAGCTCTGCGGGAAAGACATCAGGAAAGTTACAGACTTTGGGGATGCTCGTGAGGTCTTTAACTTCCTGTTTCTCGTTAATGACATGGGCTAAGAATGCTTGACACTCCTTCCGCAGAAGCTTTTGAGCTTTGATGCAGGAAATGATACAAAGATTGGAGCTAAGCTTATCTCCATAGATCATGAGAGTCTGACTAGAGGGAAGGTTGAGACGAATGGCTTTTTCGTAACAGAGGATATCAGCATGATTGGGACTCAACCAATCCATGCCAATGATGACATCAAAGCTCTTGATGGAAACTGGCATAAGATCGATGGGAAAAGAATGGTCGTTCAGGGTAAGGTAACCTATGAAGATATCGCTAGCGTTTTCTTTCTCACCGTTAGCCATCTCGACGGTAAATGTTTTGGTTAATGGTTGGGAATTATGTTTAAGGTTATGCTTGAACGAATGACTAACAAAGCTTCTTTCGGCACCCGAATCGAAAAGAATACTAGCATACGATTTATCAAGAAGGAACGTACCCGAGACAACGGTGGGATCGGCGACTGCCTCCTCTCGTCCCATGGCTAGGACTCTCTCGGTGTTATCAGTTGTCGCCTTCTTGGGGCAGTTTCTCTTGAAATGCCCGACTTCTCCACAATTGTAGCAGGCTTGACCAACACCTGCTCTAGAAGATTGATTGGCTGATTGGGCTGGTGCTTTGCAGGATTGGATCGTGTGCCCCTTTTTACCACAGTTGGTGCAGGTAAGTTCACGGCAGGGGTCGGGGTTATGGTGATATTTACACTTTTCACATTGAGGAAGACTACCAGCATACCTACTAGTAGGTGTTTGAGCTGTGGATCCCACAACAGAAGCAGCAACAACTGGGGTAGTAGCAGCATGGACTGCTACTGTCTGCTGTTTCTCTGAGGACCCTTGAGAAGATTGGCCCTTCTTCTTCTTCTTCCAAAACTTCCTTTTCTCACCACTACTCTTGGTCGGTTTGGGGGTGGCGGTTGTTTCCTCAACATCATCATTGTGGTAAATTAGGGTATGGGCTAAACTTTTGGCGTTGTCATATGTATCCGGTTTCGCGGCTAAGACGTTTCCTTTTGTTGGCTGGGTCAATCCCCAGATGAATCTCTCTATCTTCTTACTCTCCGGGGTAACCAATCCCGGACAGAGTAGTGCTAGATCATCGAATCTAGAAGTGTATGCAGCAATATCAGAACCCTTCATCTTCAGGTTCCAGAGCTCGTGCTCTAATTTTTGTATTTCACCTCGAGGGCAGTACTCAGCTAGAAGGAGTTCTTTCATGGCTTCCCAACCCATAGCATTGGCTCGGCCGTTCCACCAAGTCAGGGCTTTATCGATAAAGGTACAGGATGCGAACTTCACTTTGTCAGATTCCGAACAGGCACAGATGTAACAACCCGAAATTTATATCCCTAAATGTAACCCTTTTCGCGACTCGTTCCGATCATCCAATCGCCGTTTCCGATTTCGGTATTTTATTAAAGTCATTAATGTGGATTTTATTTTATGACTTAATGAGTGTCTTAATACCCTTAGAACTCATTCTAACGCCTCGTATTAATGATCGGACATTTTTAGAAACAACCATATCGGGTTACGGCAATTTGGCCGGGTGCGATCAAAAGCCCCGTCTAACGCCGGTATCGGGTAGAATTCTACCGTGTCCCGAACTTGGACACTATTTAAAGTGATCCAAGTCTTCATTTTGAAGCTTTTGCTTCATTCTACAACTATCACTCCAACCTCTCTCCTCAAACTAGATTTAAAGGTCCAAATCTCAAGTTTAAGGCTTCAAATCTTCAAGGTATCTTCCTATACTCATTGTGTATCATTTTGGACCTTCAAATTCGAGATTAAATCATGATTTAGAGCCTTGTATATGAGTTTACGGCCCAGGAAGGTGCTTAGGCCGTAAACCCATATTTAAAGGGTTTTTAAGCCCTTAAACCCTTCCATGACTCAAACTAGACCTAGATATGACTTTTAGTAATTTGGTAATGGACTTAGAACACTTCAAACATGAATTTTGGGGGATTTGTATGAGTTTACGGCCAAGGCATGTGCTTGGGCCGTAAACTCCTAAAGCATGGGTGTAAACTCATTTCCAAGGTGTTAGAAAGCCATCCAACACCACCAAAAGCCTTGGAATAAATCATAGAACCAACCAAAAATAGTTTAGGGACCTTAAACATAACAAAAACTCACATATGAGAGTTTACGGCCTTAGAACATGCTCCAGGGCCTTAAACTCCTAAAGGTATGTCAATTGTGCCCCAAATTCATTTCAAGGCTTGTAGGAATTTTTAGAATCACATGTGATTAACTTTGGGACATTAAAATCACTTATTCAAGGGAGTATGAGAGTTTACGGCCGTAAGCTCCATGCTAGGGCCATAAACTCCCTTAAGTGATGTTATTTGATGAATTAAATTAATTCCAAGCCTTAGGTAAAATTGTTCCAACTCTTCCCAAGTGATATTGGCCATTTAAGCTCCATAACCCTTGCCAACATGAGTTCACGGCCGTGAACTCATGTGTAAGTAGTGTATAAGGCCGTAAACTCATTAGGAAGTTTACTCTTGGGGAGTAAACTCAAATCCCAAGTCCCTCGCTTCAATTCTTGTCCGTAGATATCACCCGGGTCACTCCAAACACTCGTTTTGAGGTGTTTTCGTTCGTTGGAGTGTAACTTCATATCTAATTAAAGTTTATGAATCTAATTAGATATATTTGTATGCCATTTCATTTTACATAGGAACCTCGCGTGTTATCAGGCCTCGATTCGACGTTTAGCATCCGAAATCGACACATTTTCGCATCCGGTGAGTTCATACCCCTACCCTTTTAAATGGTTTTTCAATGTTTTCAGGGGGGGAATACAAGCAAAAGTACAAGAATATATTGTACTTAAATTTACGATTTCAGTTAAAGGGTTTCATAATTGTATATTTTTAAGAATTGAAAACCTTTTAACAAACTATTTTTAACTTGCAGAGTTGTTTGTTTTAACCTGATTTTCAATTCTTATTATACACTGTTATATTGTATACTTTACGTTTGATTGTTCACACATAAACTGATAGAACACATAAACCATTGTAATGTCTGTAATAAAACACTAAGGTTCGAGTGTAAAAGACAGACACCATCAGAAAACATAAAACATCCGTATGTCCTTAACAATACACCTAGGCTCGAGTGTGATAGATAAATACAATCATAATACACAAATCAATTGTAATGTCCTTAATAATACACCTAGGATCGAGTGTAAAGGACAATCATCATAAGATAACACATATATCATTTGTAACGTCCTTAATAATACACCTAGGATCGAGTGTAAAGGACAGTCATCATTAGATAACACCTAGGCTCGAGTGTAAAGGACAGGCACGTTAGAACTTAGTTAGTCGTAGATACTACTTCCCTAGGCGAGAAGTGATGAGTAATCTTAAAGATTGGAGACACGTCCTTGGTAACACGTCCCGTGGCACGAGAGTGGAGGACTACCCCTATAACCAGAATCTCCGAACGTAGGAGAGCATGACTTGAGTATACGTATAGATCTATACGGGACTGACAATCCCGCACCTGGCTGCTAGCTACAACCGAACCGAAAGGTTCAAGGGTGACGAAAGTCATAAAAAGGATACTGGCCACGACTCGAGTCATATCTAGTCTGAGTATGGTTAAGGACTCGCAATCAAGATTATTAACGCTTTACACTTATTTATTAGTTTTATATACGCAATAAAACTAATGTACGTTCAAGGATGACAGGCACACACACATACACACATTCAGGAAAACATGGGGTTTTCCTGGGAAGAACACTGAACATAACCAGAATCGGTAATGATACACATACACACATTCAGGAAAACATGGGGTTTTCCTGGGAAGAACACTGAACATAACCAGAATTGGTAAAGATACACACACACAGTCAGGAAAACATGGGGTTTTCCTAGGGAGGACACTGAACATAATCAGAATCAGTAACAGTTCACACACACATGTAGGAAAATATAGGATTTTCCTGAGTAACAGTAGTATGTAACCAGAAAAGTGTAACAAGTTAGATAACTAAACTTTACAATTCACAATAAACAATCATGTTTTTCATTGTACATCGTTTACTTTACTTTTCAGATTTGGAAATTAACTTTACATAAGAAAATATGAGATTTTCTTGGATAACCACGTTTTCAGAAAACTAAGGGAACTTGTACATTTTCAGAAAACAAAACCGCTTATGAACTCACCAACTTTATGCTGATTTTTAAACCGCTTGTATTCTCAGGTTCACATGAGGTACCCGAAGATCTTTTGTTCGAAGACGGAGTTCTCAGAAGACTCGTTTCGTGTTGTTTATATATGATATGTATCACTTGTATAACTTATGCTTTTGAAACGAATGTAATGAAATCTATGTAGTGTAATGTTTTTGTTTTACTTTGCTTAATATGTACATTGGTTATGATATTCCCATGAAGTCACCTCCACCCCGAGATGTTTCCGCCTTCGGTTTCGGGGTGTGACAACAGATCTCGAAGATATATTCGATTTTCTCGAACCATCGGGTGAGGGAAATGACACCTCCAGTGCCATCAAAGGACGTGGGTTTCGCGTTCATGAAATCTTTATAGGAACCCTCTTTTCGATGTCCCAAGCTATCTTCTTGGTTTTGGGGCTGAGGACCACCTCCTGAACTACCAGGGTTCATTTGAGACATGGCGGCTGCTACTGCGGCAGTAACAGCTGCCTGGAACATCACAGGGTCAAATTGAGGAGGAGGTGGTGGCGTAGAGGATTGTTGTTCTTTGAGCTAGGTCTCTTTCTTGGAGGCATCTTGATCTATAAAAATCAGGAAAGAGTGGATGGTAAGTCCTCTGAATTGAATCAAGAGATATGACAGATATATATTCCGAATAAGCGATAAAGCAGGAATGAATTATCAAATCAGATAAATTATCGCTAAAAGAATGATCGAGGAGCAACGCTTGAATGAGGATTTCTACAAAGGATTGACTCGAGAAATACTCCTATAGTATTTCATGATTCGCTACGACGACGGCTCATTGTTTGGGTATTGGGTAAGTTTTAGGTATGTCGCATACTACAGTCACTCCCAAACACATGTTGGTCGTGTCTCGAATGAATATAGTTGGCCAGGCTATATTGATCCTAGACACGACTACATAACTGCCTAGGTTTAACCGTAGCATACAACACCCATTTACTATGTTTTGTTCTACTTGTAAATACGGATCTCGACGGTTAGGTATACTTATATACTTTTTGAAAATACTTATATTTTAAAGTATACTTTTAGTTCAGAGCACTTAGGCCCCTTAGTGTTTATAGTCTTATACCATGTAAGGTTTGGTATACTTAGTTCACTATAAACATGGGCTTTGATACCAATCTGTCACACCCCGAAACCCAAGGCGGAAACATTTCCTGGGCAGACTCCACGTTGAGTATCAAATCCAATGTACATAGTAAGCAAAGTAAACAACCATTACATTACATATATAGATTTACATTTGTTTGAAAACCAAGAGTTACAGTTGTTATACATACATATATAAGAACAACAGTAAAGACGCATCTTCTACGCATTCCGTGTTCGCCCAAAAGGATCATTGGGTACCTGTCTAATGTGGACCTGAGAATACAAGCAATTTAAAAATCAGCATAAAGCTGGTGAGTTCATAAGTGGTTTTGTTTTTTGAAAATGATACAAATTTCCTTTCGTTTTCTAAAAATGTTACACACCCAAGAAAATCCCATATTTTCTTAATTGTAAAGTTTGGTTATCTATTTCGTTATACAAATCTGGTTATGAACAACGGTTATCCCAGGAAAATCCCATATTTTCCTAAAAGTTGGTTACCGAGCTGAGATGTAATAAGATTTATACTGAAAACCTGGTTATCCTTGTGAAATGTATTAGTTTTATCATGTACATAAAACTAATAAGTGTAAAGTAAACTGTTTACTAACCCATTATTACTAACAAGTAAATCTTTGTTATCCAAATTGTGAGTTCCATAACCATACGATAGACTAGATATGGCAATAAGTAGTCCACATCACCTTATGACTTTCGTCACCTTGAACCTTTCGATTCGGCTGTAGCTAGCAGCCGGGTGTGGGGTAGTCAGCCCCATATAGATCTATACACTCAAGTCACGCTCTCCCTCCAGGAGATTCTGGTTACGAGGGCGGTCCTCCACTCGCGTATCTCTGTGGAGTGTTACCGAGGACGTGTCTCCAATTTATAGAAATAACAAATTTACTAGTAATAATACAGAAAGATACTGTTACAAACGATGGTCCTCCACTCGCGTATCTCTGTGGAGTGTTACCGAGGACAAAACAATGTACTAGGTTTCATGTTCAAAGTTCAAAGGTTATGCTTTTAACTGATATAATGTGGAAAACCATTTGTGAAAATATAAAATACAAAATTTTATAATATTTTTCACAAATAATACAATAGTGTGTTCTGCAAGTTCAAACTGTTATTTGTTATGATTATCAGTGTTAAAAGCATATGTAATATGAAACACAACACATGTAAAACATTGAAAACAATGAAAACAATGTAATATGTAGAACATATGTAATAGTGTGTTCCTTGTACTTTGCTTGTGATTCCCCCTGAAAACAATGAAAAACATTGAAAAAGAGTAGGGGTATGAACTCACCGCTTAATGTAGGGTTCGAGTGTCAACGGATGCCCTGAACACCTATGGCCCCTATTATTCATGTGATGACACATAAATGAGTTAGAACTAAGGTGTTTCATGACTAAACATGATGGAAAAAACATCCTTAGGGCTTGGAATTACTAAGAATAAGTGTCCTATGATCCAAACTTAATTATGCAAGTTTAGGGCCAAATATGGGCATTAGAGTGGGTGTATGGTCTTGAAAATGAGTGTGCGGCTGGGGAGTGCGGCCATGAGTGTGTGTGAGGCAGCACACAAGAGTGTGCGGCCGTACAGAGGGTGTGTGCGGCCGTACACTCCTAATTTGAGTCCATATGATGATTTTTGAAGTGTTTGCTCTTCACACTTGAGAGTTTTGAATGTTTGCTGCCCCCATATGAAGGTGTGTGGCCGTACACCTTCAAGGGACGATGCATATGATGAACATGATGAGTTTTAAGCTTGGGATTCAAGTGTTTACCATTATAATCAGCTTGAAGATGGAGTAGATCATGATTATGAAGCCTTCAAAGTGTTCTTGGTTGATGATTTAGAGAGAGAAAGTAGAGAGAGGGAAGAGAAACATCTAAATGAATGAATGAAGGGTGTATCCATCCATATATTGGATTGGGTGTGAGGTTGAAGGTGTTTGCGGCTGGGTGTGTGTGGCCGCACACACCTTATTTTGTGAGTTTGGCCCAATTTTGTGATGCTAAACTCTCTCCAACCCTTCCTAAGACTCATATCTAGATTATACTAAGTCTAGAGCACCCATATAAAAGATGATGAATTCAAGTTTTAGTGTTGATACCCGGATCAATTACATAGGTTAGAAGTTTCGGGTTGTCACAGCTAAACACTCCATCAAGAGGAGTGTACGACCGCACACATGGGTGTACGACCGTACACTCAAGCTGGCCATAAACCTATGACCATATATAAGCTATTCCTTCATTCCTTCACACTTTTCACACTTCCAAGTCTAGAAAATCAGTTCTCTCTCAAGTATCATCAAGGTTCTTCATCCTAATCCTCCAAAATCATCTTCGAATCATCATCTTTCACCAAGAACACAAAGAACACATAGTGGTTCTTGTCCATGAACCCCCTTCAAGCTTCCAAATTGTAAGTATCCTTTCCATATACTTAGTATACATTAGAACCACTTGATTCAAAGCCTTGAAACATCATCAAACTTAAGATCATCAAGGGTGTACGGCCGTACACACATCAAAACCCTCCAAATTGATAATTTTCTCCATCCTCTTGTTGTGAATTTGTCACACTAGTTTCCCCAGGGATCAAACACCCCCTTTTCTGTGACAACCCGAAGTTTGTTCCGTCGTCGTAACCCGTTCCGTCATTAAAAATTCGTCGTCTTGAATTGTTTCCGGTTCGTTTCTAAATTAAGCCATTTATTTTGAGTTTGCTATTATGATTTAATAATTGTCCAAACATGTTAGAAACTCATGAAAATGCCCCAAATTATTATTTGGAAAAATTTTAGTTTTATTCCGTCGAGTTATAAAACAATTAAATTTGGTACGACCAAAAGCCTCGCTTAACATCAGTATCGGGTAGAATTCCACCGTGTCCCAAACTTTAAGAATATATAAAGTTGAGAGAGCCTCATTTTAAGGCTTTTCCACTCTCTCTCTACTCTCTCTCTCTAACCTCTCTCCTCAACTCCAAGTTCTAGGTCCAAAAATCATCCAAAACAAGCTTCAAATCATCAAGGTAACTATCCTAGCTCCTAGTATAACACCTTTGGCCTTCACATTCGTGAATTATATGAGAAATAGGACCATAAACATGTGTTTACGGCCCTGGAACATCCTTAGGCCGTGAACACATGTAAATGGGGTTTTTGAGCCATAAAACCCTTCCAAACCTCATTTGGAGCTTAGATATGACTTATGGGCTTACCAAATTGGACTTAGAACACCTTAAACTCTTCACTTAGGGTGTAAACATGAGTTTATGGCCCAATCACATGCTTGGACCGTAAACACCTATTCATGGGGAGTAAACTCAATATAAGGTGTTAAAATGCCACTTAAACACCCCATAAGCCTTGGAACTAGAAGCAACCACAATCAAGTTAAGGACCTTAAACATGCTAAAACTACCCCCATAGGAGCTTATGGCCGTAAACCCCCAAGAATGGTTTCTTAGGCCGTAAACTCCTAAAACTTAGTCAAATGGTGCCTTAAACTCATTCCATGACTTGTAGATTTAGCTAGAAACACTTGTAAAGACCTATGACCACCAAAACATCAAAGGAGGGTGTGTGGGGGAGTTTACGGCCGTAAACTCTTAGTTTACTGCCATAAACTCCATTAGTTGGTCTATATGATGGTTTAATCCATTCCTATACCCTAGATTTGATCCTAGCCAATTTTCCCAAGTGATATAAGACCATTTAGCACCCTAGAACAACCCACCATGAGTTTACGGCCGTAAACTCATGGGGAGTGGGTCATTAGGGCCGTAAACTCTCTTGGGAGTTTACTCATGAAGAGTAAACTCCATATCCAAGCCTTATACGTCCATAGATGTCACCCGGGTCACTCCAAACACTTGTAATGAAGTGTTTTCGCAACTAGAAGTGTATATCCTCAACTAATTTGTAGTTCAAATCCTAATTAGATACAAATGTGTATCTTTTCATATTACATAGGAACCTCACACGCGTTCAAGCCCCGAACTGACGCTTAGCATCCTAGACGACGCGTTCCTCGACTGGTGAGTTCATTCCCCTACACCTTTTTCAGTGTTTTTCAATGTTTTCAGGGGGGAATACAAGCAAACTATAAATGTTTTCGAAACTTAAAAACTGATGTAATTCTATAAATATCTAGCAAACTTTTAGATATCTTTACCCCTTATGTATTATGCGGAGCATAAGGGATGTTTTATCGAATATAACCACATGGATTTCAGTAAAAGAAACAATCAACTAATCAAATTATTATGGGAATAATTTGGGATCTTCAGTTCTCGTTTTGTAAATTCGGATTTCATGTAATGTTAATATTAATACTATGTCTGATTCAGTTTATCTTTGTTTAATGTAAAGTATTATGCCAGATAGTTTCTATGTATTCTACTATTTATACGTTATTATGTTTCAAAACGATTAGTATGTTTGATAACATTCGAGAACACCGTGAATAAATTAATACTAGCTTGTGAGATTTGTCATTATTAAACCCTTTGGGTTATCAGTAAATCCTCCCCGGAAGTGTAACCAGAGTCTCCTGGAGGGAGAGCGTGGAATTTGTGAATAGATCTATTCGGGACTGACAATCCCACACCTAAACTGTTAGCTACAGTTAGGCGGGCACGCTTGGGGTGACAAATTCTGGAAATCGTCCGACGTCTAATGAACGTCAAGGAGGTCTCGGTGTCGTATTAGCATGGTTACCCGACTCACAATACGTATTATTATAAGTTTATTCATGGACTTGATTTATATCTATCTTCAATCTATAGTTCTTATATCTAGTATGGGATGGTAGTCCCATGGTTTTCAATCTATATCTAATACGGGATAGTAGTCTCATGGTTTTCAATCTATATCTAGTACGGGATAGTAGTCCTATGGTTTTCAGTCTATATCTAGTACAGGATGGTAGTCCCATGGTTTTCAATCTATATCTAGTATGAGATGGTATTCCCATGACTTTCAATCTATAGTTTTGTGTATTAAAACTACCTTATATCTAGTACGGGATGGTATTCCCATGGCTTTCAATCAATATTTTTATGTATTAAAAATATCTACTGTTGTACTGGATGGTTATTCCCAGTGGTTTTCAATATATAGTTTTATGTATTAAACTATACACTGTGGTATTTAACTAAACTTTACTTTTAGGAAAATAAGGGTTTTTCCTGGGATAACTGAACTGTACATAACCGGATCGTATAATAAACAGATAACTAAACTATACTTATAAGAAAATATGGGATTTTCTTGGATAACAAACTTTTTCGGAAAATCAAAGGAAACATGTTCATTTTCAGAAAAAAAACACTTATGAACTCACCAGCTTTATGCTGATTTTCAAACTACTTGTATTCTCAGGTCCACATTAGACAGGTACCCAGCGATTCTTTTGGCGAAGACGGAGTACGTAGAAGACACGTCATTACTTTTGTTCATATGATATATATATATATATATATATATATATATATATATATATGTATAACACATGTAACTCTTGTTTTCAGACAATGTAAATGAATCTATGTAATGTAAAGTTTTGTGTTTACTATGCTTACTATGTACATTGGTTGTGATATTCATGACGTCCTCCACCCCGGAACATTTTCGCCTTTGGTTTCGGGGTGTGACATTTTCTACATGTCTTCCATGAGTCTACGGTCGTACACTCATGTGGCCGTACACTCCCTTGGGTGCTCATAAACTCCCTTTAGTCAATCGCATGTGATTGTAACACTTCCTAGAAAGTGTTTCCTAGTCCCTAAAGGTGTTTCCTTGCATGTTAGTTGTTTTAAACACTAATTACATGCCTATATATGGCATTATCTGTCACATAGGACTCGTTTGTGTCTCAGAAATTCATTCGTGGAACTTCTCATCCTTACTCGAATATGCTATTGAACTACCCACATAAGGTGAGTTCATACCCATATAATCACTCATTTAAATGTTTTAAATGCTTTTAAGGGGGGGATACAAGTTGAATACAATGATAATTGTGTAAATGTTTATCTGTGATAACCTTCACGTTAACGGATTTCTTATGCTCTTATAAGTGATCAAAACCATTTCAAAAACTCTTTTTAAGTTATGTTACTTTATTGTTTATAAAACACCGTTTTTAAAGTACGAGTCGTTACTTTATTGTTTATCAAAACCATTTCAAAAACTCAGTAGATAATCGAGTCGTTTCTGCAAACCAGAGACAGTTCAAAACAAACAAACTAGTAAACCATAATAGGTATAGTTTAGGGGTTCAACACATATTATAACTAGAACAGGGAGGAACCTACTATAAAGAGAAACAGGGAGGAACATACAATATACTATAATAGAAGAACAAATCATGATTAACACACTTATACTAATTATTCACAGTAACCTAGGAAGGGAACGTATCATTAACTTATTGTTCTAAACAGAAGATGATAATAAACGTGGTATAAGGCTATATATATATATATATATATATATATATATATATATATATATATATATATATATACAGAGAGAGAGAGAGAGAGAGCTAGGTTCAAATGTTTTTAGCAAGTATTGTGTGCCTAAATGCACCAATGAGAATTCAAGAAATAACAAATCATTAAATAAATCATTAAAGGGTACTTTGGACATTTTGTACTTTTAATTAAGGAAATAATTTAATTTAATTCTTGCAATTAAGGAAATAAAGTAATATATTTGACCTAGTCATTTGAGTTCTCGTTTATAGGTGTGCATATTCCAACCCTAGCACATCTATTTCTTTTTTGTGGCCTTCTTTAGCAACCAGCGAGAAGAGAGGGCGATATCGGGAAACTCCCCGGAGCTACCAAACTCAAGAACATCGCCGCCAAGGTCTTCAACCAGTCAATTTTCCATTTCGATCTATTTCCCAAGCCAAATCTTAAACGTCGGTTGGATACTGTTTGTGATTATCTTGAAAAATGCCCAGTAATCGATTGCAAAAATTCGTATTGAGGGATTTGGGAGGCATCGACATTCAACCATCGTGAGAACAAGCCTTAATTTATTTTCTACAAAGCTCCGTTCTTTTCCTTTTTTTTCTTTCGTTGCCTCTTAATAACACTACACATCTTTGTAATATGAAATTAGGTTTGTGCGTGGATTGATACCGATTGATCGATGGCAGAATTGCATTGCATAGGTAAAACACCTTTCTATTTTGTATGAGTTTCTTTATTGGTTGGTTTGATGAAATAGATTGTTAGGATAATCAAAAAGTAAATTGCAAATTGTTGTTTTGTATAGGAAACCGAGATGAGTTATGAATTATGTATATTTGTTTTATTTATTTATTTTAGTTTTTTTTTTAATTTCGTAATTTTCTAATATGCAAGCAAGTTGCAATTATGGTTTGTAATAGAGACGAAAAGCTTACTCCAAAAACAGTATATATCCTCATTATTTTATTTAAAGAGTAGATATCCCAAAAAGAATATAATTATTATATCACTTCAATTTTTAGTTGTTGTTTATATGTGTGTGTATGTATGGAAAACGTTTCTAATTGAATTTCATACAGTATACTAAATTTGATGAATCTTAGATGATTTTGTTGTATTTAATTACATACGCCAAAAAAGATCCCAATATACATGCCCTCAAATTGAGGCTTTTGGTTTTTGGTTTGCAATATGTTTTTGGTTTTCTAATTTGAGGTTTTTGGTTCATGTATGTTTATAGATTTTTCATTATGCCCTACAGGTGTTTGATGTAATGCCAAAGAATACATTTCAACAAAATTTGGTCTTTTTGAGAACATATATGTGTTCTTAACGTATTTTTTACCCAAATCTCTTACAGAACATAACAAATACAAATGCATCTTACATGTAATTTTTTTTGTGTTTCTATCTGTGTATGCTTTTGTAAATGCCAAAAATGAGACTAGATGAGCATGAAGGTACATCATAAACTACATCTTTGTAGTTATTAATTCAAGATACAGCTTTGTGTTAACATGATCTTTTCCTGCATTTATATTTCAAATGTTTTGTTCGTTGGGTATATTCTTGATAATACAAATTGTTTAAGTATATTTAAAATCATTCTGCAAGAATAATTTGTTCTGGAAGAATATTATTGTTGTATTCTGATAGAATTGTAGTTAATTAGTTATATGTTTAATGTGTAGTTGTTACAAGTGTATCATTACAAAATATTTAGCAATGAATTTGTAATAGATAGCTTGAAGACCTGACGGGAAAGGCTCCTTGTATAAAATCATTCTCATGCAATACAATTCTGACAGAATGTCAATCTCACAAAATGTCAATCTCATACAATGTTAGCATATTTTGAAGTGGCTTAAGGTCAAACATATACAAAACATATAGAAACGAAACAAGAAAATGAATGAGGATTCTTTCAAGAATGCCAATATTTTTTTTGCAAGAGATTCAAGAATGAATGTAGTTTATGTTCATAGTTGAATTCGTTAATAATGAATTTAATTACTTATTCTAGATTATTAAACTTCGTCTTATATAAAATTTTTAACAATTATTAGTTTTTGATGTATTTGTGATAGGAATGGCAGGAAGAAGGCGTTGAAGACCTTGATATTCTTTTAGAATATGTATAATTATATTAAAATGTATAAGGATTTTAGTCTATAAGAAAATGTATGAATTTGTATTTAAGTTCAGATGTATAAAAATATATTAGAATGTTTGTTATTTTTCAACATCTGATTCAAGAATTTTGTTTTTCTTCAATGATATTCTATTAGAGTAAAATTCTGAAAGAGTATCATTCTAACAAAATAATATTCAATTAGAATAAAATTCTAAAAGAGCATCATTCTAACAAAAAATATTCTGACAGAATATAATCGGTAAAAATTGAAATTGAATTAATTAAAAAAATTCAGATTTTTTTAAATTAGGAGAACTAATCATCCCTAAAAATCTGAAAATTTCCTTTTATAAAAGTAGTTAATTGTCCAAAATACCCTTTTGTTAAAAATTGTGTAATTATATGGTACATGTTACCCCATTGTAATATCTCAAATCATGTCCATTGATTAATTTCATCCGTTGGTCCAGATCTGTGCATTCTGGCATACAATACTTAGTAAAAACAAAATAACCTAAGCCTATATATATATATATATATATATATATATATATATATATATATATATATATATATATATATGGGGTACATCTACAAAGTACCGGAGTTATATATATGAGGTACATCTGCAAAGTACCGGCGCTATATATGGGGTAGATCTACAAAGTACCGGATTTATTTATAAAGGAGTATATCTACAAAGTATCAGACAATAATAAATAAAACAAATAACTTCCTAGTAACATGAACATTCAGTAGAAAGGGGCATATAATGCTAACTTTATTATTCCTTAGTGCATGCATTAGGGACATATATAAATCGGGTTCGACAGACAGTAGAATGTGTGCTTTCCGCCTGTTCCTTGTTTGGTTGTGGGCTTAGAGCATAAGCACCCAGTCTACTATCTATTTGATCTCAGTTATATATATATATATATATATATATATATATATATATATATATATATATATATATATATATATATATATATATATATATATATATATATATATATATATATATTCCGTATACACCAAGTAATCATAAGGTGTATAGGTATAGGTCAGGTCATAACATACTAAGTCAATACACCGTTTTCTAGTACAAAAACATACTTTTCAGTTAGAACATTTAGTAGGCCAAACTAGAAACTTATCAGGAAAAGGGTTTAATCCATATTATTAAACCGGTATAACTTAAAGGACCTTTAGTGGTTAATTCTATTATACCTTAGTTTATACATCAAGGTTATATATAATTAATACCCGTTAGGCAGTTGGCTGTGTGCTTTCCGCCTTACTTCCTGTTCCTTGTTTGGTTGTGGGCTTAGGGGAGATTCACCCAATTAACTACCCGTTCGATATTAGATTATATATAGCTAGTATAAACTAAGTGATTACAGAAGGAACTATTGTGGTTACCATTTTTACTGAAGGAAATAAGGGTTTTTCTTAAAGAATGTTTTCATCAAAGAGGATCTAAACAAACAATGGGATGTGTGCTTTCCACCTTACTTCCTATTCCTTGTTTGGTTGTGGGCTTAGGGCAGATTCACACAATCGATTGTCTGTTTACTCTAAATTATATATAACTTTTATCCATTTAGTACCTATAGAAAGGATTGTAGAGTCATTTTTACTTATCATTCATCATATCAGAAAATATAGGATTTTCTGGAGGAATAGGCGAATTTTTCTAAAAAGAACTTGTAGTCTACTTTTCATAACTAAAATACTTATGAACTCACCAGCTTAAATATTGATCTACTCTTTCAAGTTAACTTGTATTCTCAGGAAACTAGAAGACACGTTCGTGCTCTGGGATTCAGAAGATGAAGTATAGTAGCTTCATGTCTTGGTTTGTTATTTACCTTTTGGATTCAATCTTTTGTGAATCACTACTTTGTAAACAATATAATATTAATACAATGTTACTACTATGATTACTGTGATACATGTGTTGTGATACTAAACATGACATCCTCCGCTCGCGAAAGTTTTCGCCATTCCGGTTTGGGGGTGTGACAGATTGGTATCAGAGTAATGTTTATAGTGAACTGAGTATATCAACCTATAAAAGATATACAACTATAAATGCAATAGGGCTGTAGTGCTTTGTATAATAATATGTTTTAAAAATATAACAATACCTTATAAAGGTATACATACTTGCTTATACATATATACATAATAGACCAAGTATCACAAGAAGAACAGAACAAAAGTATTTAAAGGTTGAACACTGCATTCAAACCTGGATAGTTATGTAATCATAGTTGGGATCAATATAACCTGATCAACTATATTCATTTGAGATATGACCAACATATGTTTGGGAGTGATGTGGTGTTGCAACAGTCTTAAAACTTACCTAACTCTATGCACAAGGGAATTCTAGATCAGAACAAAAAGTTAAAATACTATGAGAGTATTTTATGATACTATAAGACAACAAGTTTAAAATATATATATATATATATATATATATATATATATATATATATATATATATATATATATATATATATATATACACCAAGTTCATTACATTAAAATACTATAGGAGTATTTTAGGCACTATAAATAACTTACGTGAAAATTTAAAAGATCCTTCTGGTAGGTCGATAATTCTGGAGTATATACTCCCAAGATTTTATATAATTGAGATTTTATAGACTTAGAATTTGTGATCTATGCTCTACTTCATGTTCCTTGCTTGGTTGTGGTTTTGGAGTAGGAACACTTATTCGAAAGTCTATTTAATCTTAAATTATATACAACTTATACCATGTAATTATAGGAGGACCCGGTAAGGATCACCCCATAATGTTTCACTTAGTCTTATAGATTCTTTAGACACTTCCGTTCGCATACAACAAACCCTGATAGATGTAACCACTCCATCATAGCAGTCAGCAGACGAGTCAAGGAAAGACAACAAGAGATTTCCAAGAAAGGACCAGCCGGAGAAACTAAAACGTCTTATGCGTCACACTAATAAATAATTACCTTATTTGACTTAGTGAGCTAATAATTTCACTACTCACACTATGTGTTTGGATTATTTCTTTTCATGCTGCCAGTATCGGTTATTCAATTCACAGAAATTCATTTCGAGGATAGCCACTTCTGATTCATAAAGTTTATTTTATATAGACTCCCTTTTATGAATTGTTTCCAGAACCCTATGAAAGTCGGAACCAGATACATTTAGAACTAGGATAACTTAGTCTCTCAGCTTTTGGCTTATATCCACCACTATAGACTTATTTCCATTTCATCTTTGTATACTTTTTAGCAAGATGCCTCCACGTCGATCAGCGAGACGCACTACTCCGATAACCTCAACTCAATCTCCACTACCTCCTCCACAATTCAATCTTGCTGCTCGCTAAGCAGCGATAGCCGCCGCAGTAGCAGCTGCTCTAACCCACCTCAACGAAAGTGATACCAACGAATCCGATAGCGGTACCCACTTAACCAACCTCGGAGTTACCCACAGCGACCCACTGGGGGGGGGGGGGGGTCGTACAAGGACTTCATGAGCTGCAAACCCAAATCCTTTAATGGAAATGGTGGAGGCATTGCTCTGATGCGATGGTTTGAGAAAACAGATTCAGTCTTCGAAATCTGTCTTTGCCTAGAAGGGAGCAAAGTGAAGTTTGCTGACTGCACCTTTTGTGATAGAGCCCTGACATGGTGGAGTGGTCATATTAAGTCAATGACCCTATCAGTGGCTAACTCAATAGGTTGGGTGAACCTGAAAGAGATGATGTTGGAAGAATACTGCCCAAAGGGTGAAGTTCAAAAGCTGGAACAAGAACTATGGGAGCACACTATGGTCGGCTCAGACATAGCGACCTACACTGATAGGTTTAGCAACCTGGCAGCACTATGCCCTGAGATGGTTACCTTGGAGAGTAAGAAGATAAGAAAGGTACATTTGGGGTTTATCTACCCTGATTCAAGGAGATGTACTGTCTTCTAAACCAACTACATTCGATAGCGCCAAACACTTGGCCCAACGACTCATTGACCATGGAGTTCGCCATGGCGTAGGCGACCCCTATTCCCGAGCCATTGAAGGGAGGAGACTAAAAACGGAAGTTGGGGAAAAAGAGGAAGGAGCGAACAGCATAGGAACCCCCACAAGAGCAACCAACGGTTACTGTACACGTCCCTACAAAACCTACCGCTCCAGCACCTGCCAGTCAATATGCTGGAACACTCCTGAAGTGTGGCAAGTGTAACTATCACCACACTGG
Organism: Lactuca sativa; assembly: GCF_002870075.4. Taxonomy (NCBI): domain Eukaryota; kingdom Viridiplantae; phylum Streptophyta; class Magnoliopsida; order Asterales; family Asteraceae; genus Lactuca; species Lactuca sativa. The sequence continues at coordinate 277,425,600 of NC_056626.2, forward strand.
AATGTCTCGGGAAATGTCGTGCTTGAATTGCCACAGGAAGGGGCATACTACCTGTTTCTGCAGGGCGCCGACACAACCGATCTCCCAAGTCCCCGGAGTAGAAATAAACCAGGCCTGCTATGGCTGTGGTGAGACATGGAAATACAAGAGAGACTGCTCGATATCGAAGAACTCAGGAGCGAATGGCCTAATTCTGATGATCACCGCACGGGAAGCTATCCCGGAGTCCCCAACGACCAATGGTACGTCTTCGAATTAAGAATTGATTTAAAAATTAATTTATATTTATATAAGATTAAAACTTGGGGAAAACATTTAAAAGTAATTATAATAACTCACTCATCTGAACAAGTCACAACATTCATAAGAACACAAAAGGTCCATTCTGGGAAGCTATAATGGCTTAGTATGTACATCAGGGTTGTGCATTGCTAAGATTTTGCTGATTTAGAGTGAGTGATTCCGCCTTAACTCTTGTTCCTTGTTTGGTTGTGGATTTAGGGCAGAGTCATTCAGTCGACCGTCTTATTCATCTTAGTTATACATAACTTGTATATGCAAGGCAATCATAAAGGTACCGAGGAGGATCATAATATAAAGAATCGACACTAGTTATCAAGACACTTGCACTGTTTATACTCGCTCTTAGCAGTACAAGTGTGACAGTGGTAGCATCAAGGAGAAAACAAAAAGCACTAGAACATTTACACAGAGTACATTGTCGAACACACTTGGGATATATCATCGTATATCAAATGTTTCTTTCAAATCAGCCTAACTTTTGTTTTTGTAAGAGTCCGGTGTCATCATTCGTCATGGATTGGCATGATCCTCACCATACTAAGTTCATATGTTTCCATCGCCTTGACCGTGAAATCCATGAAACCCTTGTCATTTGTAACAACAACCCGACCTAGACCTTAGTATTGTCTCTTGTCTTCTAAACCCCAAAGTACTCATGTGAGGAGTACCTTGCCCTCCAAAACCTTGCCGCCGTATATTCAGCAAACCTTCCCGAACTACCACGCATCCAACAGATCAAGTTCCAGCATAGAGGCTAAGGACAAATACATCCCACCTATCACTAATAAGTGTATATGCTAGAGTGGTATATACTTATGATTATGCAGATTTAGTATGTGTGTTTCCGCCCTATCTCCTGTTCCTTGTTTGGTTGTAGACCCACGGTAGAAATGCACATCCGACCGTCTTACTAATCTTAATTATATATGACTTGTATACACGAGGTAATGATAGATCGACCAAGTATGAATCCTATCATGGACATTAGGGCAAAGTTGCCCAGGTTTACAAGTGGGTCTTCTGCCAATCATAGGAGCACAGCCCTAGGAGTACTGCTAAAGAAAGCTAATTTCGGGACGAAATTCCATCCAATGGGGGGATGATGTGACAACCCAAAAAATTTTGTTTTATAGGTCCAGCCAATCAATCGAGTGCCAGACCCATTTATGTTATCTTCTAGCATTGTTTAGGGTCCATTTGAGTATTCTAAGCCTAGTACATTCAAGTTTTGGGTTTAAGGATGAGTTAACTTAGGTTCTTCATGTTGCAATCGATCCAAACACTCCATCAAGAGGAGTATACGGCCGTACACTCAAGGTGGCCGTGAACCCATGGCCATATGTAAGCTATTCCTTCATTTCTTCTCACTTTTCACACTTCTAAGTCTAGAAAATCGGTTCTCTCTCAAGTATCATCAAGGTTCTTCATCCTAATTCTCCAAAATCGTAAGTGATTCTTCTATCCTTCTTGATATCTTCCCTAGTTATGTATCATCTCATGATTCATCCATGAAAACAACTCTTTATGGTAGATTTTCAAATCTTCATCCATTTCACCAAGAACACCATGAACACATACTTGTTCTTGGGTCGTAAACCCCCTAAAGACCCTCAAAAGTGTGAGTATTCTCTCTATCATCTAGTTAGACATGTTAAACACTTGATTTATAGCCTTAAAACGTCATCAAACTCAAGATCATCAACGGTGTACCGCCGTACACACCTCAAGTCCTTTCCAAAACGAAAGCTTTGTTCATCCTCTTGTTGAGAAATTGTCACACTAGTTTCCCCAAGGATCAAACACCCCATTTTCATGTTCTTCCATGAGAATACGGCCGTACACCCTTGGCCGTACACTCCATGAGTGGCCGTAAACTCCCTTTAGTCAATCACATGTGATTTTAACACTTCCAAGCAAGTGTTTCCAAGTCACTAAGGGTGTTTCCTTACATGTTAGTTGTTTTAAACACTAATTACATGCCTATATATGCCATTATATGTCACTTAGGACTCGTTTGTGTCTCGAAATTCATTCATGGAACTTCTCATCCTTACATGAATCTGCTATTGAATCACCCACATAAGGTGAGTTCATACTCCTATAATTAATCTTTTAAATGTATTAAATGCTTTTAGGGGGATACAAGTTGAACACAATGATAATTGTCTAAATAATTATCTTTGATAACCATCACATTAGAGGATTTCTTATGCTCTTATAAGTGATCAAAACCATTTCAAAATATCTTTTTATGTTATGTTACTTTATCGTTTATAAAACACTGTTTTTAAAGTACGAGCATAGCTTGGTAGATAATCAAGTCTTTTCTGTAAACCAGGGACATTTCAAAACAAACATATTAGTAAACTATAACAGGTATAGTTTAGGGGTTCATTACATACTATAACTAGGACAGGGATGAGCATACTATAAAGAGAAACAGGGAGGAACATACAATATACTATAACAAAAGAACGAATCATGATTAACACACTTATACTAATTATTCCCAATAACCTAGGAAGGGAACGTATCATTAACTCGTTGTTCTAAACAAAAGATGATAATAAACGTGGTATAAGGATATATATATATATATATATATATATATATATATATATATATATATATATATATATATATATGCTGCATCTACAATATGCCATGATTTATATATGTATGGGGTACATCTAGAAAGTACCAGAGTTATATATATGGGGTACATTTGCAAAGTACCGACGTTATATATGGGGTACATTTACAAAGTACCATATTTATATATAAAGGGGTACATCTACAAAGTACCGGACAATAATAAATAAAACACATAACTTCCTAGTAACTTGAACATTCAGTAGAAAGCGGCCTATAATGCTAACTTTATGATTCCTTAGTGCATACATCAGGGACATATATAAATCGGGTTCGACAGACAGTAGAATGTGTGCTTTCTGCTTCATTTCCTGTTCCTTGTTTGGTTGTGGGCTTAGAGCAGATGCACCCAATTAACTCTGTAAGTACCAAATAAATACACCAAGGTTGTATACAATGAGGATCTAAACAAACAATGGGATGTGTGCTTTCTGCCTTACTTCCTGTTCCTTGTTTGGTTGTGGGCTTAGGGCAGATTCACACAATCGATTGTCTGTTACTCTAAATTGTATATAACTTGTATCCATTTAGTACTTATTGAAAGGTTTGTAGAGTCATTTTTACTTATCATTCATCACATCAGAAAATATAGGATTTTCTGGAGTAACATGCGAACTTTTCTAAAAACAACTATTTCAGTTAACTCTGTAAGTACCAAATGAATACGTCAGGGTTATATAAAATGAAGATCTAACTAACAATGGGATGTGTTCTTTCCGCCTTGCTTCCTGTTCCATGTTTGGTTGTGGGCTTAGGGCGATTCACACAATCGATTGTCTGTTACTCTAAATTTTATATAACTTGTATCCATTTAGTACTTATAGAAAGGATTGTAGAGTCATTTTTACTTATCATTCATCACATCAGAAAATATAGGATTTTCTGGAGGAACAACCGAACTTTTCTAAAAAGAACTTTCAGTTTACTTTTCGTCACTAAAATACTTATGAACTCACCAGCTTAAATGCTGATCTACTCTTTCAAAATAACGTGTATTCTCAGGAAACTAGTAGGTAGGTATGCGCACTGGGATTCAGAAGATGAAGTAAAGTAGCTTCATGTCTTGTTTTGTTATTTACTTTTGAGTCAATCTTTTGTGAATCACATACTCTGTAAACACTAAAATATTAATGCAATGGTTGTTTGTTACTATGATTACTATGATACATGTATTGTGATACTAAGCATGACGTTCTTCGCCTCCGAACGTTTCCGCCGTTCCGGTTTGGGTGTGTGACAGTCGGCTCAGACATTGTGACCTACACTGACAGGTTTAGCGATCTGGCAGCACCATGCCTTGAGATGGTTACCCCGGGGAGTAAGAAGATAGAAAGGTAGATTTAGGTTTTATCTACCCCGACTCAAGGAGATGTACTGTCTTCTAAACCAACTACATTCGATAGCATCAAACGCCTGGCCCAACGACTCATTGACCATGGAGTCCGCCATGGCTTAGCGGTCCCTGTTCCCAAGCCATCAAAGGGAGGAGACTATAAACGAAAGTTTGGGAAAAAGTGGAAGGAGCGAACAACCCAGGAAACCCCGCAGGAGCAACAAATGGTGACTGCATACTCCTCCACAACATCTGCTACTCAAGCACCTGCCAGTCGATATGCTGGAACTCTCCTGAAGCGTGGAAAGTGTAATTACCACCACACCGTAGTATGTCGGGAAATGCATTGCCTTACTTGCCACAAGAAGGGGCACACTGCCCGGCTCTGTAGGGCACCAGTACAAACGCTCTCCCAAGTCCCTGGAGTAGAAATAAACCAGGCCTGCTATGGCTATGGTGAGACAGGGCATTAGAAAAAGGATTGCCTAATAACAAAGAACTCAGGCGCGGATGGATGCATTATGATGATCACCGCAGGAGAATCTACCACGGACTCCCAAGCGACCAGCGGTACGTCTTCGAAAAAAGCATTGCTTTAAAAAAAAATTAGTTTATATTTATATGAGATTAAAACTTGGGGAAAACATTTAAAAGTAATTATAATAACTCACTCATCTGAACAAGTGTGACAACCCGAAATTTCTATCTTGTACAGTTATCCAAATCAATCAAGGTCATACTCGTTTTTGCTATCTTCTAGCATTGATTAGAGTCAATTTGAGTGTTCTAAAGCTAGTATAATCAAGGTATGGGGCTAGGGATGAGTGTATTTGAGTTCAACACCTTTCAAATGAGCCAAACACCCCTTCATGAGATGTGTGCGGCCGCACACATGGGTGTACGACCGTACACCCATCCTAGCCATACACTCGTATATATATATATATATATATATATATATATATATATATATATATATATATATATATGACTTAGCCTTCACTTACCTTTTCTCACACTCCTAACCCAAGAAATCAACTTCTCTATCAAGTATGATCCGATTTTCACCTAGATATTCAAGTTGTAAGTGTTTCTTCCTTTGATTTGATGATTCATTACACTATCTAGTAAGGATCTATCATTTCATCCATGATAGATCTTCAAGTGTTCCCCAAGAACACTAAGAACACCTACTAAGTTTTTGGACCTCAAACACCCCTAAAGGCTTCTATATTGTAAGTACCACACCTCATGCTTGTTACTTACTAGCGTTACTCCTTAGAAAACGTCCAAACCATGATCATCAAGGAGTGTACGGCCGTACACACCCCATGTGGTCGTACACCCCTTTGTTTAGTGCTATTTGGCTTCAAACTCATGATTCTATGCTAGCACATGATCAAGAACACTTAGGGGATGCACGATAGAACCTTGGAATACACATTTGACCATTTTTACATGAATATCAAGGGTGTACGGACGTACACTCCTTGTGTGGCCGTACACAACCTTTTTAAAGTCCAAAATGGCATTAAACATTCAATAATGCTTATAAGGTGGATTTTGGAGGAGACCATGGAATGCATGCAACCTTTAATGTGGAAGACCTTTCACCGTATCTTGTTGAGGATGGCCTTGATGAATTGAGGTCATTTCCTTTCAAAGGGGGAGGGGATGATCCATGCATGGATCATGAAAGCCCAAAAGGTGATGGATTAGTGATTACTAGTAGGCTAGATAGTGGTTTGGCCTCAATGGTTGGGTTGTGCTTGGTAACCTACGAATTGAATTAGGGTCGCATGATGTGACATGTGACACTTTGTAAGGACCTTCATCTCTTGGCATCTACTTTTGTTCTTCCTTTTGTTAGGGAAAAGTTCTTTCCTCATATAAACCTAAACCAAGTCACCATATTGAAAGACACGTGGTTTCGTATGCATGTTGGAATTCTGTTTGTGCACCTCATTCACAACTTCAATCTTCACACGAACTTGGTGTAGTTTCATCATGGCCTTCAGCTTGTTATTAGCATCCTTGTGAACCAATTCATCCTTTGGCAATGGAATCAAATCCAAAGGCATGTAAGTATTCACACCATACACCACTTGTAAAGGAGAGTGACATGTAGCATAAGTAGGAGATCGATTACAGGCAAACTCAACATGTGCAAGTTTGATGTGCAAATGTTTTTGAGTTTTCCTAACCAACCACCTCAACAACATACCCAAAGTTCTATTAGTCACCTTCGTTTGCCCATCAGTTTGTGGATGATGGGATGTACTAAAAAGTAACTTAGTAATAACTTTCCTCCACAAAGTGTTCCAAAAGTAACTCAAAAACATGGAATCCCTATAAGAAACAATAGTTTTAGGAATAACATGCAAGCGGACCACCTCTTTAAAGTACAAATCAGACACATTAGATGCATCATTGGTTTTATGACATGGCCCAAAGTGAGCCATTTTTGAAAACCTATCCACCACCGCTATAATGGAATCCTTCCCCCTTTGAGTTCTAGACAAAGCCAAACTGAATTCCATTGACACATCTTCCTAAGGACAAATAGGAACCAACAAAGGAGTGTAAACACCATGCTTGAAAGTTTTTTTGTCATCCGACATGTAACACACTTGCCCACTATGTTGGTTACATCCCCAACATCTTTATGTGACAACTGGCAATTTCTGGTCAAATCAAATCCAATTAAAGTCAGCAAGTCAAATCGGTCGACTCAACTAACCCTTGTATATTAGGGTTTACATTATGTTACTGTTGTACAACTCGCTATTTTTTTATAAAAAGTTATCACTTGGAAAGTTCGTATGTTCAGAAATTCTAAACCCTAACTGGAGTACGTGATGAAACTACTCGATAAAACATTATACCATACCCCTAGGGGGTGTATAACATGTATAACGATGCTTAACGGGGTTTACGAACCTTGCGTTGCGAAGCTAAACATCCAAAAAGGTCACAAACGAAACATCTCTCAATCTCTCTTTATCAATCTCTCTCTCTCTCCCAAATCTCTCTCAAAACTTCTTTCAACTTTTTATAATAATTTGGGGCATCCTGACCCTTAACTTGGTCAAAAACCGCTCAAAACGGAGTGATTATTGGTAAAACAGCCTTATAGGACCGAAGCCCCATAAGACTGAATCCCAAAGAACCAAAGTCCCTAGGAACCAAAACTACAGGGACCGAAACCAAACCTCGGAGGACCGAAGGTTCCTTCGGACCGAACCCTTCCTTTCGGCCCATTTCGCCTTCGGTGCATTACTCGACCCGTTCCGCCTTCGGTTCTCACCATGCAACCGAACCTACCTTCGGTTTTGGCTGATGGGACCGAACCTTCGGCCCAATCCGAGCAACTTCGCAGCTTCACTCTTTTCTCCTGGTTTTCGACCACGACTTCGTTTTAAGCCCATTTTCGATGATTTTCGCACGGGATTTTCGTACAAATCCATATTTTAATATTTTTAACCTTCCAAGATCATAAAATATGCATATTCTAAGGATTTCCATATTTTATAATCCACACCTTTCTTAAGAGCAAAGGCAAAGTACAAAAGGTGATTCTTGACTTGTCCCATAAAGCTATGACACCATCAGTTCGTTATTCATGCTTTATGTCACTATTCACATCTGAAAAGTCAATCCCTTGTACTCTCACCATTCCCCCACAAGTTTCCTTAAACCCATACACACAAAGAAACTTTACTACTCACTTTCCCTAGATCACCAACACTTCACCAAAAGCAAATACACTTTTTCTCTCTCACTTCCTCTCCAAGATTTCAAGATTCTCCTGGAGTTTTGATCTCGTCATCCTCTTTTGGGTAAGTAATTTCATCTTCCACTTGATTATCTTACACCCTTTCACTCAAGTCATGGATTCCTTACACAAATATCATCATATTTGTTCATAGAATCTTCAAATCTTCAAGCATCTCCCAAGTGTTCTAGGCTTGGAAACTGGTCCTTCATCATCCATCTACTGAAATCAGTCAAGGTGAGTTCATACCCATATCTTTTAATGTTTTTCTTAAGTTTTATGGGGTGGAATACAAGTTAAAACACCAAGAGCACAACTAAACCCAACCAACAACTTTCATCAGAAAAGTTGAGTCCCATTCACGGACTGTTTTGACCTTCTTAAACTTTTTATCTTTCAAAACTGTTTAACATGCAATTAGTTCAGGTTCATACCTTTAAATGACTACTTGCACATCTGCATACGATTTTTCTACAATTTATGGTAATCTTTACAAAACTGCCTATCATTTCAGAAACAAATCCATACCAGTTTATGAATCTGTTTTCACACAAGTTAGAGGTCACTAAAAATCAAAATAAAATTATGAACAAACTAGACACATTTTCTAAGCTTTCAGAATTTACGGATTCTAATTTCGACCTCTGATGATTTTTCAATGATTTTTCGAAGGACAGTAATAGAAAAGTTAAAAATTGAAAATAGATAACACATTTCATTTACAACTTGTAAACTTGCTGAGCAAGGTGTGTGCGCTATTATGAAAATTCATGTTGTTATATTTCATGACTTTCACCTTAGTAAAAAGGTATACATTATATACAAAGGATTACTATACAATACAAACATTTGTTAAACTATAATAGGTATAGTTTATGTGCATTACAACACCAACCTTCATGATAGACTATAACAAATATAGTTTATGTTACACTTACAACCTTACTACAAAAAGGATTCATTTCTACATAAAGGAATCTTCATTTCATTTCACGTAAATCTGTTAATGAATAAATTTGTGAGATTTTCGCTTCACGATACTTTTAAAGTAACGCATTTAAAGTTCTGTAATTGTACTTAGAGTCTCTTGTAGGGAGAGCGTGATAGTTGTGTACAGATCTATATTGGGTCTCACAAACCCACACCTTAGCTGCATGCAACAGCTAGACTGGCATTTCTGGGGTGACAAATGTCATTAACATTTCGACGCCTGAAGAACGTCGTATAAAAGGCCGACTGGGTCATATCATGGTTATAAAAACTCATATGGGATATTAACAAAACATATGATTTACGGGGTTTTCTAACACTTACACGAGTTTATGTCGATTTAAACTTGCATATACTACAATTAGTATGGAAAAACACCAGTACATTTCGGTCTTTGACATTTAAGGCTACAATACATTTTAAAGTAAAATATTGGATTTTTCTGGAGTAAACAATACTTTTACAAAGAAAGGATTTCAACACTACATTTAAAAGCTTATGAACTCACCAACTTAATTGTTGACACTCTTTCAAAACTACTTGTATTCTCAGGAAATCAGTAAAATAGGTAATCAACTGCTTTTGAGGATGGGACGTTAAGGCGTCCAACATTTTATTTTTGTCAACATAATGTAAATTGATTTAGAAACATGTAAACTTATACTATGGTGTAACTTTTTCAATTATATTATGTTGGTTGTGTTTGCTTTGGTCACTAATATACTCGTTATTATGATACTGTACATGAAGTCCTCCACCCCCGGACGTTTCCGCCATCCTTGGTTTAGGCTAGAAGAAATGTTCTTAAAGAACCTCCAAAGTTTTGGTAATGGAAAAATGACCCACCAAACCACCACCATGAGCTTCACGAATTAGCAACTCCCGTATTGCATGTTTAGGGACACAAAGGTGTTTGCCTTTTGATGCCTTTATGGGCTTGATTAAGTGAGTAGGATTGTGTTTATGTAATTTTAGCTAGAATAACAACCACAAATGATAGGTGTATGGGAAGAAACGGATAGATTAGTAACAAATCAAGACCTAGTTGTATACCCGTGAAAACTTTCCAAGACATAATATTTGATTGAATGCGTATCAAGTCAAGAACACGTCTCGACTATGATTAAAATTTCATCTATCACTTTTTTCCATGCATACTTGGCTTATACGAAGCCTTTATTACAATGTTGGTGGTTACAAGCCACCCAACCAACAACTCAGTAAAACTAATAATCAGAATTAAAGAAACTCATGAAACGACAAAAAAAACGTCTGACACACTAATGAATGAAAAAAGGTTCCATGCTCCATAAAGGATCCACTAGAAGCATTAAAGTGTGTTACCTAATCCACCAAAGAGTATCAAAAATGGCTGGTACTAAAGGGTAGTGACGAACTCACAAGCTAGTACTAAACAATTCACAGGGTTCTCATACGATATCAAACATATATAAAAGATTATGCAACATAATACAATGAATACAGATACATACAATGAAACTATCTGGCAATACATTCAAATGATGCGGAGATAAACTGAATCAGACATAGTTTATCTAATAACTTTATAAACATATCAGTACATGATAAAACAAAAACTAAAGAACCCCAAATCATTCCCATAATAATTTGATTAGTTTGGTTATTTCCTTAACTAAAATTCATTTAGTTGTAGTTGATAAATCATCCCTTATGCTCAGCATAATACATAAGGGGTAAAAGTATTTATAAGTTTGCCAGATATTATTTGAAATACATCAAAGTTATGTTTTGAAAACATTTATAGTTTGCTTGTATTCCCCTGAAAACATTGAAAAACAGTGACTGTTCTCTTGATTTTGGGTTTGAGTACCACCGGAACCATCCGAGTTCCTTTGAGACATAACAGCTACCACCGCGGCATTGACAACTGCCTGGAACATCACATGGTCAAATTCAGGAGGAGGTGGTGGCGGAGGGTTGTTGGTGCTCTTCGAGCTGGGTCTCTTTCTTGGAGGCATCGTGATCTAAAAAGATCAGGAAAGAGAGGATCATAAGTCCTCTGAATTGAATCAAGAGATATGGAACAAATGATATCTCATCAAGACGGATATAGCATCATAATAAGCGATAAAGCAGGGAAAGAGTTATCAAGGCAGATAATTTTATCGCTAGAGGAATGATCAAGGAACAACGCGTATACGAGGATTTTCTATCAAGGATCGGCTCGAGAAATACTCCCGTAGTATTTCATGATTCACTGGAACGACGACTCGTTGTTTGGGGTATTGGGTAAGTTTTAGGTATGCTGCGTACCACAGTCACTCCCAAGCACATGTTGGCCGTGTCTCGAATGAATATAGTTGGTCAGGCTATATTGACCCTAGACACGACGACATAACTGCCCAGGTTTAACCGCAGCGTACAACACCCATTTACTTATGTTTTGTTCTACTTGTAGTTACGGATCTCGACGGCTCGGTATACTTGTATACTTTTGAAAATACTTATAGTTTGAAGGATACTTTTAGTTCAGAGCACTTAGGCCCTTTAATGTTTATAGTTTTATACCATGTAAGGTTTGGTATACTCCGTTCACTATAAATAAGGGCTCTGATACCAATCTGTCACACCCCGAAAACCAAAGGCAGAAACGTTTCCGGAGTTGACTCCACGTTGAGTATCAAATCCAATGCACATAGTAATCAAAGTAAACAACCATTACATTACATATATTTGAAAGTTTACATTTGGTTCAAAAGTAAATTGTACAAGTGTTATACATATATCATATGAACAAAAGTAGAGACGAGTCTTCTGAGCACTCCGTCTTCACCAAAAGATATCGTCGGGTACCTGTCTAACGTGGACCTGAGAATACAAGCGGTTTGAAAATCAGCATAAAGCTGGTGAGTTCATAAGATGTTTGTTTTCTGAAAAATGTACCGGTTTCCTTTAGTTTTCCGATAAGGTTTGTTATCCAAGAAAATCCCATATTTTCTTATGTAAAACAGTTTAGTTATCTTTCATTACAGTTCAATTGCGCGTTATATGTTACCCCGGGAAAATCCCATATTTTCCTAAATACAAGACCGATTTAATATCACATAGTATAGTTTAATACACAAAACTATATATTGAGAATCTTGGGATTACTATCCCGAATTAGATATAAAATACTTTAATATACCTGAACTGTAGATGGAAAATAGTTTGAAAACCTTCAGACTAACATCCCGTACTACATATAGATTTAATACCATGGGACTATCATCCCGAACTAGATACAAGATAGTTTGATATACTTGAAAATATAGACTGAAAACCATGGGATTACCATCCCGGACTAGATACAAGATAGTATGTTAAAACCATGGGATTACTATCCCGAACTAGATATAGATTCTAACCATAGGAATAACATCCTGCAATAGATATGAACCCTATAGACCAAAAACCATGGGATTACCATCTCGTACTAGATATAAGATCTAAAGATAGAAGATTGATTGAAAATCAAATCCAAAACTAAAGTCGTGAATAAACTTATATTAATACGTATTGTGAGTCGGGTAACCATGCTGATACGACAACGAGACCTCCTTGACGCTTGTCAGACGTCGGACGATATCTAGAATTTGTCACCCCAGGCGTGCCCGCCTAACTGTAGCTAGCAGTTAAGGTGTGGGATTGTCAGTCCCGAATAGATCTATTCACAAATTCCTCGCTCTCCCTCCAGGAGACTCTGGTTACACTTCCGGGGAGGATTTACTGATCATCCATAAAGGGTAGTGACGAACTCACAAGTTAGTACTAAACTATTCACAGGGTTCTCATACGATATCATACATATATAAAAGATTATGCAACATAATACAATGAATACAGATACATACAATGAAACTATCTGGCAATACATTCAAATGATGCGGAGATAAACTGAATCAGACATAGTTTATCTAATAACTTTATACACATATCAGTACATGATAAAACAAAAACTAAAGAACCCCAAATCATTCCCATAATAATTTGATTAGTTTGGTTATTTCCTTAACTAAAATTCATTTAGTTGTAGTTGATAAATCATCCCTTATGCTCAGCATAATACATAAGGGGTAAAAGTATTTATAAGTTTGCCAGATATTATTTGAAATACATCAAAGTTATGTTTTGAAAACATTTATAGTTTGCTTGTATTCCCCCCCCCCCCCTGAAAACATTGAAAAACAGTGAAAAAGGGTAGGGGTATGAACTCACCGGACGAGAAACGTGACGATTTCGGATGCTAAACGTGGGTTCGGGGCTTGCAAACGCAAGAGGTTCCTAAGTATAATGCAAAGATACACACTTGTATCTAATTAGGACTTAGATTATTTAATCGTTAGGGACAAACACTTTTAGTCGCGGAAACACCCCATTGCAAGTGTTTGGAGGGACCCGGGTGGCGTTTAAGGACACATATAGCTAGGATATTGAATTGGGACTTCAAGAGTAAACTCCTTAGGGAGTTTACGGCCTTAGATACCACACCCACATGAGTTCACAGCCGTGAACTCATAAGTGGTGTTTTTGGATGCTAAATGGCTTCATAAATCATGGATAATTTAACTAGGATTGCATCTAAGGCGTAGGGATGAATTTAAACTCACTTAGGGACCATTTATTGGAGTTTACGGCTGTAAACATGGAGTTTACGGCCGTAAACTCTCCCACACACAAGATCCTTAATGTTTTGGTCCTTTAATCAATCACATGTGATTCAAATGATTTTTCCAAGCCTTGAATGGATTTTTAAGGGACTTTTGACATAGATTTAGGAGTTTACGGCCCATGAACCCCCTCATGGCCGTGAACTCCTTGGAAGGGTGTTATAATATGTTTTAAGGTCCAATACTTGTTTGTAAACATTTCTAGAATTTATCCCAAGGCTTGTTATCTCTTCAAGGCATCAAATGACATCAATTTAGGAGTTTACGGCCCATGAGTATATGCTATGGCCGTAAACTCTTATATGTCATGTTTTGTTATGTTTAAGACCCCCAAACTATTTTTAGATGGTTCTAGGATTTACCACAAGGCTATTGGTTAAGTTTCAAGGCATTCTAACATGTCTAAATGTGTTTTCTCCCCATGTTTGAGGGGTTTACGGCCCAAGCACATGCCTTGGCCGTAAATTCTCATTTGTTCCTCAAAAATTATGTTTAAAGTGTTCTAAGGCTAAAACCAATATTCTAGAAGTCATATCTATGTCTTGTTGGGTTAGAGGAAGGGTTTTAGGGCTTAAAAACCCTCTAATTATGTGTTTACGGCCTAAGCTCCTTCCAGGGCCGTAAACTCATATAAAAGGCCTTAATTCATGTTTTAATCCCGAATTTGAAGGTTAAATATGATATACAATGAGTTAAGGAAGGTACCTTAGGGATTTGAAGCCTTAAATTTGAGATTTGGACCCTTAAACTTGGATTTAGGAGAGAGGTTAGAGAGAGAGAAGAGAGAGGAAGCAAAAGCTTCAAACGAAAAGTGTAACACGTTTATATAGGTCGCAAAACTTGGACACGGAGCAATTCTACCCGATACCGGCATTAAACGGGGCTTTTGGTCGCACCCGATTAAGTTTCCGTTACTAGGCGGGAACGTTTCTAAAATTTTTGAAATAACTATTTTGGGCTAATTTCATGAGTTCCTAAGGGGTTTGGACACTCAGTATCATCAAATAAACATATAAGTTTAATTAATTTAACCCAAAAACGAAATTGGAACGAATTGATATTCGGCGAGTTTTACGGGTAGAACGGGGTTTTCGGCAATGAACAACTTCGGGTTGTTACATTATCCCCCCGTTAGAGGGAATTTTGTCCCGAAATTCAAAGAGTAAGATATAGATCATGAATTGGAATGTGACACGAATGGATTTGTGGCCTCGGATCTTCACGTTCTCAAGTGGAATCGGGTCTCCGCTTGGCGTTCCAGTGAACTCTCAATATCGGGACGCGACTTTTGTTTCGCACATTGAATCTCTCTCAATCTATGATCTCAATCGGTTCTCTCATGGAAGTTTCAACCCTGGACGACTTCGGTTTCCTCAAAGGAAATCACTAGGGTTTCGTCGGGTAGGTACTTCTAAGGATCCGAGACGTAAAGTACCGGATGGATGTTACCAAGTTCTGAAGGTAGCCGAAGTTGGAAGGTTACGAAATCGATTCTATGAGGATCACGAAGGGTCTAATGTATCACGAGGGAAGTATTTCACACTTCTCAAAGCATATCATGCTTTTCTGGGATATAGCCATCAACAGAACACACGCTCCAACATGAAAGCACATCTTCAATGAGCCGGGTAGCTAAGGGTTTGATGGCTTTAGAAGAAGTTTATGGGTAAGACTGTGATATTAGTTGATGGGACCCAATAATCGACAGGTTTCTACGGGTATTTTCGGTGCCGACTAATTTCCTATCTCCTTAGACGTTGGAAAAGTACACGGTTACGACTATTTTGCTTGGCTACATGATCGAGGGAAAGAGATTTGACCGAAAGGATACCACTACTAATCCGTAGTGATCATATCAGTTCTTGGTCACCGTTTTGAACACGTCATTCTCACTGAGGTTCGGTCACAAGGTAGATCTAGAGATTAGGCCGATGCGGAACTAAGCTAAACGTTCGAAAGGAATTCTCGAGAATTCTTCGGGAAAGACATTTAGGGGAAAGAGCTGCTGACTTCTCGTTTCCCGATGGTCTCAGAAACGAGGGATACACGGCAATTCCTATCGGGAAAACTTTTGAGCTTAATGAAATGATACGAAGGTTTGATGCCGAAGATCACGAGAGTCGGGTCGGGCAAAAGATCTAGACGAGCGACCCTTTCGAAACCAAAGATAACAACATGAATGAGACTCAGTCATTTCATGTCAAACATAGCATCAAAGTATTTCGTGAAAAGTTTCCCCCATTTAAATCGAATGGAACAGAATAATCCTCCGCACTGAGGATTCAATCTATAGGTACGAAGTTAGTGTTCTCTATCTCACTGGTTATCCGTCTTGATTGTACTAAATTTCGATTACAAACAAAGGATTAAGTTTAGAAATTGTTTGAATGGATAGATAACAAGTTTCCCTTCTGGTACTAGAATCGAAAAGAGTTGCAGGTATAAGAATTGTCAAAGAGGAGTATACCTGCGGCGACAGTGGGATCAGTGGTTGTAGCTGCTTTGGGGCAATTTCTTTTGAAGTGCCCTACTTCGCCACAATTGTAGCAGGTTGGACTGATTCCCGCTCCGGATGGTTGGTTTGTTGATTTGGCTGGTTTTCTGCAGGTTCGAGCAAGATGGCCCTTCTTGCCACAGTTGTCACAAATCCTTTCGCGACATGGACCAGGAATGCGGTGGTGGTAGCTGCACTTACCACACCAAGGAAGGGTACCAGTGTATCCACTGGTAGGAGTTTGGGTCGGGGACCCGACAGCTGAAACAGCAACAGGGGCAGTAGCAGCATGGACTGCTAATGTTTGTTGTTTCTTAGAAGACCCTTGCGTACTCTGGGCCTTCTTCTTGTTCCAAAATTTCTTTTTGCTTCCACCTCCACTTGTGACCGGTTCGGGAGTGGTAGTCTCCTCATCAGATTTGTCTTCGTGATCGATCAGGGTTTTCGCAAGACATTTAGCGCTGTCATAGGTGTCTGGCTTCGCAGCCAAGACATTCCCTTTGGTTGGCTAGGTCAACCCCCACATGAACTTCTCGATCTTTTTACTCTCCGGGGTAACCATTCCCGGACAGAAGTAACGCCAGATCATCGAATCTTGAAGTATAAGAGGCTATGTCGGAACCCTTCATCTTAAGGTTCCATAGTTCGTGTTCTAGCTTCTGAATTTCGCCCCGAGGGCAATACTCTGCGAGTAGAAGCTCCTTCATAGCTTCCCAACCCATAGCATTTGCTACAGGTAGAGTTAAGGATTTGACTCCGCCGTTCCACCAAGTCAGGGCTTTGTCAAGGAAGGTGCAGGCGGCGAACTTTACTTTGTCAGAATCCGAACAGGCACATATCTCAAAGATTGATTCTATTTTCTCGAACCATCGGGTGAGGGAAATGACACCTCCGGTGCCATCAAAGGATGTGGGTTTCGCATTCATGAAGTCTTTATAGGAACCCTCTTTTCGGTGTCCCTGACTGTTCTCTTGATTTTGGGTTTGAGTACCACCGGAACCATCCGAGTTCCTTTGAGACATAACAGCTACCACCGCGGCATTGACAACTGCCTGGAACATCACATGGTCAAATTCAGGAGGAGGTGGTGGCGGAGGGTTGTTGGTGCTCTTCGAGCTGGGTCTCTTTCTTGGAGGCATCGTGATCTAAAAAGATCAGGAAAGAGAGGATCATAAGTCCTCTGAATTGAATCAAGAGATATGGAACAAATGATATCTCATCAAGACGGATATAGCATCATAATAAGCGATAAAGCAGGGAAAGAGTTATCAAGGCAGATAATTTTATCGCTAGAGGAATGATCAAGGAACAACGCGTATACGAGGATTTTCTATCAAGGATCGGCTCGAGAAATACTCCCGTAGTATTTCATGATTCACTGCAACGACGACTCGTTGTTTGGGGTATTGGGTAAGTTTTAGGTATGCTGCGTACCACAGTCACTCCCAAGCACATGTTGGCCGTGTCTCGAATGAATATAGTTGGTCAGGCTATATTGACCCTAGACACGACGACATAACTGCCCAGGTTTAACCGCAGCGTACAACACCCATTTACTTATGTTTTGTTCTACTTGTAGTTACGGATCTCGACGGCTCGGTATACTTGTATACTTTTGAAAATACTTATAGTTTGAAGGATACTTTTAGTTCAGAGCACTTAGGCCCTTTAATGTTTATAGTTTTATACCATGTAAGGTTTGGTATACTCCGTTCACTATAAATAAGGGCTCTGATACCAATCTGTCACACACCGAAAACCAAAGGCGGAAACGTTTCCGGAGTTGACTCCACGTTGAGTATCAAATCCAATGCACATAGTAATCAAAGTAAACAACCATTACATTACATATATTTGAAAGTTTACATTTGGTTCAAAAGTAAATTGTACAAGTGTTATACATATATCATATGAACAAAAGTAGAGACGAGTCTTCTGAGCACTCCGTCTTCACCAAAAGATATCGTCGGGTACCTGTCTAACGTGGACCTGAGAATACAAGCGGTTTGAAAATCAGCATAAAGCTGGTGAGTTCATAAGATGTTTGTTTTCTGAAAAATGTACCGGTTTCCTTTAGTTTTCCGATAAGGTTTGTTATCCAAGAAAATCCCATATTTTCTTATGTAAAACAGTTTAGTTATCTTTCATTACAGTTCTATTGCGCGTTATATGTTACCCCGGGAAAATCCCATATTTTCCTAAATACAAGACCGATTTAATATCACATAGTATAGTTTAATACACAAAACTATATATTGAGAATCTTGGGATTACTATCCCGAATTAGATATAAAATACTTTAATATACCTGAACTGTAGATGGAAAATAGTTTGAAAACCTTCAGACTAACATCCCGTACTACATATAGATTTAATACCATGGGACTATCATCCCGAACTAGATACAAGATAGTTTGATATACTTGAAAATATAGACTGAAAACCATGGGATTACCATCCCGGACTAGATACAAGATAGTATGTTAAAACCATGGGATTACTATCCCGAACTAGATATAGATTCTAACCATAGGAATAACATCCTGCAATAGATATGAACCCTATAGACCAAAAACCATGGGATTACCATCTCGTACTAGATATAAGATCTAAAGATAGAAGATTGATTGAAAATCAAATCCAAAACTAAAGTCGTGAATAAACTTATATTAATACGTATTGTGAGTCAGGTAACCATGCTGATACGACAACGAGACCTCCTTGACGCTTGTCAGACGTCGGACGATATCTAGAATTTGTCACCCCAGGCGTGCCCGCCTAACTGTAGCTAGCAGTTAAGGTGTGGGATTGTCAGTCCCGAATAGATCTATTCACAAATTCCTCGCTCTCCCTCCAGGAGACTCTGGTTACACTTCCGGGGAGGATTTACTGATCATCCATAAAGGGTAGTGACGAACTCACAAGTTAGTACTAAACTATTCACAGGGTTCTCATATGATATCATACATATATAAAAGATTATGCAACATAATACAATGAATACAGATACATACAATGAAACTATCTGGCAATACATTCAAATGATGCGGAGATAAACTGAATCAGACATAGTTTATCTAATAACTTTATACACATATCAGTACATGATAAAACAAAAACTAAAGAACCCCAAATCATTCCCATAATAATTTGATTAGTTTGGTTATTTCCTTAACTAAAATTCATTTAGTTGTAGTTGATAAATCATCCCTTATGCTCAGCATAATACATAAGGGGTAAAAGTATTTATAAGTTTGCCAGATATTATTTGAAATACATCAAAGTTATGTTTTGAAAACATTTATAGTTTGCTTGTATCCCCCCCCCCCCCTGAAAACATTGAAAAACAGTGAAAAAGGGTAGGGGTATGAACTCACCGGACGAGAAACGTGACGATTTCGGATGCTAAACGTGGGTTCGGGGCTTGCAAACGCAAGAGGTTCCTAAGTATAATGCAAAGATACACACTTGTATCTAATTAGGACTTAGATTATTTAATCGTTAGGGACAAACACTTTTAGTCGCGGAAACACCCCATTGCAAGTGTTTGGAGGGACCCGGGTGGCGTTTAAGGACACATATAGCTAGGATATTGAATTGGGACTTCAAGAGTAAACTCCTTAGGGAGTTTACGGCCTTAGATACCACACCCACATGAGTTCACAGCCGTGAACTCATAAGTGGTGTTTTTGGATGCTAAATGGCTTCATAAATCATGGATAATTTAACTAGGATTGCATCTAAGGCGTAGGGATGAATTTAAACTCACTTAGGGACCATTTATTGGAGTTTACGGCTGTAAACATGGAGTTTACGGCCGTAAACTCTCCCACACACAAGATCCTTAATGTTTTGGTCCTTTAATCAATCACATGTGATTCAAATGATTTTTCCAAGCCTTGAATGGATTTTTAAGGGACTTTTGACATAGATTTAGGAGTTTACGGCCCATGAACCCCCTCATGGCCGTGAACTCCTTGGAAGGGTGTTATAATATGTTTTAAGGTCCAATACTTGTTTGTAAACATTTCTAGAATTTATCCCAAGGCTTGTTATCTCTTCAAGGCATCAAATGACATCAATTTAGGAGTTTACGGCCCATGAGTATATGCTATGGCCGTAAACTCTTATATGTCATGTTTTGTTATGTTTAAGACCCCCAAACTATTTTTAGATGGTTCTAGGATTTACCACAAGGCTATTGGTTAAGTTTCAAGGCATTCTAACATGTCTAAATGTGTTTTCTCCCCATGTTTGAGGGGTTTACGGCCCAAGCACATGCCTTGGCCGTAAATTCTCATTTGTTCCTCAAAAATTATGTTTAAAGTGTTCTAAGGCTAAAACCAATATTCTAGAAGTCATATCTATGTCTTGTTGGGTTAGAGGAAGGGTTTTAGGGCTTAAAAACCCTCTAATTATGTGTTTACGGCCTAAGCTCCTTCCAGGGCCGTAAACTCATATAAAAGGCCTTAATTCATGTTTTAATCCCGAATTTGAAGGTTAAATATGATATACAATGAGTTAAGGAAGGTACCTTAGGGATTTGAAGCCTTAAATTTGAGATTTGGACCCTTAAACTTGGATTTAGGAGAGAGGTTAGAGAGAGAGAAGAGAGAGGAAGCAAAAGCTTCAAACGAAAAGTGTAACACGTTTATATAGGTCGCAAAACTTGGACACGGAGCAATTCTACCCGATACCGGCATTAAACGGGGCTTTTGGTCGCACCCGATTAAGTTTCCGTTACTAGGCGGGAACGTTTCTAAAATTTTTGAAATAACTATTTTGGGCTAATTTCATGAGTTCCTAAGGGGTTTGGACACTCAGTATCATCAAATAAACATATAAGTTTAATTAATTTAACCCAAAAACGAAATTGGAACGAATTGATATTCGGCGAGTTTTACGGGTAGAACGGGGTTTTCGGCAATGAACAACTTCGGGTTGTTACATTATCCCCCCGTTAGAGGGAATTTTGTCCCGAAATTCAAAGAGTAAGATATAGATCATGAATTGGAATGTGACACGAATGGATTTGTGGCCTCGGATCTTCACGTTCTCAAGTGGAATCGGGTCTCCGCTTGGCGTTCCAGTGAACTCTCAATATCGGGACGCGACTTTTGTTTCGCACATTGAATCTCTCTCAATCTATGATCTCAATCGGTTCTCTCATGGAAGTTTCAACCCTGGACGACTTCGGTTTCCTCAAAGGAAATCACTAGGGTTTCGTCGGGTAGGTACTTCTAAGGATCCGAGACGTAAAGTACCGGATGGATGTTACCAAGTTCTGAAGGTAGCCGAAGTTGGAAGGTTACGAAATCGATTCTATGAGGATCACGAAGGGTCTAATGTATCACGAGGGAAGTATTTCACACTTCTCAAAGCATATCATGCTTTTCTGGGATATAGCCATCAACAGAACACACGCTCCAACATGAAAGCACATCTTCAATGAGCCGGGTAGCTAAGGGTTTGATGGCTTTAGAAGAAGTTTATGGGTAAGACTGTGATATTAGTTGATGGGACCCAATAATCGACAGGTTTCTACGGGTATTTTCGGTGCCGACTAATTTCCTATCTCCTTAGACGTTGGAAAAGTACACGGTTACGACTATTTTGCTTGGCTACATGATCGAGGGAAAGAGATTTGACCGAAAGGATACCACTACTAATCCGTAGTGATCATATCAGTTCTTGGTCACCGTTTTGAACACGTCATTCTCACTGAGGTTCGGTCACAAGGTAGATCTAGAGATTAGGCCGATGCGGAACTAAGCTAAACGTTCGAAAGGAATTCTCGAGAATTCTTCGGGAAAGACATTTAGGGGAAAGAGCTGCTGACTTCTCGTTTCCCGATGGTCTCAGAAACGAGGGATACACGGCAATTCCTATCGGGAAAACTTTTGAGCTTAATGAAATGATACGAAGGTTTGATGCCGAAGATCACGAGAGTCGGGTCGGGCAAAAGATCTAGACGAGCGACCCTTTCGAAACCAAAGATAACAACATGAATGAGACTCAGTCATTTCATGTCAAACATAGCATCAAAGTATTTCGTGAAAAGTTTCCCCCATTTAAATCGAATGGAACAGAATAATCCTCCGCACTGAGGATTCAATCTATAGGTACGAAGTTAGTGTTCTCTATCTCACTGGTTATCCGTCTTGATTGTACTAAATTTCGATTACAAACAAAGGATTAAGTTTAGAAATTGTTTGAATGGATAGATAACAAGTTTCCCTTCTGGTACTAGAATCGAAAAGAGTTGCAGGTATAAGAATTGTCAAAGAGGAGTATACCTGCGGCGACAGTGGGATCAGTGGTTGTAGCTGCTTTGGGGCAATTTCTTTTGAAGTGCCCTACTTCGCCACAATTGTAGCAGGTTGGACTGATTCCCGCTCCGGATGGTTGGTTTGTTGATTTGGCTGGTTTTCTGCAGGTTCGAGCAAGATGGCCCTTCTTGCCACAGTTGTCACAAATCCTTTCGCGACATGGACCAGGAATGCGGTGGTGGTAGCTGCACTTACCACACCAAGGAAGGGTACCAGTGTATCCACTGGTAGGAGTTTGGGTCGGGGACCCGACAGCTGAAACAGCAACAGGGGCAGTAGCAGCATGGACTGCTAATGTTTGTTGTTTCTTAGAAGACCCTTGCGTACTCTGGGCCTTCTTCTTGTTCCAAAATTTCTTTTTGCTTCCACCTCCACTTGTGACCGGTTCGGGAGTGGTAGTCTCCTCATCAGATTTGTCTTCGTGATCGATCAGGGTTTTCGCAAGACATTTAGCGCTGTCATAGGTGTCTGGCTTCGCAGCCAAGACATTCCCTTTGGTTGGCTAGGTCAACCCCCACATGAACTTCTCGATCTTTTTACTCTCCGGGGTAACCATTCCCGGACAGAAGTAACGCCAGATCATCGAATCTTGAAGTATAAGAGGCTATGTCGGAACCCTTCATCTTAAGGTTCCATAGTTCGTGTTCTAGCTTCTGAATTTCGCCCCGAGGGCAATACTCTGCGAGTAGAAGCTCCTTCATAGCTTCCCAACCCATAGCATTTGCTACAGGTAGAGTTAAGGATTTGACTCCGCCGTTCCACCAAGTCAGGGCTTTGTCAAGGAAGGTGCAGGCGGCGAACTTTACTTTGTCAGAATCCGAACAGGCACATATCTCGGCCGTAAACTCTCCCACACACAAGATCCTTAATGTTTTGGTCCTTTAATCAATCACATGTGATTCAAATGATTTTTCCAAGCCTTGAATGGATTTTTAAGGGACTTTTGACATAGATTTAGGAGTTTACGGCCCATGAACCCCCTCATGGTCGTGAACTCCTTGGAAGGGTGTTATAATATGTTTTAAGGTCCAATACTTGTTTGTAAACATTTCTAGAATTTATCCCAACGCTTGTTATCTCTTCAAGGCATCAAATGACATCAATTTAGGAGTTTACAGCCCATGAGTATATGCTATGGCCGTAAACTCTTATATGTCATGTTTTGTTATGTTTAAGACCCCCAAACTATTTTTAGATGGTTCTAGGATTTACCACAAGGCTATTGGTTAAGTTTCAAGGCATTCTAACATGTCTAAAGGTGTTTTCTCCCCATGTTTGAGGGGTTTACGGCCCAAGCACATGCCTTGGCCGTAAATTCTCATTTGTTCCTCAAAAATTATGTTTAAAGTGTTCTAAGGCTAAAACCAATATTCTAGAAGTCATATCTATGTCTTGTTGGGGTCTAGGAAGGGTTTTAGGGCTTAAAAACCCTCTAATTATGTGTTTACGGCCTAAGCTCCTTCCAGGGCCGTAAACTCATATAAAAGGCCTTATATCATGTTTTAATCCCGAATTTGAAGGTTAAATATGATATACAATGAGTTAAGGAAGGTACCTTAGGGATTTGAAGCCTTAAATTTGAGATTTGGACCCTTAAACTTGGATTTAGGAGAGAGGTTAGAGAGAGAGTAGAGAGAGGAAGCAAAAGCTTCAAACGAAAAGTTTAACACGTTTATATAGGTCGCAAAACTTGGATACGTAGGAATTCTATCCGATACCGGCATTAAACAGGGCTTTTGGTCGCACCCGATTAAGTTTCCGTTACTAGGCGGGAACGTTTCTAAATTTTTTGAAATAACTATTCTAGGCTAATTTCATGAGTTCCTAAGAGGTTTGGACACTCATTATCATCAAATAAACATATAAGTTTAATTAATTTAACCCAAAAACGAAATTGGAACGAGTTGATATTCGGCGAGTTTTACGAGTAGAACGGGATTTTCGGCAATGAACAACTTCGGGTTGTTACAAAATGTGACACCACTTTTTAAGGACCTTCTGCTCTTAACATCAACTTTTGTTCTTCCTTTTGTTAGGAAAACGTTCTTTCCTCATATGCACCTCAACCAAGTCACCATCTTGAAAGAGACGTGGTTTCCTATGCATGTTGGAAATCTGTTTGTACTCCTCATTCACGTCTTCAATCTTCACACGAACTTGTTGGTGTAGTTTCATCATGGCCTTCAACTTGTCATTAGCATCCTTGTGATCCAATTCATCCTTTGGAAACAGAATCAAATCCAAAGGCATGTAAGGATTCACAAAAAGTTTGATGTCCAATTGTTTTTGAGTTTTGCTAACCTAACCCCTCAACAACATACACAAAGTTCTATTAGTCACCTTCGTTTGCCTATCAGTTTGTGGATAATGCGATGTACTAAAAAGTAACTTAGAACCAACTTTCCTCCACAAAGTATTCCAAAAGCAACTCAAAAAGATGGAATCCCTATCATAAACAATAGTTTTAGGAATAATATGCAAGCAAACCACCTCTTTAAAGTACAAATCAGACACATTAGATGCATCATTGGTTTTATGACATGGCACAAAGTGAGCCTTTTTTGAGTTCTAGGCAAAGCCATACTGAATTCCATTGACACATCTTCCCAAGGACGAATAGGAACCGACAAAGGAGTGTAAACACCATGCTTGAAAGTATTTTCGTCATCCGACATGTAACACGTGTGCCCACTATGTTGGTTACATCACCAACATCTTTAGGCCAGAAGAAATGTTCTTAAAGCACCACCAAAATTTTGGTAATGGAAAATTGAACTGCCAAACCACCACCATGAGCTTCACGAATCAACCACTCCCGTATTGTATGTTTAGGGACACAAAGGTGATCACCTTTTGATGCCTTTATGGGCTTGATTAAGTGAGTAGGGTTGTGTTTAGGTAAATTAAGCTAGAATAACAACCACAAATGATAGGTGTATGGGAAGAAATGGATAGATTAGTAACAAATCAAGACCTACTAAGTTGTATACCCATGAAAACAATCCAAGACATGCGTATCAAGTCAAGAACATGTCTCGACTATGACAAGTAGTGAACTATAATTATAATTCAAAGTGAAAAAAGGTTCTTTTGATTAAA
This sequence comes from Lactuca sativa, assembly GCF_002870075.4. Lineage (NCBI taxonomy): Eukaryota > Viridiplantae > Streptophyta > Magnoliopsida > Asterales > Asteraceae > Lactuca > Lactuca sativa. Next base: position 277,451,266 of record NC_056626.2, read on the forward strand.
ATTTCATCTACCTCTTTTTTCCATCCATACTTGGCTTATATGAAGCCTTTATTACAAAGTTGGTGGTTACAAGCCACCCAACCAACTACTCAGTAAAACGAATAATGAAAATTAAAGAAAACTCATGAAACCATACAAAAAAACGTTTGACACACTAATGAATGAAAAAAGCGTCCATGCTCCATTTAGGAGCCAAAAGAAGCATTAAAGTGTAACACAAATCCACCAAAGAGTATCAAAAATGGCTAGAAGGCTTGATGAAGCAAAAAAGTAACCGTTTTGAGCACTTATGAAGCTTTTAAAATGTTGCCCTAGCCTTCATGCGACCTTAATTCAATATGTAGGTTACCATGCACAACCCAACCATTTATTACAAACCACCTTCTAGCCTACTAGTAATCACTAATCCATCACTATTTGGGCTTTTATGATCCATGCATGGATCCTCCCCTCCCCCTTTCAAAGGAAATGACCTCAATTCATCAAGTTCATCCTCAACAAGATACACTGAAAGGTCTCCCACATTAAAGGTAGCATGCACTCCATGGTCTCCTCCCAGATCCACCTTATAAGCATTATCATTGACATGTGTCACCACTTTGTAAGGACCTTCAGCTCTTGGCATCAAGTTTTGTTCTTCCTTTTGTTAGGAAAACGTTCTTTCCTCATATGCACCTAAACCAAGTCACCATCTTGAAAGACACATGGTTTCCTATGCATGTTGGAATTCTGTTTGTACACGTCATTCACGGCTTCAATCTTCGCACGAACTTGTTGGTGTAGCTTCATCACATCCTTCAACTTTTCACTAGCATCTTTTTGAACCAATTCATCCTTTGGAAATGGAATAAAATACAAAGGCATGTAAGGATTCACACCATACACCACTTATAAAGGAGAGTGACCTGTAACATAAGTAGTCGAACGATTATAGGCAAACTCAGCGTGTGCAAGTTTGATGTCCAATTGTTTTTTTGAGTTTTGCTAACCAACCCCCTCAACAACGTACGCAAAGTTCAGTTAGTCACCTTCGTTTGCCCATTTGTTTGTGGATGATGGGACGTACAAAAAAGTAACTTATTACCAACTTTCCTCCATAAAGTGTTCCAAATGTAACTCAAAAACATGGAATACCTTTCAGAAACAATAGTTTTAGGAATAATATGCAAGCGAAGCACCTTTTTAAAGTATAAATCAGACACATTAGATGCATCATTGGTTTTTTGACATGGCACAAAGTGAGCCATTTTTGAAAACCTATCCACCACCACTATAATAGAATCCTCCCCCCTTTGAGTTCCAGGAAAAGCCATACTGAATTCCATTGACACATCTTCCCAAGGACGAATAGGAACTAGCAAAGGAGTGTAAACACCATGCTTGAAAGTTCTTTTCGTCATCTGATGTGTAACACACTTGCCCACTATGTTGGTTACATCCCCAACGTCTTTAGGCTAGAAGAAATGTTCTTAAAGAACCTCCAAAGTTTTGGTAATGGAAAAATGACCCGCCAAACCACCATGAGCTTCACGAATCAGCAACTCTCATATTGCTTGTTTAGGGACACACTTTAATGCTTCTCATGGCTCCTTAATAGAGCATGGATTATAGTTATAGTTCACTACTTGTCATAGTCAAAATGTGTCTTGGATTGTTTTAACCGGTATATAGCTTAGTAGGTCTTGATTTGTTACTAATCTATCCATTTATTCCCATACACAACCCTACTCATTTAATCAAGCCCACAAAGGCATCAATTGGTAATCACCTTTGTGTCCCTAAACATGCAATACGGGAGTTGCTGATTAGTGAAGCTCATTGTCGTGGTTTGGCGGGTCATTTTTCCATTACCAAAACTTTGGTGGTGCTTCAAGAACATTTCTTTTGGCCTATGATGTTGGGGATGTAACCAAGATAGTGGGCAAGTGTGTTACATGTTAGATGACGAAAAAAACTTTCAAGCATGGTGTTTACACTCCTTTGCCGGTTCCTATTCGTCCTTGGGAAGATGTGTCAATAGAATTCTTTATGGCTTTGCTTAGAACTCAAAGGGGGAAGGATTCCATTATAGTGGTGGTGGATAGGTTTTCAAAAATTGCTCACTTTGTGCCACGTCGTAACGCCAATGATGCATCTAATGTGTGTGATTTGTACTTTAAAGAGGTGGTTCGCTTGCATATTATTCCTAAAACTATTGTTTCTGATAGGGATTCCATGTGTTTGAGTTTGTTTTGGAACACTTTATGGAGGAAAGTTGGTACAAAGTTACTTTTTAGTACTAAGTTATGTTGTTGACGGGGTTGGTTAGAAAACCTCAAAAACATTTGGACATCAAACTTGCACATGTTGAGTTTGCCTGTAATTATTCTCCTAATGCTACAGGTCACTCTCCTTTTGAACTGTGTGTGGTGTGAATTCTTACGTGACTTTGGATTTGATTCCATTACCAAAGGAAGAATTTGTTCACAAGGATGATAATGACAAGTTGAAGGCCATGATGAAACTACACCAACAAGTTCGTGTGAAGATTGCAGTCGTGAAAGAGTTGTACAAACATAATTCCAACATGCATAGGTAATCACGTGTCTTTCCAGATGGTGACTTGGTGTAGGTGCATATGAGGAATGAACGTTTTCCTAACAAGATGAAGAACAAAAGTTGATGCCAAGAGCATACAGTCCTTACAAAGTGGTGTCACATGTCAATGATAATGTTGATAAGGTTAGGGCAACATTTTAAAGGCTTCACAAGTGCTCAAAACCGTTAATTTTTTATTCATAAAGCCTACTAGCCATTTTTGATACTCTTTGGCGGATTAGGGTTACACTTTAATGCTTCTTATGGCTCCTTATTGGAGCATGGACGTTTTTTTTCCATTCATTAGTGTGTCAGACGTTTTTTTTGTGGTTTCCTGACTTTCTTTAATTTTCTTTATTAGTTTAACTGAGTAGTTGGTTGGGTGGCTTGTAACCGCCCCGCACCCTTTGTAATAAATGTTTCATATATGCCAAAGTTATGCATGGAAAAACTAGACAGATAAAATTTTAATCAAAAGAACCTTTGTTTAGTAGTTCACTACTTGTCATAGTCGAGACGTGTTCTTGACTTTTTACGCATTCAATCAAATATGTCTTGGATTGTTTTCATCGGTATACAACTTAGTAGGTCTTGATTTTTTTACTAATCTATCCGTTTCCTCCCATACACGTATCATTTGTGGTTGTTATTCTAGCTTAATTTACCTAAACACAACCCTACTCACTAAATCAAGCCCATAAGGGCATCAAAAGGCAATCACCTTTGTGTCCCCTAAACATGCAATACAGGAGTTTCTGATTCGTGAAGCTCATGGTGGTGGTTTGGCGGGTCATTTTTCCATTACCAAAACTTTGGAAGGGCTTTAAGAACATTTCTTTTGGTCTAAGATGTTGGGTTGTAACCAACATAGTGGGCAAGTGTGTTACATGTGAGATGACGAAAAAACTTTGAAGCGTGGTGTTTGCACTCCGTTGCCGATTCCTATTCATCATTGGGAAGATGTGTCAATGGAATTCATTATGACTTTGCCTTGAACTCAAAGGGGGAAGGATTCCATTATTATGGTGGTGGATAGGTTTTCAAAAATTGCTCACTTTGTGCCATGTCATAAAAACCAATGATGCATCCAATGTGTCTAATTTATACTTTAAAGAGGTGGTTCGCTTGCATATTATTCCTAAAAATATTGTCTCTGAGAGGGAATATGTTTTTGAGTTACTTTCAGAACATTTTGTGAATGAAAGTTGGTACTAAGTTACTTTTTAGTACATCCCATCGTCCACAAACTAATGTGCAAACGAAGGTGACAAATAGAAATTTGGGTATGTTGTTGAGGGGGTTGGTTAGCAAAACTCAAAAGCATTTGGATATCCAACTTGTACATTCTAAGTTTGCCTGTAATCATTCTCCTACTGATGCTACATGTCACTCTCTTTTTGAAGTGGTGTATGGTGTAAATCCTTATATGCCTTTGGATTTAATTCCATTGCCAAAGGATGAATTGGTTCACAAGGATGCTAATGACAAGTTGAAGGCCACGATGAAACTACACCAACAAGTTTGTGTAAAGATTGAAGCCATGAAAGAGTTGTACAAACAGAATTCCAACATGCATAGGAAACCACATGTCTTTCAAGATAGTGACTTGGTGTAGCTGCATTGGAGGAAAGAATGTTTTCCTAACAAAAGGAAGAACAAAAGTTGATGCCAAGAGCATATGGTCCTTACAAAGTGGTGTCATATGTGAATGATAGTTCTTATAAGGTGGATTAGAGAGGAGACCATGGAGTGCGTTCTTCCTTTAGTGCGGGAGACCTTTGACCTTATCATGTTGAGGATGGCCTTGATGAATTTAGGTCATTTCCTTTCAAAGGGGGAGGGGATGATCCATGCATGGATCATGAAAGCCCAAGGTGATGGACTAGTGATTTGGGCTCCATGGTTGGGTTGTGCGTGGTAACCTACGAATTGAATTATGGTCGCATGAAAGCTAGGGCAACATTTTAAAGGCTTCATAATAGCTCAAAACCGTTACTTTTTGCTTCATAAAGCCTACTAGCCATTTTTTATACTCTTTGGTGGATTGGGGTTACACTTTAATGCTTCTTATGGCTCCTTAATGGAGCATGGATGTTTTTTTCATTTATTAGTTTGTCAGACTTTTTTGTGTGGTTTCCCGAGTTTCTTTAATTTTCATTATTAGTTTTACTGAGTAGTTGGATGGGTGGCTTGTAACCGCCAACTTTGTAATAAATGCTTCATATATGCCAAATTTATGCATGGAAAACTTAGATAGATAAAATCTTAATCAAAAGAAACTTTGTTCAGTATAGTCCACTACTTGTCACAGTCGAGACGTGTTATTGACTTGATACACATTCAATCAAATATGTCTTAGATTGTTTTCACTGGTATACAACTTAGTAGGTCTTGATTTTTTTACTAATCTATCCATTTCTTCCCATACACGTATCATTTGTGGTTGTTATTCAAGCTTAATTTACCTAAACACAACCCTACTCACTTAATCAAGCCCATAAAGGCATCAAAAGGCAATCACTTTTGTTTCCCTAAACATGCAATACGGGAGTTGCTGATTCGTGAAGCTCATGGTGGTGGTTTGGCGGGTCATTTTTCCATTACCAAAACTTTGGGGGAGCTTTAAGAACATTTCTTTTGGCCAAAGATTTTGGGATGTAACCAACATAGTGGGCAAGTGTGTTATATGTTAGATGACGAAAAAACTTTCAAGCATGGTATTGGCACTCCGTTGTCGGTTCCTATTCGTCATTGGGAAGATGTTTCAATGGAATTCATTATGGCTTTGCCTATAACTCAAAGTGGAAAGGATTCCATTATTGTGGTGGTGGATAGGTTTTCAATAATTGCTCACTTTGTGCCATGTCATAAAAACCAATGATGCATCTAATGTGTCTAATTTGTACTTTATAGAGGTGGTTCCCTTGCATATTATTCCTAAAAATATTGTCTCTGAGTTGAAATCTGTATTTTTGAGTTACTTTCGGAACACTTTGTGGACAAAAGCTGGTACTAACTTACTTTTTAATCATCCCATCATCCACAAACTGATGGGCAAACAAAGGTGACAAATAGAACTTTGGGTACGTTGTTGAGGGGGTTGGTTAGAAAAACTCAAAAACATTTGGATATCAAACTTGTACATGTTGACTTTCCTGTAATCGTTCTCCTACTTATGCTACATGTCACTCTCCTTTTGAATTGGTGTATGGTGTAAATCCTTATATGCCTTTGGATTTAATTCCATTGCCAAAGGATGAATTCGTTCACAAGGATGCTAATGACAAGTTGAAGGCCATTATGAAACTACACCAACAAGTTCGTGTGAAGATTGAAGTCGTGATAGATTTGTACAAATAGAATTCAAACATGCATAGGAAACCACGTGTCTTTCAAGATGGTGAGTTGCTGTAGGTGCATAGGAGGAAAAAACGTTTTCCTAACAAAAGGAAGAAAAAAAGTTGATGCCAAGAGCATACGGTCCTTACAAAGTGGTGTCACATGTTGAGTTTGCCTGTAATCGTTCTCCTACTTATGCTACATGTCTGTCATACCCCAAACCGAATTGGCGGAAACATTCGGGGGTGGAGGACATCATGTATTGCATCATAACAAGGTATAATAGTAAAAAAAAAAAAGCAACATCATCCATTGCATTAATAAAATAGTTAAATACATGTGTGTTCTTTTGTAAGGTTTAAATAACACCAAAAGTGTTTAATCAAAAAAATGACGAGTCTTGAATCCAAGCTGTCCTTCAAAGCTGTGTGGATGTACCTGTCTTACTGGTTACCTGAGAATACAAGTTAGTTTGAAAGAGAGTATCAACTTAAAATGCTGGTGAGTTCATAAGTGTTAATTGTCATTTAAAGAATCTACAATATTTACATTAAAAACCTTGAAATGTTTGTAAGTTTTCCCAGAAAATCCTATAATTCCTGCTTTTAATTAAAGTAGCCTCCTACCCGAGGCCCAACTGTTTGCATGTTTGATCTTGTATAAAATGTAATGTTTGCATATATACTTTGAATAGTGTGGAAAATATAGTAGTACTTTATGTCTGTGTAAAAGTAAGTTTTCTCCGATTCGTTACTATAATCTATTAGGAAAATAGAATGTTATATCTCAATAGTGACACTAATGAATATGAAATGAATAAAATGAAGACTCATAGTCGTATTAAATGTACTATACTTCCTTGGTGAGTCTTATTGCTTTAAATTCAGGGTCGATGTGAATTAGTTTTAACCATACTGATTGACTGTTGAATACCTGACGACCTTTTAGCGTCATAAAATAGTGAGGTGACATTTTGTCACCCCTTGGCCTTACCGGATGGAACTGTAGCTAGCAGTCGGGATGTGGGAGTGTCTGTCCTGTATAGATCTATACACACGATGCCCGCTCTCCCTCTGGGAGACTCTAGTTACAAATGTGATACAACAATGTATTGTTGTATTATGAAGTAGTATTTCACATTCTAGTTATCGTGTTCTTACTGTACTTGTATGTATATTTATATGTATATGCATATTTTCACTTCCGTTCTTTGTATATGTAAATGTATATGTATAAGTTCACTTCCATACTTTGTATATGTAAATGTATACGTATATGTTCACTTAAACTATACCTATTATAGTTTACTAGATGTTTGTTTGATCTCGACTTGTGGACAAGTCTCAATTGCTCGGTTTGAACAATTGAGTTAAGTAAAACTTCTAAGTTAAAATTTTATATTCTATTACGTATTTAACATGTATAATTATGAGTTAATCGACAGTCGGACTTGTGTATCCTACCCTAAGCCCACAACCAAACAAGGAACATGAATTAAGGTTATGCACAATAGTCCGTTAGAGCATACTGATACACCAATACATAAAGGAATAAGGTTTTGAAAGTAAACGAGTTTGACAAGAGTTTAAAACAGTTTAGGAATGGTTTTATAAAGTAGTCTAACAGTGTTTTAAAAGCAGTTTGAAAATGGTTTGAATCAAGATGTTTAGCAAGTATATAAATGTTTATACTAACACAATTTCCACTGTGTTTACTTGTATTCCTCCCCCCCCCCCCCCGGTAAAAGCATTTAAAACAGTTTAAAAGGTTGATTGCAGGGGTATGAACTCACCTATAGTGAGTTGTTCGACTGTAAGATTAGGAAAAGACGCTAAGTGCTAAGTGAAATCTCGGGTACAAGCAGATCCTAATAAGCATATAATAGTACATATATGTATATAATTAGTGTTTACAAAACTAATCATCATAGGGAATCACTTTAGGGACTAGGAAACACTTATTTTGAAGTGTTACAACCACATATGATTGCATATAAGGTGTATATAGCCTCACAAATGGAGTGTAAGGCCAGAATGCATCAGTTTTGTGTGTGTGCAGCCAGGGTGAGCGGCCCAAGCGGGTGAGCAGCCATGCACTCCCTATGAAACATACTAATGTACACGTCATTCACGGCTTCAATCTTCACAAGAACTTGTTGGTGTAGTTTCGTCATGGCCTTCAACTTGTCATTAGCATCCTTGTGAGGCAATTCATCGTTTGGAAATGGAATCAGATATAAAGGCTTGTAAGGATTCACACCATACACCACTTATAAAGGAGAGTGGCCTGTAGCATAAGTAGGAGCACGATTACAGGCAAACTCAGCATGTGCGAGTTTGATGTCCAACTATTTTTGACTTATGCTAACCAACCCCCTCAACAACGTACCCAAAGTTCTATTAGTCACCTTCAATTGCTCATCAGTTTGTGGATGATGGGACATACTAAAAAGTAACTTAGTACCAACTTTCCTCCACAAAGTGTTCCAAATGTAACTCAAAAACAAGAAATCCCTATCAGAAACAATAGTTTTAGGAATAATATGCAAGCAAACCACTTCTTTAAAGTACAAATCAGACACATTAGATGAATCATTAGTTTTATGACATGGCATAATGTGAGACATTTTTGAAAACCTATCCACCACCACTATAATGGATTCCTTCCCCCTTTGAGTTCTAGGCAAAGCCATACTGAATTCCATTGACACATCTTGCCAAGGACGAATAGGAACCGACAAAGGAGTGTAAACACCATGCATGATGGTTTTTTTCGTCATCCGACATGTAACACACTTGCCCACTATGTTGGTTACATCCCTAACATCTAGGCAAGAAGAAATGTTCTTAAAGCACCTTCAAAGTTTTGGTAATGGAAAAATGACCCGCCAAACCACCACCATGAGCTTCACGAATCAGCAACTCCCGTATTGCATGTTTAGGGACACAAAGGTGATTGCCTTTTGATGCCTTTATGGGCTTGATTAAGTGAGTGGGGCTGTGTTTATGTAAATTAAGCTAGAATAACAACCACAAATGATAGGTGTATGGGAAGAAATGGATAGATTAGTAACAAATCAAGACCTACTAAGTTGTATACTCGTGAATACTATCCAAGACATAATATTTGTTTGAATGCGTATCAAGTCAAGAAAACGTCTCGACTATGACAAGTAGTGAACTATAACTATAATTCAAAGTGAACAAAGGTTGTTTAGATTAAAATTTCATCTATCTCTTTTTTCCATGCATAATTGGCTTATATGAAGCCTTTATAACACAGTTGGTGGTTACAAGCCACCCAACCAGCTACTCAGTAAAACTAATAATGGAAATTAAAGAAACTCATGAAACCACACAAAAAAACGTCTGACACACTAATGAATGAAAAAACCGTCCATGCTCCATTAAGGAGCAAAAAGAAACATTAAAGTGTAACCCAAATCCACCAAAGAGTATCAACAATGGCTAGAAGGCTTAATGAAGCAAAAAGTAACGGTTTTGAGAACTTATTAAGCCTTTAAAATGTTGCCCTAGCCTTCATGCGACCCTAATTCAATACGTAGGTTACCATGCACAACCCAACCATTGAGTAAAAACCATCTTCTAGCATACTAGTAATCAATAATCGATCACCTTTTTCGGCTTTTCATGAGCCATGCAAGGATCCTCCCCACCCTCTTAGAAAGGAAATGACCTTAATTCATCAAGGCCATCCTCAACAAGATACGGTGAAAGGTCTCCCACATTAAAGGTAGCATGCACTCCATGGTCTCGTCCCAGATCCACCTTATAAGCATTATCATTGATATGTGTCACCACTTTGTAAGGACCTTTAACTCTTGGCATAAACTTATGTTCTTCCTTTTGTTAGCAAAACATTCTTTCCTCATATGCACCAAACCAAGTCACCATCTTGTAAGATATGTGGTTTCCTATGCATGTTGGAATTCTTATTGTACACGTCATTCACGGCTTCAATCTTCACTCAAACTTGTTGGTGTAATTACATCATGGCCTTCAACTTGTCATTTGCATCCTTGTGAACCAATTCATCGTTTGGAAATGGAATCAAATACAAAGGCTTGTAAGGGTTCACACCATACACCACTTACAAAGGCTAGTAAGGACCTTCAGCTCTTGGCGTCAACTTTTGTTCTTCCTTTTGTTAGGAAAACGTTCTTTCCTCATATGCACCTAAACCAAATGAGCATCTTGAAAGACACGTGGTTTCCTATGCATGTTGGAATTCTATTTGTACACGTCATTCACGGCTTCAATCTTCACAAGAACTTGTTGGTGTAGTTTCGTTATGTCCTTCAACTTGTCATTAGCATCCTTGTGAACCAATTCATCGTTTAAAAATGGAATCATATATAAAGACTTGTAAGGATTCACACCATACACCACTTATAAAGGAGAGTGACCTGTAGCACAAGTAGGAGAACGATTACAGGCAAACTCAGCATGTGCAAGTTTGATTTCCAACTGTTTTTGAGTTTTGCTAACCAACCCCCTCAACAACGTACCCAAAGTTCTATTAATCACCTTCGTTTGCCCATCAGTTTGTGGATGATGGGACGTACTAAAAAGTAACTTAGTACCAACTTTCCTCCACAAAGTGTTCCAACTGTAACTCAAAAACAAGGAATCTAAGGAATAATATGCAAGCGAACCACTTCTTTGAAGTACAAATCAGACACATTAGATGAATCATTGGTTTTATGACATGGCATAAAGTGAGCCATTTTTGAAAACCTATCCACCACCACTATAATGGATTCCTTCCCCCATTGAGTTCTAGGCAAAGCCATACTGAATTCCATTGACACATCTTGCCAAGGACGAATAGGAACCAACAAAGGAGTGTAAACACCATGCTTGAAAGTTTTTTTCGTCATCCGATATGTAACACACTTGCCCACTATGTTGGTTACATCCATAACATCTTTAGGCCAGAAGAAATATTCTTAAAGCATCTTCAAAGTTTTGGTAGTGGAAAAATGACCCTAACCACAACCATGAGCTTCACGAATCAGCAACTCTCGTATTACATGTTTAGGGACACAAAGGTGATTGCCTTTTGATGCCTTTATAGGCTTGATTAAGTGAGTGGGGCTGTGTTTAGGTAAATTAAGCTAGAATAACAATCACAAATGATAGGTGTATGGGAAGAAATGGATAGATTAGTAACAAATCAAGACATACTAAGTTGTATACCCGTGAAAACTATCCAAGACATAACATTTGTTTGAATGCGTATCAAGTCAAGAACACGTCTCGACTAGGAAAAGTAGTGAACTATAACTATAAGTCAAAGTGCTCAAAGGTTCTTTTGATTAAAATTTCATCTATCTCTTTTTTCCATGCATAATTGGCTTATATCAAGCCTTTATTACGAAGTTGGTGGTTACAAGTCACCTAACCAACTACTCAGTAAAACCAATAATGGAAATTAAAGAAACTCATGAAACCCCACAAAAAAAGTCTGACACACTAATGAATGAAAAATTCGTCCATGCTCCATTAAGGAGCAAAACGAAGCATTAAAGTGTAACCCAAATCCACCAAAGAGTATCAACAATGGCTAGAAGGCTTAATGAAGCAAAAAATAAAAGTTTTGTGCACTTATTAAGCCTTTAAAATGTTACCGCAACCTTCATGCAACCCTAATTCAATATGTAGGTTACCATGCTCCCAACCATTGAGTACAAACCACCTTCTAGCCTACTAGTAATCACTAATTCATCACCTTTTGGGCTTTCATGATCCATGCATTAATCCTCCACTCCCCTTTTGAAATGAAATGACCTCAATTCATCAAGGTCATCCTCAACAAGATACGGTGAAAGGCGCCCACATTAAAGGTAGCATGCACTCCATGGTCTCCTCCCAGATCCACCTTATAAGCATTATCATTGACTTGTGTCACCACTTTGTAAGGACCTTCAGCTCTTGGCATCAACTTTTGTTCTTCTTTTGTTAGGAAAATGCTCTTTCCTCATTTGCACCTAAACCAAGTCACAATCTTGAAAGACACGTGGTTTCCTATGCATGTTGGAATTCTGTTTGTACACGTCATTCATGGCTTCAATCTTCACACAAACTTGTTGGTGTGGTTTCATCATGGCCTTCAACTTGTCATTACCATCCTTGTGAACCAATTCATCGTTTGAAAATGGAATCAAATATAAAGGTTTGTAAGGATTCACACCATCCACCGCTTACAAAGGCTTGTAAGGACCTTCTGCTCGTGGCATCAACTTTTGTTCTTCCTTTTGTTAGGAAAACGTTCGTTCCTCATATGTACCTAAACCAAGTAACCATCTTGAAAGACACGTGGTTTCCTATGCATGTTGGAATTCTACTTGTACACGTCATTCACGGCGTCAAACTTCACAAGAACTTGTTGGTGTAGTTTCATCATGGCCTTCAACTTGTCATTAGCATCCTTGTGAACCAATTCATCGTTTGGAAATGGAATCAAATATAAAGGCTTGTAAGGATTCACGCCATACACCACTTATAAAGGAGAGTGACCTGTAGCATAAGTAGGAGAACGATTACAGGCAAACTTAGCATGTGCGAGTTTGATGTCCAACTGTTTTTGAGTTTTGCTAACCAACCCCCTCAACAACATACCCAAAGTTCTATTAGTCACCTTCATTTGCCCATCAGTTTGTGGATGATGGGACGTACTAAAAAGTAACTTAGTACCAACTTTCCTCCATAAAGTATTCCAAATGTAACTAAAAAACAAGGAATCCCTATCAGAAACAATAGTTTTAGGAATAATATGCAAGCAAATCACTTCTTTAAAGTACAAATCAAACACATTAGATGCATCATTGGTTTTATGACATGGCATAAAGTGAGCCATTTTTGAAAACCTATCCACCACCACTATAATGGATTCCATCCCCCTTTGAGTTCTAGGCAAAGCCATACTAAATTCCATTGACATGTCTTTCCAAGGACAGGAACCGAAAAAGGAGTGTAAACACCATGCTTGCAAGTTTTTTTCGTCATCCGACATGTAACACGCTTGCCCACTATGTTGGTTACATCCCTAACATCTTTAGGCAAGAAGAAATGTTCTTAAAGCACCTTCAAAGTTTTGGTAATGGAAAAATAACCCGCCAAACCACCATCATGAGCTTCACGAATCAGCAACTCCCGTATTGCATGTTTAGGGACAGAAATGTCATTGCCTTTTGATGCCTTTATGGCTTGATTAAGTGAGTGGGGCTGTTTTTAGGTAAATTAAGCTAGAATAACAACCACAAATGATAGGTGTATGGGAAGAAATGGATAGATTAGTAACAAATCAAGACATACTAAGTTGTATACCCGTGAAAACTATCCAAGACATAATATTTGTTTGAATGCGTATCAAGTCAAGAACACGTCTCGACTATGACAAGTAGTGAACTATAACTATAAGTCAAAGTGCTCAAAGGTTCTTTTGATTAAAATTTCATCTATCTCTTTTTTTCCATGCATAATTGGCTTATATGAAGCCTTTATTACAATGTTGGTGGTTACAAGTCACCCAACCAACTACTCAGTAAAACCAATAATGGAAATTAAAGAAACTCAAGAAACCACACAAAAAAACGTCTGACACACTAATGAATGAAAAATTCGTCCATGCTCCATTAAGGAGCAAAACAAAGCATTAAAGTGTAACCCAAATCCACCAAAGAGTATCAACAATGGCTAGAAGGCTTGATGAAGCAAAAAGTAAAAGTTTTTTGCACTTATTAAGCCTTTAAAATGTTACTGCAACCTTCATGCAACCCTAATTCAATATGTAGGTTACCATGCTCCCAACCATTGAGTACAAACCACCTTCTAGCCTACTAGTAATCACTAATCCATCACCTTTTGGGCTTTCATGATCCATGCATTAATCCTCCACTCCCCTTTTGAAATGAAATGACCTCAATTTATCAAGGTCATCCTCAACAAGATACGGTGAAAGGCGCCCACATTAAAGGTAGCATGCACTCCATGGTCTCCTCCCAGATCCACCTTATAAGCATTATCATTGACTTGTGTCACCACTTTGTAAGGACCTTCAGCTCTTGGCATCAACTTTTGTTCTTCTTTTGTTAGGAAAATGCTCTTTCCTCATTTGCACCTAAACTAAGTCACAATCTTGAAAGACACGTGGTTTCCTATGCATGTTGGAATTCTGTTTGTACACGTCATTCATGGCTTCAATCTTCACACAAACTTGTTGGTGTAGTTCCAACTTTTCATTAGCATCCTTGTGAACCAATTCATCGTTTGAAAATGGAATCAAATATAAAGGTTTGTATGGATTCACACCATACACCGCTTACAAAGGCTTGTAAGGACCTTCAGCTCGTGGCATCAACTTTTGTTCTTCCTTTTGTTAGGAAAACGTTCTTTCCTCATATGTACCTAAACCAAGTAACCATCTTGAAAGACACGTGGTTTCCTATGCATGTTGGAATTCTACTTGTACACGTCATTCACGACGTCAATCTTCACAAGAACTTGTTGGTGTAGTTTCATCATGGCCTTCAACTTGTCATTAGCATCCTTGTGAACCAATTCATCGTTTGGAAATGGAATCAAATATAAAGGCTTGTAAGGATTCACGCCATACACCACTTATAAAGGAGAGTGACCTGTAGCATAAGTAGGAGAACGATTACAGGCAAACTTAGCATGTGCGAGTTTGATGTCCAACTGTTTTTGAGTTTTGCTAACCAACCCCCTCAACAACATACCCAAAGTTCTATTAGTCACCTTCATTTGCCCATCAGTTTGTGGATGATGGGACGTACTAAAAAGTAACTTAGTACCAACTTTCCTCCATAAAGTATTCCAAATGTAACTAAAATACAAGGAATCCCTATCAGAAACAATAGTTTTAGGAATAATATGCAAGCAAATCACTTCTTTAAAGTACAAATCAAACACATTAGATGCATCATTGGTTTTATGACATGGCATAAAGTGAGCCATTTTTGAAAACCTATCCACCACCACTATAATGGATTCCTTCCCCCTTTGAGTTCTAGGCAAAGCCATACTGAATTCCATTGACATGTCTTTCCAAGGACAGGAACCGAAAAAGGAGTGTAAACACCATGCTTGCAAGTTTTTTTCGTCATCCGACATGTAACACACTTGCCCACTATGTTGGTTACATCCCTAACATCTTTAGGTAAGAAGAAATGTTCTTAAACCACCTTCAAAGTTTTGGTAATGGAAAAATAACCCGCCAAACCAACACCATGAGCTTCACGAATCAGCAACTCCCGTATTGCATGTTTAGGGACACAAAGGTCATTGCCTTTTGATGCCTTTATGGCTTGATTAAGTGAGTGGGGCTGTTTTTAGGTAAATTAATGTGACAACCCAAAATTTCCATTGTATGAACCTCATCTATTCAATAGAAGCAAGTTCAGTTTCTGTGATTTTCAAGCTTTTCCGAACAAATTTGTGTACATTAGGGTTCATGTTTTAGATGATATCAGGAGAGTGGATACTCCTGGTTTTGTGAAACTTGGGTATTTCTAGTTTCATACTGTTACAGTCCAACGTCAGGAATAAAAATATTTTCTGTCAAAATATTCCAGGACTATAAATAGTTTTCTGAATTAAATTAATTCATTATTCACAATTCCAAATAGAGAAAAGCCATATTCTCTCTGACGGATCTTCGGGTTTTCATCCCATATTGTGAGTCTACTTTGCTAAATGTGTTTCAATACTTGTTTAATGCTTATTAACAACAATAACATGTTTAGATTACAAGATCCGGGAGTTTACCGCCCAAGAACGTTCTTGGGGAGTAAACTCCAAAATGGAACTTTAATGATTTCTAGACCCATTCCTATGTTAGAGGACTTGTAAAGGACTTAGTGTATGATCTTTGTGGCCTAGAAATCATCCAAGAAACATAAGTTCTTGGAGTTTACGGCCAAGGAACTCCCTTGGGCCGTAAACCCCTTTTCAAGGGCTTAAAGTGCCCCAAATCTTCCCCAAATGCTTAAGGACTTTAACTACTAGTACTTGTGCTTGTTTAGAACATCAAAAGCCCATAAAAACCATAAGTTTTTAGGAGTTTACGGCCAAGAACCTTTCTTGGGCCGTAAACCCCCTTTTTGTGGGACAAAAATCATTCCAAGCAACCCTTAAGCCTTTAGACAATTTACCTTGCACCCTTGGGACTAGAATGGAGAGTAGAACACATCTAAACCACTCCTTGAAAGGAGTTTACGGCCAAGGAACATGACTTGGGCCGTAAACTCCAAGTGAAGGCACCAAAGTGTGTCTCTTGTCCCCATTAGCCTTAGATAAATTCATGAAAGCAATCCTTGATGTCTAAGTGCCTCAAATCAATTAAATTCCTAGAGTTTACGGCCGTAAACTCTAAGGTGAAGGACCTTAGGCCGTAAGCTCCCGTATGGAGTTTTCTAAAGCCTTAAACTACTTCATGTGTTATTCCAATAAAGCTAGGAGTGTTCTAAGGTCAAGATAACACCACAAAACACCCAAAAACACCATTGGAGGAGTTCACGGCCATAAACCTATGAGTTTACGGCCGTAAACTCCAAGGTGTGGGGTTTGTTGGGTGGTGAACTCCTATACAAGGCCCTTTGATGTTTCAAATCCTTTTGCCTTGTCCCGTAGCAACTTAGATGCAACCATTTGGACTAAACACTCATAAAAGTGTTTAAATGTTTCCTATGTGTCTTAACTTATTTATTTAAGTTATTATTTGTCTAATTAGTTATATATATGCTTATTATATGATAACTAGGCTCGTGCGTGTAAACCAGTCTCCGTTTGTCACCTAGCACGGTAGCCGACACTGCAATTCAAACGACTCACCGCAAGTGAGTTCATACCCCTTGAATCAACCTTTGAACTGATTTTAAATGTTTTATAACACTTTATGGGGGGGGGAATACAAGTCAAATACTTATAAGTTATTGCTTCAATCACATGTGATTGCATTTAATCACATGTGATTAATAACTAGGAAAACAACGATTTTTACCACTGTTCAAACTGTTTTTCAAACTACTTCACTTTGAAATGTTTTACAAACTGTTTTACTATCCAAACTTACTTATAGACTGTGATTTAAACAAATGCTTCTTATACTTGAACTGTTTTATTTTACTTATGCCTTTAAATTGTTTTATAGATCGACATCAAGTCGATCTCCTCTTGATACAATATTTATGCTTCAAATGTTTTATGAAAACTTACTTATGTTTTATATATTCAATTGCATGCCCATATATGTATAGATGTATAAATAATGTTTAAAGGACTTAGGAAGGCCATCCGCCCTATTTCCTTTTCGCGCCTTGAGATGTGGTCTGGTGGGATTTCGGGTGACCATCCGAAGGTCGTTTCAATATTACTTATACATCATATATACATATATAGACATAAAAGTACTTCCATATTCATACTCATCAGTACATCATTAGCTGGTTACCATCGGGGTAACGCAGGAACAATACATATACAGATATACTAGAAACAATACATATACAGATATACGAGAAACAATACATATACAGATATACGAGAAACAATACATATACAGATATACGAGAAACAATACATATACAGATATACGAGAAACAATACATATACAGATATACGAGAAACAATACATATACAGATATACGAGAAACAATACATATACAGATATACTAGAAACAATACATATACAGATATACGAGAAACAATACATATATAGATATACGAGAAACAATACATATACATAAATACGTAATAATTGTGATCCACTGTATCGGGCATGCCTTAAATGTCATGGCCCGAGTTGTAGCCAGAATTCTCTTGGAGGGAGAGCGTGAGTTTGCGTATAGATCTATACTGGATTGACTATCCTACACCTTGCTGCTAGCTACAGCCGGACCTGCTGGTCTGCGGGTGCCAAACGTCATTTCTTTTATTACGACCATTCATTATGTCGTTGTTACCAGTCGATAGCATGGTGCAATTTATCACATTATGCCTTAATATAAATCCGGTTTAAGGTAGTAGTATTTAGTACAGCAGTAGTCTTATTATACAAAGCTACAGTACTACAATGATTTACCCATTACATATTTTAGTGATAATCTCACTTAAGCGTTAGTGTACAAACTATATTTTTAACAAATGATAGTGATACTTGGGTAATTACACACTTTTACAATAGACAAGTTTACAAAACAGTTTAGCCTTGGTAGAAGGTTACTTTTATAGAAAATATAGGATTTTCTGAGAGATTCAAACTTTTACAAACACTTTCAAACATTTGCTTACATTTTTATAAACTTATACATTGAGACAGGTTCAAACGTTTTTACAAGAAACATTGACACTAAAATACTTATGAACTCACCAGCTTAATGCTGATAAACTCTTTCAAAATAACTTGTATTCTCAGGTCATCAATAGACAGGTACCGAGGCCAGCTTTTGACAAGATGGAGTGCATTCAAGACTCACCTCATATTGTTTTGTGTTTCATTATTTTTTTTGTGTCTATAACTGTACAGAACACACTTGTATTAAAATTATATATTTAATGCAATGGATGATGTTGTTTGCTTATTTACATTTACTGTGTTGTGATACTATACATGACGTCCTCCGCCCCAGAACGTTTCCGCCGTTCTTGGTTTTGGGGTGTGACAGATTGGTATCAGAGCATTGTTTATAGTGAATCAAGTATATCAACCCATAAAAGATATACTAATCTATAAACCCAAAAGGGACTAAAACACTCTGACCAAGAGTCTATACTTTAAATAATAAAATATTTAATTAAGTATACTAGTCTGCATTCATACTAAAATCAGTGTCACAATGACAAGAACAAAAGTATTACGATTGTTGAATATCACAAGTGAGCTCGGGGATGTATGGTCAGTCCTTGGAATGGCATAGCCTGATCAACTATGCTGGTCCTAGGAGTGATTAGCATATGCCCTAGAATGGTTGTGATATGTTAACAAGTCTAAAAACTTACCAACAATACCACAAGAAGATCAGTAGAACTTAACCTTAAAATACTATAGGAGTATTTTGTGCTATTAGTTACACGTATACTATATTCTGATACCTCTCTTCTCACGTAGATCTAAATGGCTGGATTTCATCATGGCGACCCGTACTTCCCCATTGAAGGCAATGCCTGATGGATCGATGAAGAGCCTGAAGATGAGCATCCAATTCCTTTGGATGATCACCTCGCAGAAGGCTTTTCGGATGGATCCGACTCCGAGCCCGAAGTCAACAACCTACCGCTTGTAGGTCAAGCCCCGAACAACAACCCTCGACCAGCGTTTCCAGGTCCTACACCCATGTGGGCAAACAATCTGAATCGCTGGAGTGATGAGCAGGGTCAGCCCTTACCATACTTTGGGGACCGAACCTTCTACAATGTTAGCGATGGTGGATCTGCTGATAGAGCTCTACCGGTAATCATCCGCAGAATAGCTCGTAATGTCGAGCAGGGTCGAGCAGCCATCGACCGGGTCATGGAGATTGATGCCAATTTAGGTGTCAATACAGTCCGCATTCGTCGCCTCGAAGAGGACATGGAACGGACGCGGAGAACCAACGAAACTCTGCAGCAACAGCTGGATGCCTCCCGTGCTGAAGTCTTAGAACTTCGAGCTCGTCAGAGGGCTCAGGACCGACACCTTCAAGAGGTGTTTCGCCAAGTGTCCGACCTCAGGGATCGCCCGAGGAATTCCCATCGCCATTAGATGATGTCTAGTACATCTCTGTCTTTTGATTTAGGGATAGCCTTGAACTTATGTGCTCTAAGTAGCACTTGTCTATAAAATATTCCTAAACTTTCGGTACTCTAATTAGGAATCTAGGATTGTCAGTATTGTCCTTATGGTATGATGTAAGACCTACTGTTAGGTCGATTTTCCTTGAACTTATTACATCAGTAATACCCGTACTATTGAAATCTACCTAATCTGTGGGAAAAATTTGTACACTTGTGTATTCCTACTGATATTTCTTATTGTGATTTCTAACACTCATTCAACTGTTGGGCTATGGGTAATTAGTCCATGGGTCACTCTCACATTGCTTACAAATTGATTCTTATCATCCTTCTTGTTTTTATAAACTTATAGCTGAAGGATGCCTCCTCGCAAGTCTCCCAGAAATAGGAATAATCCTGTACCTCCACCGCCTCCACCACCTGCAGTCATCGATACTACAGCCCTGAATGCTGCCGTAGCTGCAGCAGTGGCAACTGCCATGGCTCAGTATCATTCATCAGATGCTAGCAGAGGTGGAACCCCTGTTGAATCTATCCCAGTTGAAATCCCTGTGCGCTCGAGAGAGTGCTCTTACAAGGATTTTACAAACTGCAAGCCGAAGCCTTTCTATGGCACCGGCGGAGTCATTGCTCTCTCGCAATGGTTCGAGAAGACTGAATCAGTCTTCGAAATCTGTTCGTGCCCTGCAGCATTCAAGGTTAAATATGCCGCATGCACCTTCAAGGATAAAGCCCTAACGTGGTGGAACGGCCACGTCAAAGCCCTAACTCTCGTCGTGGCTAACGACATGGGCTGGGCAACAATGAAGGACCTCATGACTGAGGAGTACTGCCCTAGGGGCGAAGTCCAGAAGTTGGAACATGAACTCTGGAATCTGACAATGAAGGGCACCAACGTGATCGCTTACACTGCCCGCTTTAGCGAACTGGTGGCCCTATGCCCCAATATGGTTCCCACTGAAGGGAAAAAGATTGAGCGGTATATATGGGGGCTAGTGCCTCCGTACCAGGGGAACGTCTTAGCATCCAACCCTGCTACTTTCGACAGTGCCAAGCGATTGGCACAAAGACTTATTGACCATGGAGTCAAGACCCCTGCAACTACAACCACCCTAGCCATCCCAGAACCCTCTAAACCCGCTGGCAACAAGCGGAAATTCTGGGAGGAGAAGAAGAAGCAACGAGCTTCAAAGAAACAACAAATCGTAACAGTACATGCTGCGGTAGCCCCTACTGCTGTTACTGCTCTGGGGAAGCAGTATGCTGGAAGTTTGCCGAAGTGCAAAAAATGCAACTTCCACCATAACGGCGCCTGCCGTGAAATGCAGTGTAACAACTGCCACAGAAAAGGACACACCGTCCGATTCTGTAAATTCCCGGCGCAACCGATCTCTCAAGTTCCTGGCTCAGGCGCGAGCCCAACTTGCTATGGATGTGGCGAAACAGGCCACTTTAAAAGGGACTGCCCTAAGGCGAGGAATATTGGAGGAGCAGGGAGGGTACTAGCAATAGGCCACGGGGAAGCAGTTGCTGACCCGACAGTGGTGACTGGTACGTTCCTCCTTGATAACTCCTATGCATGCATTCTGTTCGATAGTGGAGCGGAGCGAAGCTTCGTAAACCACAAATTTGCTCGCATGCTTAAGCAACAACCACACGCACTTAATGAACAATTCACAGTAGAAATGGCCAATGGGAAAACTGAAAGTACTAATAGCATATACTTAGGTTGTCTTCTAACCTTAGATAACCATTCATTCCCAATCGACCTTATGTCGGTCTCAATAAAAAGTTTCGACGTTATTATCGGCATGGATTGGTTAAGTCTTCATCGCGCCGACATCATGTGCTATGAGAAAGCAGTCCGACTAAACCTTCCGTCTAACGAAACACTTATAGTCTACGATGACAAACCTGGTGCGAGTCTTCGCATTATATCTAGTATTCAAGCACAGAAATATCTGCGCAAAGAATACCACGCATTTATTGCTCACGTCGTCGACACGAACCTAGAAACGAAAGAACTAAAGAACCTCCCAGTGGTGAGCGACTTCCCCGAAATTTTCCCAGAAGAACTACCCGGGTTACCTCTGCAACGACAAGTCGAGTTCAGAATAGACTTAGTCCCAGGAGCTACCCCAGTAGCCAAGTCGCCCTACCGTTTAGCACCAGCCGAGATGCAAGAACTCTCTGGTCAACTTAACGAACTGCTCATCAAGGGCTTTATAAGACCAAGTTTCTCTCCTTGGGGAGCACCGGTCTTGTTCGTTAAGAAGAAAGACGGATCATTCCGTATGTGTATTGACTACAGAGAACTCAACAAATTGACGATCAAAAATCGTTACCCTCTGCCACGCATAGATGACTTATTCGACCAACTGCAAGGGGCGAACTATTTTTCCAAGATTGATCTGAGATCCGGATATCACCAGTTACGAGTGCTCGAGGAGGACGTGCCGAAGACAGCCTTCCGAACTCGTTACGGACATTACGAGTTCGTGGTGATGCCATTCGGATTGACCAATGCGCCCGCAGTCTTCATGGATCTAATGAATAGAGTATGCCGACCTTACTTAGATCAGTTCGTCATCGTTTTCATTGATGACATCCTGATCTACTCCCGAAGTAAGAAGGAGCATGGTGATCACCTACGACAAGTTCTAGAGACACTACGAAAGGAGAAACTTTATGCGAAGTTCTCGAAATGTGAATTTTGGATCCGAAGAGTCGAATTCTTAGGACACGTGGTTAGCGAAGAAGGAATCCACGTGGACCCATCCAAAATAAAAGCCATTGAGAACTGGTCAGCACCAAAGACACCTACAGAAATTCGCCAATTTCTAGGTCTCGCTGGCTACTACCGCAG
Organism: Lactuca sativa; assembly: GCF_002870075.4. Lineage (NCBI taxonomy): Eukaryota > Viridiplantae > Streptophyta > Magnoliopsida > Asterales > Asteraceae > Lactuca > Lactuca sativa. The sequence goes on from NC_056626.2 coordinate 277,473,862, forward strand.
GTTCATTCAGAACTTCTCACGAATAGCAAAGCCTCTTACGACCCTGACCCAGAAAGGCATGGCCTTTGACTGGGAAGAGAAGCAGGAAAGAGCGTTCCAAACGCTCAAACGAGCCTTGTGCACCGCACCAATACTATCCCTTCCAGAAGGAATAGAAGACTTCATCGTCTATTGCGATGCATCCAATCAAGGACTCGGATGTGTTCTGATGCAGCGAGGTAAGGTCATCGCCTACGCCTCGAGACAGTTGAAGACACACGAGGTTAACTACACGACCCACGATCTTGAATTAGGAGCAGTAGTGTTTGCTCTGAAGATCTGGAGACATTACTTGTATGGAACGAAGAGCACTATCTTTACCGACCACAAGAGCTTACAACATATTTTCGATCAGAAGGAGCTCAACATGAGACAACGACGGTGGGTCGAGCTACTCAGTGACTACGAATGCGATATTCGTTATCATCCGGGTAAAGCCAACGTAGTAGCAGACGCCCTAAGTCGGAAAGAATATTCTGGTCGCAAGGTTAAGTCATTATCCATAACCATCCATTCACACTTGACTAAGCAAATTCAGGCGGCTCAACTTGAGACCATGAAACCTGAGAATGTGTCGAGTGAATCCCTTAGGGGAATGGACAAGAACTTCGAAGCCAAGGGTGACGGAGCTTTATATTTCATGAACCGGATCTGGACACCGAAACACGGTGGTTTCCGAGACTTGGTCATGACCGAGGCGCACAACACTCGGTATTCCGTCCACCCAGGTTCAGATAAGATGTATCTGGATATGAAAAAGCTATACTGGTGGCCTAATATGAAAGCAGAGATTGCTACCTTTGTGAGTAAATGCCTTACTTGCGCGAAGGTTAAGGTCGAGTACCAGAAGCCCTCTGGTTTACTGCAACAACCAGAGATCCCAGAGTGGAAGTGGGAGCGGATCACTATGGATTTCATAACCAAGTTACCCAAGACGACGGGTGGACTTGACACCATATGGGTCGTCGTTGATAGATTGACCAAGTCTGCACACTTCCTACCTATCAAAGAAACCGACAAGATGGAGAAACTTACAAGAACATACATTAGGGAAATTGTACGGTTGCATGGTGTACCTATTTCCATTATCTCCGATAGAGATAGCAGGTTCACTTCAAGATTTTGTCAATCCCTACAACGTTCCCTGGGAACAAGGCTGGATATGAGCACAGCCTACCATCCACAGACCGACGGACAGAGTGAGAGGACCATCCAAACATTGGAAGACATGTTGCGAGCCTGTGTGATTGATTTTGGGAAGGCATGGGATACTCATTTACCCCTTGTCGAATTTTCCTATAATAACAGTTATCACACGAGCATCAAGGCTGCTCCATTCGAAGCTCTCTACGGCCGCAAGTGCAGATCCCCTCTGTGCTGGGCTGAGGTTAGTGATACCCAACTAGCGAAAGGGCAAGCTTCCGACAGTACTCTCACTGGTCCAGAAATCATTCGGGAAACGACAGAGAAAATAGTTCAAATCCGTGAACGATTGAAAGCCTCTAGAGACCAACAGAAGAGCTACGCCGACAAACGAAGAAAACCTTTGGAGTTTCAGGTGGGAGACAGAGTCCTTCTCAAAGTCTCACCCTGGAAAGGCTTGATACGCTTCGGCAAGCGTGGGAAGCTAAATCCGAGGTACATAGGGCCTTTCGAGATTCTTGCCAGAGTCGGCTCTGTAGCTTACAAACTTGATCTACCCGACACACTGCGTAACGTACATTCTACATTCCATGTATCTAACTTGAAAAAGTGTCTGTCTGACGAGACTCTCGTAATCCCACTCGACGAGATCGAGATCAACGAGAGCCTCAACTTCGTGGAAGAACCCGTAGAGATCATGGACCGTGAGGTCAAGCAGACGAAACAAAGCCGTATCCCTATTGTGAAGGTTCGCTGGAACGCCAAGCGAGGACCGGAATTCACTTGGGAACGCGAGGACCAGATGAAGTTGAAATACCCTCATCTTTTCGCTTAATTGTTTGTAACTTTTATTTGCTTAAATTTTAATTTCGGGACGAAATTCCCTCTAACAGGGGGATGATGTGACAACCCGAAATTTCCATTGTATGATCCTCATCTATTCAATAGAAGCAAGTTCAGTTTCTGTGATTTTCAAGCTTTTCCGAACAAATTTGTGTACATTAGGGTTCATGTTTTAGATGATATCAGGAGAGTGGATACTCCTGGTTTTGTGAAACTTGGGCATTTCAAGTTTCATACTGTTACAGTCCAACGTCAGGAATAAAAATATTTTCTGTCAAAATATTCCAGGACTATAAATAGTTTTCTGAATTAAATTAATTCATTATTCACAATTCCAAATAGAGAAAAGCCATATTCTCTCTGACGGATCTTCGGGTTTTCATCCCATATTGTGAGTCTACTTTGCTAAATGTGTTTCAATACTTGTTTAATGCTTATTAACAACAATAACATGTTTAGATTACAAGATCTGGGAGTTTACCGCCCAAGAACGTTCTTGGGGAGTAAACTCCAAAATGGAACTTTAATGATTTCTAGACCCATTCCTATGTTAGAGGACTTGTAAAGGACTTAGTGTATGATCTTTGTAGCCTAGAAATCATCCAAGAAACATAAGTTCTTGGAGTTTACGGCCAAGGAACTCCCTTGGGCCGTAAACCCCTTTTCAAGGGCTTAAAGTGCCCCAAATCTTCCCCAAATGCTTAAGGACTTTAACTACTAGTACTTGTGCTTGTTTAGAACATCAAAAGCCCATAAAAACCATAAGTTTTTAGGAGTTTACGGCCAAGAACCTTTCTTGGGCCGTAAACCCCTTTTTGTGGGACAAAAATCATTCCAAGCAACCCTTAAGCCTTTAGACAATTTACCTTGCACCCTTGGGACTAGAATGGAGAGTAGAACACATCTAAACCACTCCTTGAAAGGATTTTACGGCCAAGGAACATGACTTGGGCCGTAAACTCCAAGTGAAGGCACCAAAGTGTGTCTCTTGTCCCCATTAGCCTTAGATAAATTCATGAAAGCAATCCTTGATGTCTAAATGCCTCAAATCAATTAAATTCCTAGAGTTTACGGCCGTAAACTCTAAGGTGAAGGACCTTAGGCCGTAAACTCCCATATGGAGTTTTCTAAAGCCTTAAACTACTTCATGTGTTATTCCAATAAAGCTAGGAGTGTTCTAAGGTCAAGATAACACCACAAAACACCCAAAAACACCATTTGAGGAGTTCACGGCCATAAACCTATGAGTTTACGGTCGTAAACTCCAAGGTGTGGGGTTTGTTGGGTGGTGAACTCCTATACAAGGCCCTTTGATGTTTCAAATCCTTTTGCCTTGTCCCGTAGCAACTTAGATGCAACCATTTGGACTAAACACTCATAAAAGTGTTTAAATGTTTCCTATGTGTCTTAACTTATTTATTTAAGTTATTATTTGTCTAATTAGTTATATATATGCTTATTATATGATAACTAGGCTCGTGCGTGTAAACCAGTCTCCGTTTGTCACCTAGCACGGTAGCCGACACTGCAATTCAAACGACTCACCGCAAGTGAGTTCATACCCCTTGAATCAACCTTTGAACTGATTTTAAATGTTTTATAACACTTTATGGGGGGGGGGGGGAATACAAGTCAAATACTTATAAGTTATTGCTTCAATCACATGTGATTGCATTTAATCACATGTGATTAATAACTAGGAAAACAACGATTTTTACCACTGTTCAAACTGTTTTTCAAACTACTTCACTTTGAAATGTTTTACAAACTGTTTTACTATCCAAACTTACTTATAGACTGTGATTTAAACAAATGCTTCTTATACTTGAACTGTTTTATTTTACTTATGCCTTTAAATTGTTTTATAGATCGACATCAAGTCGATCTCCTCTTGATACAATATTTATGCTTCAAATGTTTTATGAAAACTTACTTATGTTTTATATATTCAATTGCATGCCCATATATGTATAGATGTATAAATAATGTTTAAAGGACTTAGGAAGGCCATCCGCCCTATTTCCTTTTCGCGCCTTGAGATGTGGTCTGGTGGGATTTCGGGTGACCATCCGAAGGTCGTTTCAATATTACTTATACATCATATATACATATATAGACATAAAAGTACTTCCATATTCATACTCATCAGTACATCATTAGCTGGTTACCATCGGGGTAACGCAGGAACAATACATATACAGATATACTAGAAACAATACATATACAGATATACGAGAAACAATACATATACAGATATACGAGAAACAATACATATACAGATATACGAGAAACAATAAATATACAGATATACGAGAAACAATACATATACAGATATACGAGAAACAATACATATACAGATATACGAGAAACAATACATATACAGATATACGAGAAACAATACATATACATAAATACGTAATAATTGTGATCCACTGTATCGGGCATGCCTTAAATGTCATGGCCCGAGTTGTAGCCAGAATTCTCTTGGAGGGAGAGCGTGAGTTTGCGTATAGATCTATACTGGATTGACTATCCTACACCTTGCTGCTAGCTACAGCCGGACCTGCTGGTCTGCGGGTGCCAAACGTCATTTCTTTTATTACGACCATTCATTATGTCGTTGTTACCAGTCGATAGCATGGTGCAATTTATCACATTATGCCTTAATATAAATCCGGTTTAAGGTAGTAGTATTTAGTACAGCAGTAGTCTTATTATACAAAGCTACAGTACTACAATGATTTACCCATTACATATTTTAGTGATAATCTCACTTAAGCGTTAGTGTACAAACTATATTTTTAACAAATGATAGTGATACTTGGGTAATTACACACTTGTACAACAGACAAGTTTACAAAACAGTTTTGCCTTGGTCAAAGGTTACTTTTATAGAAAATATAGGATTTTCTGAGAGATTCAAACTTTTACAAACACTTTCAAACATTTGCTTACATTTTTATAAACTTATGCATTGAGACAGGTTCAAACGTTTTTACAAGAAACATTGACACTAAAATACTTATGAACTCACCAGCTTAATGCTGATAAACTCTTTCAAAATAACTTGTATTCTCAGGTCATCAGTAGACAGGTACCGAGGCCAGCTTTTGACAAGATGGAGTGCATTCAAGACTCACCTCATATTGTTTTGTGTTTCATTATTTTTTTTTGTGTCTATAACTGTACAGAACACACTTGTATTAAAATTATATATTTAATGCAATGGATGATGTTGTTTGCTTATTTACATTTACTGTGTTGTGATACTATACATGACGTCCTCCGCCCCAGAACGTTTCCGCCGTTCTTGGTTTTGGGGTGTGACAATTAATCTAGAATAACAACCACAAATGATAGGTGTATGGGAAGAAATGGATAGATTAGTAACAAATCAAGACATACTAAGTTGTATACCCGTGAAAACTATCCAAGACATAATATTTGTTTGAATGCGTATCAAGTCAAGAACACGTCTCGACTATGACAAGTAGTGAACTATAACTATAAGTCAAAGTGCTCAAAGGTTCTTTTGATTAAAATTTCATCTATCTCTTTTTTTCCATGCATAATTGGCTTATATGAAGCCTTTATTACAAAGTTGGTGGTTACAAGTCACCCAACCAACTACTCAGTAAAACCAATAATGGAAATTAAAGAAACTCAAGAAACCACACAAAAAAACGTCTGACACACTAATGAATGAAAAATTCGTCCATGCTCCATTAAGGAGCAAAACGAAGCATTAAAGTGTAACCCAAATCCACCAAAGAGTATCAACAATGGCTAGAAGGCTTGATGAAGCAAAAAGTAAAAGTTTTGTGCACTTATTAAGCCTTTAAAATGTTACTGCAACCTTCATGCAACCCTAATTCAATATGTAGGTTACCAAGCTCCCAACCATTGAGTACAAACCACCTTCTAGCCTACTAGTAATCACTAATCCATCACCTTTTGGGCTTTCATGATCCATGCATTAATCCTCCACTCCTCTTTTGAAATGAAATGACCTCAATTTATCAAGGTCATCCTCAACAAGATACGGTGAAAGGCGCCCACATTAAAGGTAGCATGCACTCCATGGTCTCCTACCAGATCCACCTTATAAGCATTATCATTGACTTGTGTCACCACTTTGTAAGGACCTTCAGCTCTTGGCATCAACTTTTGTTCTTCTTTTGTTAGGAAAATGCTCTTTCCTCATTTGCACCTAAACTAAGTCACAATCTTGAAAGAAACGTGGTTTCCTATGCATGTTGGAATTCTGTTTGTACATGTCATTCACGGCTTCAATCTTCACACAAACTTGTTGGTGTAGTTCCAACTTGTCATTAGCATCCTTGTGAACCAATTCATCGTTTGAAAATGGAATCAAATATAAAGGTTTGTATGGATTCACACCATACACCGCTTACAAAGGCTTGTAAGGACCTTCAGCTCGTGGCATCAACTTTTGTTCTTCCTTTTGTTAGGAAAACGTTCTTTCCTCATATGTACCTAAACCAAGTAACCATCTTGAAAGACACGTGGTTTCCTATGCATGTTGGAATTCTACTTGTACACGTCATTCACGGCGTCAATCTTCACAAGAACTTGTTGGTGTAGTTTCATCATGGCCTTCAACTTGTCATTAGCATCCTTGTGAACCAATTCATCGTTTGGAAATGGAATCAAATATAAAGGCTTGTAAGGATTCACGCCATACACCACTTATAAAGGAGAGTGACCTGTAGCATAAGTAGGAGAACGATTACAGGCAAACTTAGCATGTGCGAGTTTGATGTCCAACTGTTTTTGAGTTTTGCTAACCAACCCCCTCAACAACATACCCAAAGTTCTATTAGTCACCTTCATTTGCCCATCAGTTTGTGGATGATGGGACGTACTAAAAAGTAACTTAGTACCAACTTTCCTCCATAAAGTATTCCAAATGTAACTAAAATACAAGGAATCCCTATCAGAAACAATAGTTTTAGGAATAATATGCAAGCAAATCACTTCTTTAAAGTACAAATCAAACACATTAGATGCATCATTGGTTTTATGACATGGCATAAAGTGAGCCATTTTTGAAAACCTATCCACCACCACTATAATGGATTCCTTCCCCCTTTGAGTTCTAGGCAAAGCCATACTGAATTCCATTGACATGTCTTTCCAAGGACAGGAACCAAAAAAGGAGTGTAAACACCATGCTTGCAAGTTTTTTTCGTCATACGACATGTAACACACTTGCCCACTATGTTGGTTACATCCCTAACATCTTTAGGTAAGAAGAAATGTTCTTAAAGCACCTTCAGAGTTTTGGTAATGGAAAAATAACCCGCCAAACCACCACCATGAGCTTCACGAATCAGCAACTCCCGTATTGCATGTTTAGGGACACAAAGGTCATTGCCTTTTGATGCCTTTATGGCTTGATTAAGTGAGTGGGGCAGTTTTTAGGTAAATTAAGCTAGAATAACAACCATAAATGATAGGTGTATGGGAAGAAATGGATAGATTAGTAACAAATCAAGACATACTAAGTTGTATACCCGTGAAAACTATCCAAGACATAATATTTGTTTGAATGCGTATCAAGTCAAGAACACGTCTCGACTATGACAAGTAGTGAACTATAACTATAAGTCAAAGTGCTCAAAGGTTCTTTTGATTAAAATTTCATCTATCTCTTTTTTTCCATGCATAATTGGCTTATATGAAGCCTTTATTACAAAGTTGGTGGTTACAAGTCACCCAACCACCTACTCAGTAAAACCAATAATGGAAATTAAAGAAACTCAAGAAACCACACAAAAAAATGTCTGACACACTAATGAATGAAAAATTCGTCCATGCTCCATTAAGGAGCAAAACGAAGCATTAAAGTGTAACCCAAATCCACCAAAGAGTATCAACAATGGCTAGAAGGCTTGATGAAGCAAAAAGTAAAAGTTTTGTGCACTTATTAAGCCTTTAAAATGTTACTGCAACCTTCATGCAACCCTAATTCAATATGTAGGTTACCATGCTCCCAACCATTGAGTACAAACCACCTTCTAGCCTACTAGTAATCACTAATCCATCACCTTTTGGGCTTTCATGATCCATGCATTAATCCTCCACTCCCCTTTTGAAATGAAATGACCTCAATTTATCAAGGTCATCATCAATAAGATACGGTGAAAGGCGCCCACATTAAAGGTAGCATGCACTCCATGGTCTCCTCCCATATCCACCTTATAAGCATTATCATTGACTTGTGTCACCACTTTGTAAGGACCTTCAGCTCTTGGCATCAACTTTTGTTCTTCTTTTGTTAGGAAAATGCTCTTTCCTCATTTGCACCTAAACTAAGTCACAATCTTGAAAGACACGTGGTTTCCTATGCATGTTGGAATTCTGTTTGTACACGTCATTCACGGCTTCAATCTTCACACAAACTTGTTGGTGTAGTTCCAACTTGTCATTAGCATCCTTGTGAACCAATTCATCGTTTGAAAATGGAATCAAATATAAAGGTTTGTATGGATTCACACCATACACCGCTTACAAAGGCTTGTAAGGACCTTCAGCTCGTGGCATCAACTTTTGTTCTTCCTTTTGTTAGGAAAATGTTCTTTCCTCATATGTACCTAAACCAAGTAACCATCTTGAAAGACACGTGGTTTCCTATGCATGTTGGAATTCTACTTGTACACGTCATTCACGGCGTCAATCTTCACAAGAACTTGTTGGTGTAGTTTCATCATGGCCTTCAACTTGTCATTAGCATCCTTGTGAACCAATTCATCGTTTGGAAATGAATCAAATATAAAGGCTTGTAAGGATTCACGCCATACACCACTTACAAAGGAGAGTGACCTGTAGCATAAGTAGGAGAACGATTACAGGCAAACTTAGCATGTGCGAGTTTGATGTCCAACTGTTTTTGAGTTTTGCTAACCAACCCCCTCAACAACATACCCAAAGTTCTATTAGTCACCTTCATTTGCCCATCAGTTTGTGGATGATGGGACGTACTAAAAAGTAACTTAGTACCAACTTTCCTCCATAAACTATTCCAAATGTAACTAAAAAACAAGGAATCCCTATCAGAAACAATAGTTTTAGGAATAATATGCAAGCAAATCACTTCTTTAAAGTACAAATCAAACACATTAGATGCATCATTGGTTTTATGACATGGCATAAAGTGAGCCATTTTTGAAAACCTATCCACCACCACTATAATGGATTCCTTCCTCCTTTGAGTTCTAGGCAAAGCCATACTGAATTCCATTGACATGTCTTTCCAAGGACAGGAACCGAAAAAGGAGTGTAAACACCATGCTTGCAAGTTTTTTTCGTCATCCGACATGTAACACACTTGCCCACTATGTTGGTTACATCCCTAACATCATTAGGCAAGAAGAAATGTTCTTAAAGCACCTTCAAAGTTTTGGTAATGGAAAAATAACCCGCCAAACCACCACCATGAGCTTCACGAATCAGCAACTCCCGTATTGCATGTTTAGGGACACAAAGGTCATTGCCTTTTGATGCCTTTATGGGCTTGATTAAGTGAGTGGGGCTGTTTTTAGGTAAATTAAGCTAGAATAACAACCACAAATGATAGGTGTATGGGAAGAAATGGATAGATTAGTAACAAATCAAGACATACTAAGTTGTATACCCGTGAAAACTATCCAAGACATAATATTTGTTTGAATGCGTATCAAGTCAAAAACACGTCTCGACTATGACAAGTAGTGAACTATAACTATAAGTCAAAGTGCTCAAAGGTTCTTTTGATTAAAATTTCATCTATCTCTTTTTTCCATGCATAATTGGCTTATATGAAGCCTTTATTACAAAGTTGGTGGTTACAAGTCACCCAACCAGTACTCAGTAAAACCAATAATGGAAATTAAAGAAACTCAAGAAACCACACAAAAAAACGTCTGACACACTAATGAATGAAAAATTCGTCCATGCTCCATTAAGGAGCAAAACGAAGCATTAAAGTGTAACCCAAATCCACCAAAGAGTATCAACAATGGCTAGAAGGCTTGATGAAGCAAAAGTAAAAGTTTTGTGCACTTATTAAGCCTTTAAAATGTTACTGCAGCCTTCATGCAACCCTAATTCAATATGTAGGTTACCATGCTCCCAACCATTGAGTACAAACCACCTTCTAGCCTACTAGTAATCACTAATCCATCACCTTTTGGGCTTTCATGATCCATGCATTAATCCTCCACTCCCCTTTTGAAATGAAATGAACTCAATTTATCAAGGTCATCCTCAACAAGATACGGTGAAAGGCGCCCACATTAAAGGTAGCATGCACTCCATGGTCTCCTCCCAGATCCACCTTATAAGCATTATCATTGAATTGTGCACCACTTTGTAAGGACCTTCAGCTCTTGGCATCAACTTTTGTTCTTCTTTTGTTAGGAAAATGCTCTTTCCTCATTTGCACCTAAACTAAGTCACAATCTTGAAAGACACGTGGTTTCCTATGCATGTTGGAATTCTGTTTGTACACGTCATTCACGGCTTCAATCTTCACACAAACTTGTTGGTGTAGTTCCAACTTGTCATTAGCATCCTTGTGAACCAATTCATCGTTTGAAAATGGAATCAAATATAAAGGTTTGTATGGATTCACACCATACACCGCTTACAAAGGCTTGTAAGGACCTTCAGCTCGTGGCATCAACTTTTGTTCTTCCTTTTGTTAGGAAAACCTTCTTTCCTCATATGTACCTAAACCAAGTAACCATCTTGAAAGACACGTGGTTTCCTATGCATGTTGGAATTCTACTTGTACACGTCATCCACGGCGTCAATCTTCACAAGAACTTGTTGGTGTAGTTTCATCATGGCCTTCAACTTGTCATTAGCATCCTTGTGAACCAATTCATCGTTTGGAATATAAAGGCTTGTAAGGATTCACGCCATACACCACTTATAAAGGAGAGTGACCTGTAGCATAAGTAGGAGAACGATTACAGGCAAACTTAGCATGTGCGAGTTTGATGTCCAACTGTTTTTGACTTTTGCTAACCAACCCCCTCAACAACATACCCAAAGTTCTATTAGTCACCTTCATTTGCCCATCAGTTTGTGGATGATGGGACGTACTAAAAAGTAACTTAGTACCAACTTTCCTCCATAAAGTATTCCAAATGTAACTAAAAAACAAGGAATCCCTATCAAAAACAATAGTTTTAGGAATAATATGCAAGCAAATCACTTCTTTAAAGTACAAATCAAACACATTAGATGCATCATTGGTTTTATGACATGGCATAAAGTGAGCCATTTTTGAAAACCTGTCCACCACCACTATAATGGATTCCTTCCCCCTTTGAGTTCTAGGCAAAGCCATACTGAATTCCATTGACATGTCTTTCCAAGGACAGGAACCAAAAAAGGAGTGTAAACACCATGCTTGCAAGTTTTTTTCGTCATCCGACATGTAACACACTTGCCCACTATGTTGGTTACATCCCTAACATCTTTAGGCAAGAAGAAATGTTCTTAAAGCACCTTCAAAGTTTTGGTAATGGAAAAATAACCCGCCAAACCACCACCATGAGCTTCACGAATCAGCAACTCCCGTATTGCATGTTTAGGGACACAAAGGTCATTGCCTTTTGATGCCTTTATGGCTTGATTAAGTGAGTGGGGCTGTTTTTAGGTAAATTAAGCTAGAATAACAACCACAAATGATAGGTGTATGGGAAGAAATGGATAGATTAGTAACAAATCAAGACATACTAAGTTGTATACCCGTGAAAACTATCCAAGACATAATATTTGTTTGAATGCGTATCAAGTCAAGAACACGTCTCGACTATGACAAGTAGTGAACTATAACTATAAGTCAAAGTGCTCAAAGGTTCTTTTGATTAAAATTTCATCTATCTCTTTTTTCATGCATAATTGGCTTATATGAAGCCTTTATTACAAAGTTGGTGGTTACAAGTCACCCAACCAACTACTCAGTAAAACCAATAATGGAAATTAAAGAAACTCAAGAAACCACAAAAAAAACGTCTGACACACTAATGAATGAAAAATTCGTCCATGCTCCATTAAGGAGCAAAACGAAGCATTAAAGTGTAACCCAAATCCACCAAAGAGTATCAACAATGGCTAGAAGGCTTGATGAAGCAAAAAGTAAAAGTTTTGTGCACTTATTAAGCCTTTAAAATGTTACTGCAGCCTTCATGCAACCCTAATTCAATATGTAGGTTACCATGCTCCCAACCATTGAGTACAAACCACCTTCTAGCCTACTAGTAATCACTAATCCATCACCTTTTGGGCTTTCATGATCCATGCATTAATCCTCCACTCCCCTTTTGAAATGAAATGACCTCAATTTATCAAGGTCATCCTCAAAAAGGTACGGTGAAAGGCGCCCACATTAAAGGTAGCAGGCACTCCATGGTCTCCTCCCAGATCCACCTTATAAGTATTATCATTGACTTGTGTCACCACTTTGTAAGGACCTTCAGGTCTTGGCATCAACTTGTGTTCTTCTTTTGTCAGGAAAATGCTCTTTCCTCATTTGCACCTAAACTAAGTCACAATCTTGAAAGACACGTGGTTTCCTATGCATGTTGGAATTCTGTTTGTACACGTCATTCACGGCTTCAATGTTCACACAAACTTGTTGGTGTAGTTTCATCAGTGCCTTCAACTTGTCATTTGCATCCCTTTGAACCAATTCATCCTTTGGAAATGGAATCAAATACGAAGGCTTGTAAGGATTCACACCATACACCACCTGCAAAGGCTAGTAAGGACCTTCAGCTCTTGGCATCAACTTTTGTTCTTCCTTTTGTTAGGAAAACGTTCTTTCCTCATATGCACCTAAACCATGTGAGCATCTTCAAAGACACGTGGTTTCCTATGCATGTTGGAATTCTATTTGTACACGTCATTCACAGCTTCAATCTTCACAAGAACTTGTTGGTGTAGTTTCGTCATGGCCTTCAACTTGTCATTAGCATCCTTGTGAACCAATTCATCGTTTAAAAATGGAATCAGATATAAAGACTTGTAAGGATTCACACCATACACCACTTATAAAGGAGAGTGACCTGTAGCACAAGTAGGAGAACGATTACAGGCAAACTCAGTATGTGCAAGTTTGATTTCCAACTGTTTTTGAGTTTTGCTAACCAACCCCCTCAACAACGTACCCAAAGTTCTATTAGTCACCTTCGTTTTCCCATCAGTTTGTGGATGATGGGACGTACTAAAAAGTAACTTAGTACCAACTTTCCTCCACAAAGTGTTCCAAATGTAACTCAAAAACATGGAATCCCTATCAGAAACAATAGTTTTAAGAATAATATGCAAGCGAACCACTTCTTTAAAGTAGAAATCAGACACATTAGATGAATCATTGGTTTTATGACATGGCATAAAGAGGTCCATTTTTGAAAACCTATCCACCACCACTATAATGGATTCCTTCCCCCTTTGAGTTCTAGGAAAAGACATACTGAATTCCATTGACACCTCTTGCCAAGGACGAATAGGAACCGACAAAGGAGTGTAAACACCATGCTTGAAAGTTCTTTTCATCATCCGACATGTATCACACTTGCCCACTATGTTGGTTACATCCCTAACATCTTTAGGCCAGAAGAAATGTTCTTAAAGCACGTTCAAAGTTTTGGTAATGGAAAAATGACCCACCAAACCACCACCATGAGCTTCACGAATCAGCAACTCCCATATTGCATGTTTAGGGACACAAAGGTCATTGCCTTTTGATGCCTTTATGGGCTTGATTAAGTGAGTAGGGCTGTGTTTAGGTAAATTAAGCTAGAATAACAACCACAAATGATAGGTGTATGGGAAGAAATGGATAGATTTGTAACAAATCAAGACCTACTAAGTTGTATACTCGTGAAAACTATCCAAGACATAATATTTGTTTGAATGCTTATCAAGTCAAGAACACATCTCGACTATGACAAGTAGTGAACTATAACTATAGTTCCAAGTAAACAAAGGTTATTTTGATTAAAATTTCATCTATCTCTTTTTTCCTTGCATAATTGGCTTATATCAAGCCTTTATAACAAAGTTGGCGGTTACCAGCCACCCAACCAACTACTCAGTAAAACTAATAATGGAAATTAAAGAAACTCATGAAACCACACAAAAAAACGTCTGACACACTAATGAATGAAAAAAGTGTCCATGCTCCATTAAGGAGCAAAAAGAAGAATTAAAGTGTAATCCAAATCCACCAAAGAGTATCTACAATGGCTAGAAGGCTTGATGAAGCAAAAAGTAACAGTTTAGAGCATTTATTAAGCCTTTAAAATGTTGCCCTAGCCTTCATGCGACCCTAATTTAATATGTAGGTTACCATGCACAACCCAACCATTGAGTACAAACCACCTTCTAGCCTACTAGTAATCACTAATCCATCACCTTTTTCGGCTTTTCATGAGCCATGCATGGATCCTCCCCTCCCTCTTTGAAAGGAAATGACCTTAATTCATCAAGGCCATCCTCAACAAGATACGATGAAAGGTCTCCCACATTAAAGGTAGCATGCACTCCATGGTCTCGTCCAAGATCAACCTTATAAGTATTATCATTGACATGTGTCACCACTTTGTAAGGACCTTCAGCTCTTGGCATCAACTCTTGTTCTTCCTTTTGTTAGGAAAACATTCTTTCCTCATATGCACCTAAACCAAGTCACCATCTTGAAAGACATGTGGTTTCTTATGCATGTTGGAATTCTGTTTGTACACGTCTTTCATGGCTTCAATCTTCACAAGAACTTGTTGGTGTAGTTTCATCATGGCCTTTAACTTGTCATTAGCATCCCTGTGAACCAATTCATTGTTTGGAAATGGAATCAAATATAAAGGCTTGTAAGGATTCACACCATACATCACTTATAAAGGGCAGTGACCTGTAGCATAAGTAGGAGAACGATTACAAGCAAACTCAGCATGTGCAAGTTTGATGTCCAACTGTTTTTGAGTTTCGCTAACCGACCCCCTCAACAACATACCCAAAGTTCTATTAGTCACCTTCGTTTGCCCATCAGTTTGTGGATGATGGGACGTACTAAAAAGTAACTTAGTACCAACTTTCCTCCACAAAGTGTTCCAAATGTAACTCAAAAACAAGGAATCCCTAACAGAAACAATAGTTTTACGAATAATATGCAAGCGAACCACTTCTTTAAAGTATAAATCAGATACATTAGATGAATCATTGGTTTTATGACATGGCATAAAGTGAGCCAGTTTTGAAAACCTATCAACCACCACTATAATGGATTCCTTCCCCCTTTGAGTTCTAGGAAAAGACATACTGAATTCCAATGACACCTCTTGCCAAGGACGAATAGGAACCGACAAAGGAGTGTAAACACCATGCTTGAAAGTTCTTTTCGTCATCCGACATGTAACACACTTGCCCACTATGTTGGTTACATCCCTAACATCTTTAGGCCAGAAGAAATGTTCTTAAAGCACGTTAAAAGTTTTGGTAATGGAAAAATGACCCGCCAAACCACGACCATGAGCTTCACGAATCAGCAACTCCCGTATTGCATGTTTAGGGACACAAAGGTCATTGCCTTTTGATGCCTTTATGGGCTTGATTAAGTGAGTGGAGTTGTTTTTAGGTAAATTAAGCTAGAATAACAACCACAAATGATAGGTGTATGGGAAGAAATGGATAGATTAGTAACAAATCAAGACCTACTAAGTTGTATACTCGTGAAAACTATCCAAGACATAATATTTGTTTGAATGCTTATCAAGTCAAGAACACATCTCGACTATGACAAGTAGTGAACTATAACTATAGTTCCAAGTAAACAAAGGTTATTTTGATAAAAATTTCATCTATCTCTTTTTTCCTTGCATAATTGGCTTATATCAAGCCTTTATAACAAAGTTGGCGGTTACCAGCCACCCAACCAACTACTCAGTAAAGCTAATAATGGAAATTAAAGAAACTCATTAAACCACACAAAAAAAACGTCTGACACACTAATGAATGAAAAAAGTGTCCATGCTCCATTAAGGAGCAAAAAGAAGCATTAAAGTGTAATCCAAATCCACCAAAGAGTATCAACAATGGCTAGAAGGCTTGATGAAGCAAAAAGTAACAGTTTTGAGCACTTATTAAGCCTTTAAAATGTTGCCCTAGCCTTCATGCGACCCTAATTTAATACGTAGGTTACCATGCACAACCCAACCATTGAGTACAAACCACCTTCTAGCCTACTAGTAATCACTAATCCATCACCTTTTTCGGCTTTTCATGAGCCATGCATGGATCCTCCCCTCCCTCTTTGAAAGGAAATGACCTTAATTCATCAAGGCCATCCTCAACAAGATACGGTGAAAGGTCTCCCACATTAAAGGTAGCATGCACTCCATGGTCTCGTCCCAGATCAACCTTATAAGTATTATCATTGACATGTGTCACCACTTTGTAAGGACCTTCAGCTCTTGGCATCAACTTTTGTTCTTCCTTTTGTTAGCAAAACGTTTTTTCCTCATATGCACCTAAACCAAGTCACCATCTTGTAAGATACATGCTTTCCTATGCATGTTGGAATTCTGTTTGTACATGTCATTCACAGCTTCAATCTTCACACAAACTTGTTGGTGTAGTTACATCATGGCCTTCAAATTGTCATTTGCATCCTTGTGAACCAATTCACCATTTGGAAATGGAATGAAATACAAAGGCTTGTAAGGATTCACACCATACACCACTTACGTAGGCTTATAAGGACCTTCAGCTTTTGTGTGACAACCCAAGTTGTTCCGTTACATTTCCCCGTTACCGTTAACGGAATATTCCAGTTTATAAAGTTCCGTTAATTAGAGGTCGTCAAATTTAATAAACATTCCATTTGTTTACATTTAATATGCCGTTAAGTCGTGATAAAAAGAAATAAAAACACATAACACCCATTTCCATTTATTTGGAAAATGTTAAGTTTTATTGTTACGACCACTAGATCGGGTGCGACCAAAAACCCCGTTTAACGACAGTATTGGGTGGAATTCCACTGAGCTCCAACTCCCACCCATATATAAAGGGGAGTAAACTCCATTTGGAGCTTTTCCACCCTCTCTCTCTCTATACTCTCTCTCTAGACCCGTTTTCGCCCTGAATCCGCAACCAAACGCTTCCAGATTGTAAGTCCGCTTACCCTAGCTTACTCTAAACATTATGATTCGTGTTTATAGCATAGAATTGGACTTGGAACATGTGTTTACGGACAAGGAGCATGCTTGGGCCGTAAACACTTAATAAGTGGGTTTTTAAGCAATTTAACCCCTCCAAACCATCATTGGGACTTAGATACGACCTTATGGCTTGCAAATCCGGACTTAGAACACCCTAGTCATGAATTTTGAGGAGCAAATAGGAGTTTACGGCCAAGGAATGTGCTTGGGCCGTAAACCCCTCAAACATGGGGTGTAAACTCATTTTTACATGTTTAAAAGCCATAGAACTCCACCAATAGCCTTGGAATAAATCCTAGAATCATCTAAAAATAGTTTGGGGACCTTAAACATGTCAAACACCCTCCATTTAGGAGTTTACGGCCAAAGCTTCCCAAGAAATAGTTCCAGGGCCGTAAACTCATAAAAACATGTTAAAGGGTGCCCTAAATTCATACCAAGGCTTAAGACATAAAATATGGGCTTGTCCTTTGGGTTTGGATCAATTAAGCACATCAAAATGAAGGGGAAAATGGAGTTTACGGCCCAGGTATGTACCAAGGCCGTAAACACCCCTAAATGTGCCAAAATGATAGTTTTAATCCCCCAAAATAGCATCACACTTCATTATAAATTGCTAGCAAGGTATTAGAGGCTTTTGTGACAATAGTCAAATTCGGGTCAAGTCTAAGCTGGTCAAGGTCAACGAGTCAAACCGGTCAACTCAATTAAACCTTGTATATTAGGGTTTGCATTATGTAATTTCTGTATAACTCACTATCTTAATGAGAAACATCACTTGGAAAGTTCGTGTGTTTAAATTTCTTTAACCTTAGTGCTAAACAATGAACAAGAACCATAAAACAATGTTGCATACTCATAGGGAGTGTGTAAGATCCTAAAACATGGCATAACGGGGCTTACGGACCTTGCATTGTGAAGCCGGACACTCACATTCGTCACACACGAAACCGCTCTCAATCGTTTTCACTCTATCTCTTCTTATCGAGAATCTCTCCCAAATCTCTCTAAGTATGTGAAATCTCTCCCAAATATCTCTCTGTATGTGAAATCTCTCCAAGTATGTCAAATCTCTCCCAAATCTCTCTAAGTATGTGAAATCTCTCCCAAACATCTCTCTGTATATGAAATCTCTCCAAGTATGTCAAATCTCTCCCAAATCTCTCTAAGAATATGAAATCTCTCCCAAATATCTCTTTGTATGTGAAATCTCTCCAAGAATGTCAAATCTCTTCCAAATCTCTCTAAGTATGTGAAATCTCTCCCAAATATCTCTCTGTATGTGAAATCTCTCCAAGTATGTCAAATCTCTCCCAAATCTCTCTAAGTATGTGAAATCTCTCCCAAATATCTCTCTGTATGTGAAATCTCTCCAAGTATGTCAAATCTCTCCCAAATCTCTCTAAGAAAGTGAAATCTCTCCCAAATATCTCTTTGTATGTGAAATCTCTCCAAGAATGTCAAATCTCTCCCAAATCTCTCTAAGTATGTGAAATCTCTCCCAAATATCTCTTTGTATGTGAAATCTCTCCAAGAATGTCAAATCTCTCCCAAATCTCTCTAAGAAAGTGAAATCTCTCCCAAATATCTCTTTGTATGTGAAATCTCTCCAAGAATGTCAAATCTCTAACAAATCTCTCTGAGTATGTGGAATCTCTCTCAAATCTCTCTCGAAATCTCTCCCAACTTTCAATAATCACTCGGGGCATCCCGACCCTCGAATTTGGCGAAAACAGCCCAAAAACGGAAGTCTAAGCGAAAAACGGACTTAAGGAACCGAAACCCTTCTTAGGAACCGAAACCCCTCTTAGGAACCGAAAGTCCCCTTAGGAACCGAACCCTCCTGATGAAGAAGGCTGCCGAACCGAACCCTCCTGATGAAGAAGAACCGAACCGAACCCTCCTGATGAAGAAGAACCGAACCGAACCTTCGGACGGACCCTCGCCCTTCGCTTCTCGCTTCTGGTTCGCACCCTTCGCTTCCGGCTCAGCACCAGCAAGGACCGAACCTCGGCCTAGGACCGAGAGGTCTCGCTGGGAACGCTTTTTCTCCCGGTTTTCGACTAAATTCGCATTTTAGGCCCGTTTTTAATTGTTTTAACATGGGATTTTCACCCAAAACTTTATTTTAACATATAAGGACCCTTAACTATTAATTAATCACATTTTTAAGGATAAAACCTTATCCAAAAGAGAGTGGATGAAGTACAAAGGTAGAGTGTTGACTTTACTTATGTCTATGACACAAGCAAACCACTCCCATACCCACTCTATGTCACTATTCATCACCAGCCCATCCTAGTCACTTCATAGGTCCTTTCTCACTATTTACAACTATTCCCACGTTCTTAGGGCTGGAACATCCATCCTCTCTCCTCACACTTTAATCATTCTCTCATTTTTACCAAGAATCACACTCCAAACTCTCTCATCTTTTTCTCTCTAATTCGAGAATTTCAAGGCATACTCCAAGACTCTTCTCCTACAATTAGTAAGTATCATCATCTTTCTTATGGTTATTACACATCCTCTTACTCAAAATCAAAGATTTCTTACACAAACATCATCACATTCTTGTTAGATCTTCGAATCTTCAAGTGATTCTTCAAGTGTTCTTGGGTTGAACACTTCTCTTCTTCAACACTTACCTACTGAAATCACTCAAGGTGAGTTCATACCCCTATATTTTCATGTTTTCTCAAGTTTTTTAGGGGGGGGGGGGGGGGATACAAGTTAAAACACCAAGAACATAACTAAACTTTTCTAACAGCCTTCATCAGAAAAATTCAACTCCATTCACGGACTGTTTTGGACAACTTAAACATTTTAGTTTTCAAAACTGTTTTAGGTGCATGTAGTTCCACTTCTTAGCTTTAAAATGACTAATTGCACATCTCCATACGATTTTTCTACAATTTATGGTGATTTTTACAAAACTGCCTATCATTTCAAACACCAATCCGGACTAGTCTGTGATTATGGACTTTTTCACCCTAGTTTGAGATCATTAAAAATCATGATAAAAATTATGAGTAAACTAGACACATTTTGGGAACTCTCAGAATTTACGGATTTAGTTTTCAACCTTGTATGATTTTTCTGTGTTTCCTAACACTTTGTATTATGTTGAGCAAAGTGTATAACAATAAGTTGTAAATATTGAATGTGTTTCCTTGTTAGTTTATCATCATAAACTGAAACTTAGTCATTCATGATAAGATTATTCATTCATTTAGAACTCGGATATCAAGGCATAATAAGTATGATTTATGGATTATAACACTAATGCATTTTCATAAAAGAGTTCTTATACATTACAAACGTTTTGGATAAACTATAATAGGTATAGTTTATGTATCATTTACTTCTCAAACTTATTTACCAAAGGTTTTCAGTTTAGTTCACGTAAATCTGTTAATGAATAAATTTGTGAGTCATTCCCTTCGGGTTACTTCCAAAGTAACAAAGTCGAAAAGTCCTGTAAATTGTAACCAGAGTCTCTTGTAGGGAGAACGTGATAGTTGTGTATAGATTTATATTGGGTTTGACAAACCCACACCAGAGCTGCTTGCAACAGCTAGACCGGCAGGTCTGTGGTGACAAGTGTCATTTAACGGCGACGTCTGAAGAACGTCGCATTACGAGGCCGTCTATGTCAAGTATGGTTATAATAACTCACGGAAAGTATTAACAAACTTAAGAATTTACGAGAATTTCACTAATATCATACGCGTTTATATCGAAATAAACTCACGTTATTTTCTGTAAATAAGGAAGATTACTCATACGTTTCAGTCTTTGGGTACAAGACTACAGTATTCATTTTAAGGAAAATATCGGATTTTTCTAGAACATCTATGCAATTACGAGACAAGCTATTTCATAATTATATACAAAAACTTATGAACTCACCAACCATTGTGTTGACACTTTTTTTCAAACTACTTGTATTCTTAGGAAATCGCTAAACAAGTAACAAAGTACTTTTGAGGATGGGACGTTGAGGCGTCAAACTTATCATATTTTGTCAACATATTGTAATTGATTTTGAAACATGTAATTCATACAATGATGTAACTCTTTCAATTATATATATGTTGGTTGTGTTTACTTTCATCACTATTGCCATTGTTGTTATGATACTACACATGAAGTCCTCCACCCCTGGACGTTTCCGCCATCCTTGGTTTGGGGGTGTGACAGCTTTAAACTTCACAAAACCCTAAGGATGAGAGTTTACGGCCGTAAACTCCCTTAGGAGTTGTCTCTAGGCCGTAAACTCCAAGATAATGCCCTTAGAAGCCTTAAACCCACTCATGCCTTTTTGGAAAAGTACTTAGAATAATCCCATGAAAAGCTAGAAGCCTTAAAACACCCTAGAACCCATCACCATGAGTTTACGGCCGTAAACTCATGGTGAGTAGTCCCTGGGCCGTAAACATGGTGTTAGGGGTTTACTCTTGGAGAGTAAACTCCATTCCTAAGCCATACGCACCCTTAAATGCTACCCGGGACACCCAAACACTTATCTAAAGTGTTTTCCGCTCCTGTGAGCGCGTATATTTGTTTAATTAGTATTAAATATACTAATTGTATGTGAACATATGTTATCATATGTTAAATAGGTCATTGTGTGTGTTCGAGTCCTTGCGAGACACCGAACGCCCAAACGGCACCTTCGTCGGACCTACTTACACCAGGTGAGTTCATACCCCTGAATGAACCTTTTAATGTTTTTACATGTTTTATAGGGGGGGGGGGGAATATAAGTTAAACATCCCAGTTATCATATCAATCACATGTGATCGATAACCCGCATGCACAAGATTTTACCACTATACACTGTTTTACCGAGTAGGACACTATAATGGTTTTCTAAAAGGTTTTCATTGTTTCAAAACTCTTACTTATACAGTTTTGTCTAAATTCATTCTAAACTGATTTATGAAAGATTTCCAAAGGTTTTCAAACACGTTTTTACAAAAGAATACAAATTGTGATTTTCTCCGAATATAAAGGTTTTTCATCAAAGTTTCTCTTTCACGACGTATACTTTTACTTATTAGATACTGCTGCTTCGCTTATACTTATTTTATACTCCTACTTAGTAACGCTTTCACTTATGCTTGTAGTCGCTTATACCGATAGACACTCTTACTTCACTTATTGTCGTCTCTACTTCGTGATACGCTTATACTTGATCGACACTCTTACTTCACTTGCGACCGCTCCTACTTCACTTGTTCGACACTCCTACTTCACTTGCGACCGCTCCTACTTCACTTATTAGACACTCCTACTTCACAAGAATCACTTCTACTTGATACACACTCAGTCGTAGTTAGATGTATGTCTGTGCTTGTATAGATGCATATAAATAATGATTGAAGGACTTAGGAAGGCTTGTCCGCCCTATTTCCTTTTCTTCGTTGAGATGTGGTCTGGTGGGATCGGATGTCCATCCGAAGGTCGTTTGATTCATTACTTATATATTATGTACACAAGCATAGACATACGGGTTTACTTCATTCAATTCAGTTAAGAGTCTCTACCTCTAGTTCAACACTTACATTAGAAACCCACTATTTGGGATGCATCTTCGGGACACGGCCTTCTCCGTCGTCTAGTTGGTAACCAGAGTCTCCTGTAGGGAGAGCGGACATTGTGTGTATAGATCTATACGGGATTGACACCCCTGCACCTTGATTGCTAGCTACAGTCCACGACTCACCAAGCCAAGGGGTGACAAATGTCACATTATATAGACGCTTGTAGGGCGTCTGGTACTCTAGTGTCGGTTAGTATGGTTACGAGTATCCCAGGTTACCTTATAATTCATGGCGTTAAGGTAACGGTATTTCGCCAGCAATTTACACTGTATGCTGGTAATTCAATTTCAGAGTCACACTGTTTTGACCTGACAAGACGTATCTTTCATTTGATACTGTTTGGGGTCTGTCTCCTCTGTTTTAACCTTACAAGACGTATCTTTCATTTGATGCTGTCTGGGGTCTGTATCCACTGTATTCACTGTATTCACTGTTTTAGACCTTGCTAGACGTATCTTTCATTTGATATTATCTGCGGTCTGTATTCACTGTTTTGGACCTTACCAGCTGTACCTTTCATTTGGTACCTTCTGGGGTCTGCGTCTCTATTTGTTAGACTGAACCAGGCGTGTCGTTCGTTCGATACTCTCCTGGAGTCTATGATTCCTTTGCCTTAGTCAGCAGTCCTCACTGCTGAGGCATATGTTAATTCCCTGTTGTCTCTTGCTTTCTTTAATAATCAAATTCAGTATTTTGATAATGCTAGCAATTAAGGGAAAACTACTTTTTATCACATAACACTGACCAGTCTTGGTAGAAGACTGCTTTGATAAAAGAAAATATAGGATTTTCTGGAAAGAACTCTAATACACAGTAAACACTTAAACTACTACTTTATAAAGTTATTTGGATAAATGTCACTAAATGCTTATGAACTCACCAGCATTTGTAAAAATGTTGATACTCGCTTTTCAAATAACTTGTATTCTCAGGTTAGCATTAGACAGGTACATCTCAGAGCTGTTGATGAAGATAGCTTAATACTACGCTATATTTATTCTATTACTTGTATTACTTTGATGTATTAATGTAACCATGTAAAACTATTACTATTAATGCAATGTTTTGTTGTACTTTGATTACTATAATGCATGTGTTGTGATACTTGACATGACGTCATCCACCCCAGAACGTTTCCGCCGTTCCGGTTTTGGGGTGTGACAGATTGGTATCAGAGCATTGTTTATAGTGAGCTAAGTATATCAATTCATAAAAGATATACAACCTATAAACACAAAGGGATAAAAGACTCTGACCAAGAATTATACTTTAAAATATAACCATATTTTACCAAAGTATAATAACATCCAAAATCTAAACACTCGAACACAAGTATCACAAGAAGAACAAGAATAAAAGTCTTCGGATGTTGAGCATTACCGTCAAACCTGGGCAGTTATGTAATCGTAAGCTGGGATAAATGTAACCTCATCAACTACATTTATTCGAGATGCGATGAACGTGTGCTCGGGAGTGATAGTGGTGTGCAGCAGGTCTGAAACTTACCAACTAGGAATGCTAGAGCCAAACATAAAGTTAAAAATACTATAGGAGTATTTTAGAACACTAAAAGATCCACACTAATCCCAGAATGAAACTCAGAAGATAAGAATCAAACAAGAATTAAAATACCATAGGGGTATTTTAGAATCCATAAACAACCTTGCGTGCATAACTAAAAAGATCCTTATTGATATACCAACAACTACAGAGGGTGTACTCCCAAGGTTATATATAATAAGGATCCCATAGGCTAAGAATGTGTGGTTTCGCTCTATTTCCTTTTCCTCGTGGGATGTGGTTCTAGAGTAGTATCACATATTCGAAGGCCTATCGGATCTAAGTTATATATGATTCGTATACCCTGTGTAATCGTAGCAGGACTCGATATGGATCATACAGTGAAATGTTAATAATCTCTTAGGGCTCTTTAGACATTTCCATTCTCGCACGAACCCTGTAGAAAACCCTATCCACTTCAGTGCTCGGCAGATGAGTTGACTCAGACCCAGAGAAGGTTCATTGAGAAGATGTCCTGTTCGGAAATAAATGAACTGGGTCGAGACTATTGAATGCACCAAGTTGCCCATATTCTTTTAGGGACAGTGGTGAGAGATTCGCCTAAACTTCCGAGATTCCAGTCATCCATCATGAAGCGGTGATACCCAGAGTTAGAATCAGAAGGAAGGCGGGGTAGAAATTCAATATGTCTTCACAAGAAAAGAACCCTAGGAAACTACCCGAAGGAAACCAACGCCGATTCCAGTCAAAGATACGAGGCAGACCGAGGGAGCCAGTACATGGAACCCAGGAATTGTCTTTTCCTCGTGTTCATCACACTAATAAACCCTTAAAATAATATAATTTAGTGAGTTAGTGGTTACACTACTCACGCTATGTGTTAGGTAAATCGCCGATTCCCGTTGCCAGATACACGATTAGGGCGGATCCCCACACCCTTATTGAGAGTGCTTAGCCATGAGCTTTCATGAGCCTCTCTTTCTGCAGTTTCGTCCCGAACCGTTCTCAAATCTCTCCAGGGCGGAGAGTGAAACCTTTCCCAGTATAAAAGGTAACTTAGTAGGAACGAATCGCATCTTATGGCCTTTTCCGATACTCATACTCCTACCTTGATTACAAGGACTACATCATAGGGATGTAGGTCGACACTCAGACGACCAGTACCCGAGGCACGGGAAAATTTATGCCTAATACGTTCAGGACAGAAATGTCCAGGGTTAACCATCGTCTCTCATTACCTTGTATTTCCTTTTCCGTGTAGGAAAACCATGCCACCGAAGAAGCGTAACCAATCCACAAGAAAGAAACCTACTCTCTTATTCGATGAAGCTACGTTCCAAGCTGCAGTCTCAGCAGCCGTAGCAGCTGTCATGGCTCACCTGAATGCTAACACCGCCAATGTTAGCAAGGGCCCTATCGAGATTTCCAATCCTGGCAATGGACAGCAGCAACCAACACTTCCATACTCAGCCACCCAAGAACCTCACTCAAACCCACTAAAGAGAAAACTCAAGATTGAGGAGGGAAGTACCTCGGCTCAAGGACCTTTCGAAGGGCAATGAGGTGAGGCAGTCTATACCCCTGTCAATCCTTCCCTCCCGACTCCAAGAAGACCATACCTAGGAAACCTTCCCCACTGTAGCAAGTGCAGCTACCATCATCATGGTGCCTGCCGAGAGCTCTATTGTGCTAGGTGCCACATGTTGGGGCATATTGCTCGCGTCTGCAGAACCCCGGTTGAGTTCATTACATCAATCACCAATGTGGCGACCCGCACAGTTTGCCACCTATGTGGTAAAATGGGACACTTCAAGAGGGACTGCCCAACTGAAGGGAAAGACAAAGACACAGAAGGATCCTAACTCTACTGCTTAGGGAGAAGCATCAAGACACTCGTTAGATTTGGGTACGTCTCTCGATCTCGGATAACTAAAAGAACAATAAAAGACTAATTCAAATGTAAATTCTTCCCAGTATGGCGAAAGTCGCAGCACTGTTATAAAATTTAAAATTCATTAGGTAAAACTATAATGGCTAAACATATACGTTATGGCCATGTATATTTAAGATGGACAGACCTAGAGTGAGCGAATGCCACCTCATTTCCTGTTCCTCGTTTGGTTGTGGATTTAGGGCGGGGTCGCTCAGTCAACAGTCCTCCCCACCTTAAATATACATGACTAGTGTATGTGAGGCGATTATAGAAATGCCTTGTGAGAATCCATTCATGAAAAGGTACTCTATTCGGAAACACTTAGAACTCTCTATAGTTCCGTGTCGACTCTATCGGTCCAAGTATCCGCAGTAGTGATACATAGGACGAAACCCGAGACGCCTAGAACTGGTGTGCCTGTTCGGCACATGACTCTATCGATCTTCACTTTATATCATGTCGGAGTGTGCCAACTCCGACGACCCTATTGATCATGGTTTGACTTCGTGCAACCGTGTGTACATCCTTAGTGTTGTGTAAAAAGAACTTTCTCCGTAGCCATGTTGGCAAATAAAGGTTCTTCCGAACCTAAACCTAACACAAATAATCAAACCTAATGTGATCCGTCAATCGTCCCTCTTAACTCGAACCTTCCAAAGTACCCAGGAGAGGGTACCACGCGCCATCGACCGACCCCTCGTAGTCAGATGAACACCGAAGTGAACGACATTGCAGATACTCCAGAAGACAACAACCATCCGAAGCGTACTTCATAGTTTCCCCCAAAAAGACCCTTCGCACCTCGCACGTCAGGTACGATCGTAAGCATAGAGATTAGAACTCATGAGACTGACCACTATAACTAGGTATATGCGTAAAGGTGGCATATAATTGAGATCAAAAAGATTTAAGGTGTGTGTTTCCTCCCTATTCCATGTTCCTCGTTGGGTTGTGGGTTTGGGGTGGAGTCGCACAGCTGAACATCCTGCCGACCTCAATTATATACTGCTTGCATACACCCGGTATTTGTAGTTAGGCTAAGCATGAGCTCTACCACGAACCTCTTAGAAAAGACCTTCACCCTATTCCATAACATAGGAGCCGGAATCAAGAGAATCACTGCGGGTTGAGCTAGTAAAGTTCCGAGTGATGAGACCCTATACCCATTAGATTTGACCTAGACCGAGGAAACTCAGAACCTTCGGAAGAGTAGTTGCAGTAGATGCTCTTACTACTCAGGCACCTTGCCCACCCTATTATAGACAAACAGTGCCTATCATCCTCCACCCTCTTGCATGGAGGAAATTGTCGTCGCCCTGTAGATGATAAAATACATTCTCCGAAGTGAATACTAGAATACCGAGGACCACAGGATAACCTCCGTAGCTAAGAATACTTGATCAAAGTGTGAAAGTAGTTGCGTTAAGCCTCATGACCCAAATCCCGAAAAGATTATAGACTTGACACCAGCCTTGGTGTTAGTCGAGGGGTTATGCAGGAGCATGCGTTTTCCGCACTAGAATAAACCAAAGTCTTAGAGGTTAATTGGACTATTAGGTGTTCCACGGATACTATTTCACGCAGAAATAGTAGAACCACCTCCTGAGAGAGTCCAACATTCGTCTGGTGAAACCCTATCTCCCTGACCCTCAGGGTTTCCGTGTCTCAAGATTCGTTAGTGCAAGTCCATTTTACACAAGCTTGAGATAGACACTCTTCAGCAAACCGATAACCATAGTCACGCAACCCACTCGACGATCTAGAAAGTCTCTATCAGCCAGTTGACAGAAAACACGAAACCAAAGACCACTCGAGATTCCTAAGAACCAACCTGAAGGACTACACACACAGTACAAGTGAGAACGTTAGGAACTTCGGAATGGCGATCACGCCAGTGATGATCTTGCCATAGAAGTACACTATGTTCTGATTACTGAAAAGCTCTACCATTCCGAGAGCTTAGGACCATATGAGAATTCTCGTGGAGACTTGGTCCAACCCTTTTTAGGCCGCTACTACCTTCGGATATACCACAAGATTCACACCCGATCGACCCACTTCTTAGACTCGATATGTGATTTCCCGACATCACTCTTCATGCCTCACTCATCTTGATAGAATCCATTGAGAACCCTAACCTTGTAGATACATCAGTTGGAACCACTAGCTACACTAGACGGAATCCGCATCCCGTACGTGAGGGTCTGTCGGAATGACAAACACAGACTAGAGTTCACTTGGGAATGCGAGGACAACCGTGTAGGAAGTACTCTCTTACCTCTACTTGGCCATTCATACCTACTTCCTTGCCTAGACCTGAATTTCGGGACGAAATTCCGTATAACGGGGGAATGATGTGACAACCCAAGTTGTTCCGTTACATTTCCCCGTTACCGTTAACGGAATATTCCAGTTTATAAAGTTCCTTTAATTAGAGGTCGTCAAATTTAATAAACATTCCATTTGTTTACATTTAATATGCCGTTAAGTCGTGATAAAAAGAAATAAAAACACATAACACCTATTTCCATTTATTTGGAAAATGTTAAGTTTTATTGTTACGACCACTAGATCGGGTGCGACCAAAAGCCCCGTTTAACGGCAGTTTTGGGTAGAATTCCACTGAACTCCAACTCCCACCCATATATAAAAGGGGAGTAAACTCCATTTGGAGCTTTTCCACCCTCTCTCTCTATACTCTCTCTCTAGACCCGTTTTCGCCCCGAATCCGCAACCAAACGCTTCCAGATTGTAAGTCTGCTTACCCTAGCTTACTCTAAACATTATGATTCGTGTTTATAGAATAGAATTGGACTTGGAACATGTGTTTACGGCCAAGGATCATGCTTGGGCCGTAAACACTTAATAAGTGGGTTTTTAATCAATTTAACCCCTCCAAACCAACATTGGGACTTAGATACGACCTTATGGCTTGCAAATCCGGACTTAGAACACCCTAGTCATGAATTTTAAGGAGCAAATAGGAGTTTATGGCCAAGGAATGTGCTTGGGCCGTAAACCCCTCAAACATGGGGTGTAAACTCATTTTTACATGTTTAAAAGCCATAGAACTCCACCAATAGCCTTGGAATAAATCCTAGAATCATCTAAAAATAGTTTGGGGACCTTAAACATGTCAAACACCCTCCATTTAGGAGTTTACGGCCAAAGCTTCCCAAGAAATAGTTCCAGGGTCGTAAACTCATAAAAACATGTTAAAGGGTGCCTTAAATTCATACCAAGGCTTAAGACATAAAATAGGGGCTTGTCCTTTGGGTTTGGATCAATTAAGCACATCAAAATGAAGGGAAAAATGGAGTTTACGGCCCAGGTATGTACCAAGTCCGTAAACACCCCTAAATGTGCCAAAATGATAGTTTTAATCCCCCAAAATAGCATCACACTTCATTATAAATTGCTAGCAAGGTATTAGGGGCTTTAAACTTCACAAAACTCTAAGAATGAGAGTTTACGGCCGTAAACTCCCTTAGGAGTTGTCTCTAGGCCGTAAACTCCAAGATAATGCCCTTAGAAGCCTTAAACCCACTCATGCCTTTTTGGAAAAGTACTTAGAATAATCCCATGAACAAGCTAGAAGCCTTAAAACACCCTAGAACCCATCACCATGAGTTTACGGCCGTAAACTCATGGTGAGTAGTCCCTGGGCCGTAAACATGGTGTTAGGGGTTTACTCTTGGAGAGTAAACTCCATTCGCAAGCCATACGCACCCTTAAACGCTACCCGGGACACCCAAACACTTATCTAAAGTGTTTTCCACTCCTGTGAGCGCGTATATTTGTTTAATTAGTATTAAATATACTAATTGTATGTGAACATATGTTATCATATGTTAAATAGGTCATTGTGTGTGTTCGAGTCCTTGCGAGACACCGAACGCCCAAACGACACCTTCGTCGGACCTACTTACACCAGGTGAGTTCATAACCATGAATGAACCTTTTAATGTTTTTACATGTTTTATAGGGGGGGGGGGAATACAAGTTAAACATCCCAGTTATCATATCAATCACATGTGATTGATAACCCGCACGCACAAGATTTTACCACTATACACTGTTTTACCGAGTAGGACACTATAATGGTTTTCTAAAAGGTTTTCATTATTTCAAAACTCTTACTTATACAGTTTTGTCTAAATTCATTCTAAACTGATTTATGAAAGATTTCCAAAGGTTTTCAAACACGTTTTTACAAAAGAATACAAATTGTGATTTTCTCCGAATATAAAGGTTTTTGATCAAAGTTTCTCTTTCATGACATATACTTTTTACTTATTAGACACTGTGCTTCGCTTATACTTATTTTATACTCCTACTTAGTAACGCTTTCACTGATACTTGTAGTCGCTTATACCGATAGACACTCTTACTTCACTTATTGTCGTCTCTACTTCGTGATACGCTTATACTTGATCGACACTCTTACTTCACTTGCGACCGCTCCTACTTCACTTGTTCGACACTCCTACTTCACTTGCGACCGCTCCTACTTCACTTATTAGACACTCCTACTTCACAAGAATCACTTCTACTTGATACACACTCAGTCGTAGTTAGATGTATGTCTATGCTTGTATAGATGCATATAAATAATGATTGAAGGACTTAGGAAGGCTTGTCCGCCCTATTTCCTTTTCTTCGTTGAGATGTGGTCTGGTGGGATCGGATGTCGATCCGAAGGTCGTTTGATTCATTATTTATATATTATGTACACAAGCATAGACATACGAGTTTACTTCATTCAATTCAGTTAAGAGTCTCTACCTCTAGTTCAACACTTACATTAGAAACCCACTAGTTGGAAGACTCTACCCACTATTTGGGATGCATCTTCAGGACACGGCCTTCTCCGTCGTCTAGTTGGTAACCAGAGTCTCCTGTAGGGAGAGCGGACATTGTGTGTATAGATCTATACGGGATTGACACCCCCGCACCCTGACTGCTAGCTACAGTCCACGGCTCACCAAGCCAAGGGGTGACAAATGTCACATTATATAGACGCTTATAGGGCGTTTGGTACTCTAGTGTCGGTTAGTATGGTTACGAGTATCCCGGGTTACCTTATAATTCATGGCCTTAAGGAAACGGTATTTCGCCAACAATTTACACTGTATGCTGGTAATTCAATTTCAGAGTCACACTGTTTTGACCTTACAAAACGTATCTTTCATTTGATACTGTCTGGGGTCTGTCTCCTCTGTTTTGACCTTACAAGACGTATCTTTCATTTGATGTTGTCTGGGGTCTGTATCCACTGTATTCACAGTATCCACTGTATTCACTGTATTCACTGTTTTAGACCTTGCTAGACGTATCTTTCATTTGATATTGTCTGCGTCTCTATTTGTTAGACTGAACCAGGCGTGTCGTTCGTTCGATACTCTCCTGGAGTGTATGATTCCTTTGCCTTAGTCAGCAGTCCTCACTGTTGAGGCATATGTTAATTCCCTGTTGTCTCTTGCTTTCTTTAATAATCAAATTCAGTATTTTGATAATGATAGCAATTAAGGGAAAACTACTTTTTATCACATAACACTAACCAGTCTTGGTAGAAGACTGCTTTGATAAAAGAAAATATAGGATTTTCTGGAAAGAACTCTAATACACAGTAAACACTTAAACTACTACTTTATAAAGTTATTTGGATAAATGTCACTAAATACTTATGAACTCACCAGCATTTGTAAAAATGCTGATACTCGGTTTTCAAATAACTTGTATTCTCAGGTTAGCATTAGACAGGTACATCTCGGAGCTGTTGATGAAGATAGCTTAGTACTGCGCTGTATTTATTCTATTACTTGTATTACTTTGATGTATTAATGTAACAATGTAAAACTATTACTATTAATGCAATGTTTTGTTGTACTTTGATTACTATAATGCATGTGTTGTGATACTTGACATGACGTCATCCACCCCAGAACGTTTCCGCCGTTCCGGTTTTGGGGTGTGACATTTTGGCATCAACTTTTGTTTGGAAAACGTTCTTGGATATGCACCTAAACCAAGTCACCATCTTGAAAGACACGAGGTTTCCTATACATGTTGGAATTCTGTTTGTATACGTCATTCACGGCTTCAATCTTCACACGAGCTTGTTGGTGTTGTTTCGTCACGGCCTTCAACTTGTCATTAGCATCCTTGTGAACCAATTCATCATTTGGGAATGGAATAATATACAAAGGCTCGTAAGGATTCACACCATACACCACTTACAAAGGCTTGTAAGGACCTTCAGCTCTTGGCATCAACTCTTGTTCTTCCTTTTGTTAAGAAAATGTTCTTTCCTCATATGCACCTAAACCAAGTCACCATCTTGAAAGACATGTGGTTTCTTATGCATGTTGGAATTCTATTTGTACACGTCATTCATGGCTTCAATCTTCACAAGAACTTGTTGGTGTAGTTTCATCATGGCCTTTAACTTGTCATTAGCATCCCTGTGAACCAATTTATCATTTGGAATAGAATCAAATATAAAGGCTTGTAAGGATTCACACCATACATCACTTATAAAGGACAGTGACCTGTAGCATAAGTAGGAGAACGATTACAAGCAAACTCAACATGTGCAAGTTTGATACCCAAAGTTCTATTAGTCACCTTCGTTTGCCCATCAGTTTGTGGATGATGGGACGTACTAAAAAGTAACTTAGTACCAACTTTCCTCCACAAAGTGTTCCAAATGTAACTCAAAAACAAGGAATCCCTATCAGAAACAATAGTTTTACGAATAATATGCAAGCGAACCACTTCTTTAAAGTACAAATCAGGCACATTAGATGAATCATTGGTTTTATGACATGGCATAAAGTGAGCCATTTTTGAAAACCTATCCACCACCACTATAATGGATTCCTTCCCCCTTTGAGTTCTAGGAAAAGACATACTGAATTCCATTGACACCTCTTGCCAAGGACGAATAGGAACCGACAAAGGAGTGTAAACACCATGCTTGAAAGTTCTTTTTGTCATCCGACATGTAACACACTTGCCCACTATGTTGGTTACATCCCTAACATCTTTAGGCCAGAAGAAATGTTCTTAAACCATGTTCAAAGTTTTGGTAATGGAAAAATGACCAGCCAAACCACAACCATGAGCTTCACGAATCAGCAACTCCCGTATTGCATGTTTCGGGACACAAAGGTCATTGCCTTTTGATGCCTTTATGGGCTTGATTAAGTGAGTGGGGCTGTTTTTAGGTAAAAAGCTAGAATAACAACCATAAATGATAGGTGTATGGGAAGAAATGGATAGATTAGTAACAAATCAAGACCTA
The DNA here is from genome assembly GCF_002870075.4 of Lactuca sativa. NCBI lineage: Eukaryota > Viridiplantae > Streptophyta > Magnoliopsida > Asterales > Asteraceae > Lactuca > Lactuca sativa. The sequence continues at coordinate 277,507,489 of NC_056626.2, forward strand.
CTAAGTTGTATACTCGTGAAAACTATCCAAGACATAATATTTGTTTGAATGCGTATCAAGTCAAGAACACATCTCGACTATGACAAGTAGTGAACTATAACTATAGTTCAAAGTGAACAAAGGTTAGTCTGATTAAAATTTCATCTATCTCTTTTTTCCATGCATAATTGGCTTATATGAAGCCTTTATAACAAAGTTGGTGGTTACTAGCCACCCAACCAACTACTCAGTAAAACTAATAATGGAAATTAAAGAAACTCATGAAACCACACAAAAAAACGTCTGACACACTAATGAATGAAAAAAGTGTCCATGCTCCATTAAGGAGCAAAAAGAAGCATTAAAGTGTAATCCAAATCCACCAAAGAGTATCAACAATGGCTAGAAGGCTTGACGAAGCAAAAAGTAACAGTTTTGAGCACTTATTAAAACTTTAAAATGTTGCCCTAGCCTTCATGCGACCCTAATTTAATACGTAGGTTACCATGCACAACCCAACCATTGAGTACAAACCACCTTCTAGCCTACTAGTAATCACTAATTCATCACATTTTTCGGCTTTTCATGAGCCATGCATGGATCCTCCCCTCCCTCTTTGAAAGGAAATGACCTTAATTCATCAAGGCCATCCTCAACAAGATACGGTGAAAGGTCTCCCACATTAAAGGTAGCATGCACTCCATGGTCTCGTCCCAGATCAACCTTATAAGTATTATCATTGACATGTGTCACTACTTTGTAAGGACCTTCAGCTCTTGGCATCAACTTTTGTTCTTCCTTTTGTTAGCAAAACGTTCTTTCCTCATATGCGCCTAAACCACATCACCATCTTGTAAGACACGTGGTTTCCTATGCATGTTGGAATTCTGTTTGTACACGTCATACACAGCTTCAATCTTCACACAAACTTGTTGGTGTAGTTACATCATGGCCTTCAAATTGTCATTTGCATCCTTGTGAACCAATTCACCATTTGGAAATGGAATGAAATACAAAGGCTTGTAAGGATTCACACCATACACCACTTACGTAGGCTTATAAGGACCTTCAGCTTTTGGCATCAACTTTTGTTTGGAAAACGTTCTTTCCTCATATGCACCAACACCAAACCACCATCTTGAAAGACACGAGGCTTCCTATACATGTTGGAATTCTGTTTGTACACGTCAATCACGGCTTCAATCTTCACACGAGCTTGTTGGTGTAGTTTCGTCATGGCCTTCAACTTGTCATTAGCATCCTTGTGAACCAATTCATCGTTTGGAAATGGAATAATATACAAAGGCTCGTATGGATTCACACCATACACCACTTACAAAGGCTTGTAAGGACCTTCAGCTCTTGGCATCAACTCTTGTTCTTCCTTTTGTTAGGAAAATGTTCTTTCCTCATATGCACCTAAACCAAGTCACCATCTTGAAAGACATGTGGTTTCTTATGCATGTTGGAATTCTATTTGTACACGTCATTCATGGCTTCAATCTTCACAAGAACTTGTTGGTGTAGTTTCATCATGGCCTTTAACTTGTCATTAGCATCCCTGTGAACCAATTCATCGTTTGGAAATGGAATCAAATATAAAGGCTTGTAAGGATTCACACCATACATCACTTATAAAGGACAGTGACCTGTAGCATAAGTAGGAGAACGATTACAGGCAAACTCAGCATGTGCAAGTTTGATGTCCAACTGTTTTTGAGTTTTGCTAACCAACCCCCTCAACAACATACCCAAAGTTCTATTAGTCACCTTTGTTTGCCCATCAATTTGTGGATGATGGGACGTACTAAAAAGTAACTTAGTACCAACTTTCCTCCACAAAGTGTTCCAAATGTAACTCAAAAACAAGGAATCCCTATCAGAAACAATAGTTTTACGAATAATATGCAAGCGAACCACTTCTTTAAAGTACAAATCAGACACATTAGATGAATCATTGGTTTTATGACATGGCATAAAGTGAGCCATTTTTGAAAACCTATCCACCACCACTATAATGGATTCCTTCCCCCTTTGAGTTATAGGAAAAGACATACTGAATTCCATTGACACCTTTTGCCAAGGACGAATAGGAACCGACAAAGGAGTGTAAACTCCATGCTTGAAAGTTCTTTTCGTCATCCGACATGTAACCCACTTGCCCACTATGTTGGTTACATCCCTAACATCTTTAGGCCAGAAGAAATATTCTTAAAGCATGTTCAAAGGTTTGATAATGGAAAAATGACCCGCCAAACCACAACCATGAGCTTCACGAATCAGCAACTCCCGTATTGCATGTTTAGGGACACAAAGGTCATTGCCTTTTGATGCCTTTATGGGCTTGATTAAGTGAATGGGGTTGTTTTAGGTAATTTAAGCTAGAATAACAACCACAAATGATAGGTGTATGGGAAGAAATGGATAGATTAGTAACAAATCAAGACCTACTAAGTTGTATACTCGTGAAAACTTTCCAAGACATAATATTTGTTTGAATGCGTATCAAGTCAAGAACACATCTCGACTATGACAAGTAGTGAACTATAACTATAGTTCAAAGTAAACAAAGGTTAGTTTGATTAAAATTTCATCTATCTCTTTTTTCCATGCATAATTGGCTTATATGAAGCCTTTATAACAAAGTTGGTGGTTACTAGCCACCCAACCAACTACTCAGTAAAACTAATAATGGAAATTAAAGAAACTCATGAAACCACACAAAAAAACGTCTGACACACTAATGAATGAAAAAAGTGTCCATGCTCCATTAAGGAGCAAAAAAAGCATTAAAGTGTAATCCAAATCCACCAAAGAGTATCAACAATGGCTAGAAGGCTTGATGAAGGAAAAAGTAAAAGTTTTGAGCACTTATTAAGCCTTTAAAATGTTGCCCTAGCCTTCATGCGACCCTAATTTAATACGTAGGTTACCATGCACAACCCAACCATTGAGTACAAATCACCTTCTAGCCTACTAGTAATCACTAATCCATCACCTTTTTCGGCTTTTCATGAGCCATGCATGGATCCTCCCCTCCCTCTTTGAAAGGATATGACCTTAATTCATCAAGGCCATCCTCAACAAGATACGGTGAAAGGTATCCCACATTAAAGGTAGCATGCACTCCATGGTCTCGTCCCAGATCAACCTTATAAGTATTATCATTGACATGTGTCACCACTTTGTAAGGACCTTTAGCTCTTGGCATCAACTTTTGTTCTTCCTTTTGTTAGCAAAACGTTCTTTCCTCATATGCACCTAAACCACGTCACCATCTTGTAAGACACATGGTTTCCTATGCATGTTGGAATTCTGTTTGTACACGTCATTCACAGCTTCAATCTTCACACAAACTTGTTGGTGTAGTTACATCATGGCCTTCAAATTGTCATTTGCATCCTTGTGAACGAATTCACCATTTGGAAATGGAATGAAATACAAAGGCTTGTAAGGATTCACACCATACACCACTTACGTAGGCTTATAAGGACCTTCAACTTTTGGCATCAACTTTTGTTTGGAAAACGTTCTTTCCTCATATGCACCTAAACCAAGTCACCATCTTGAAAGACACGAGGTTTCATATACATGTTGGAATTCTGATTGTACACGTCATTCATGGCTTCAATCTTCAAACGAGCTTGTTGGTGTAGTTTCGTCATGGCCTTTAACTTGTCATTAGCATCCTTGTGAACCAATAGATTAGATAAGATATATATTCAAAACCACTGGAATACCATCTAGTACTGAACTGTTCTAACTAGACCAAGTAAATAAACGGATAAGTCAACTATACTTATAAGAAAATACAGGATTTTCTTGGATAACAAACTTTTTTGGAGAACCAAAGGAAAACATGATCTTTTTACATAAACAAAGAGCTTATGAACTCACCAGCTTTATGCTGATTTTTAAACTGCTTGTGTTCTCAGGTTCTCCTTAGACAGGTATCTCGCGTCCTTTTGCAGAAGACGGAACAGATGGGAGTCACGTCTAACTTTTGTTTAAAACTTATGTATCTACGAAACTTGTAATACTTTACTTTTCCACTTTCAAACAAATGTAATAAATTTATGTAATGTAATGTTTCGTGTTTACTATGCTTACTATGTACATTGGTTGTGATACTTTACATGACGTCCTCCGCCCCAGAACGTTTCCGCCATCGGTTTTAGGGTGTGACATCGTATCAGAGCCCTTGTTTATAGTGAACTAGTATACCAAACCTTACGTGGTATAAGACTATAAACATTAAGGGGCCTAAGTGCTCTGAACTAAAAGTATACTTTAAAATATAAGTATTTTCAAAAGTATACAAGTATACCTAACCGTCGAGATTCGTAACTACAAGTAGAACAAAACATAAGTAAATGGGTGTTGTACACTGCGGTTAAACCTTGGCAGTTATGTAGTCGTGTCTAGGATAAATATAGCCTGATCAACTATATTCATTCGAGACACGGCCAACATGTGTCTGGGGGTGACTGTGGTGTTCAACATGCCTAAAACTTACCCAATCCCCAAACAACGAGCCATCGTCGTAACAAAGCGTGAAATACTATGGGAGTATTTCTAGATCCAACTTGGTTGTAGAAAACCCTCATTCAAGTGTTGCCTCTTGATTATTCTTTTAGTAATAATATATCTGTCTTGATTATTTATTCCTACTTTATTGCTTAATAGAATTCTATGTCTGTCATAAAGAGATATCCCTTGTTTCATATCTCCTGATTTAATTCAGAGGATTTACTATCCTCTTTTCCTAATCATTTTAGATCGAAATGTCTCCAAAGAAAGGACCCAGCTCAAAGAACAACAACCCTCCGTCACCACCTCCTTCTCAATTCGACCCTGTGATGTTCCAGTTGGTTGTTTCTGCCGCAGTGACGGCTACAATGAAGCTATTGTACCCTGACAGGTTCGATGGACCAAGATATAACCCCTACCCCTAAAACCATGAAAATGTTCAGGAGCATCAGAATGAGCGTAATGAGAGTAATAAGGTTATCTGGAAAAAGTGAAAGGGTCAGAGTTCACAAAGACCCTCCAAGAGGCATGAAACTATGGCAATTCAAGCTGCCACTACTCCTGTTGCTGTGTCTACAGTTCAAGCGCTTACCACTAGGTATGCGGGTAACCTCCCTTGGTGCAACAAGTGCAAATATCACCATTATACCCCTGGCCCATGCCTCGAGATAATCTGCAAAAGATGTGGCAAAAAAGGCCACACCGCTCGAAACTGCAAAAGACCAGCCCAACTAGTCAATCGAGCTTCCGGATCAAGTACCGAACAGGCCTACTTTAAGTGCGGTGAAATCGGGCATTTCAAGCGAAACTGCCCAAAAACAGCAACCACCAACCACGCCAACAACGTTGGGATAGCTCTGGCTATAAAGTCGGAAGAGGCAACCGCTGATTCCACCTCCGTCGCGGGTACGTTTCTTCTCGACAATTCTTATGCCTGCATCCTTTTAGAACCTAGTGTCACGGAAGTTTTATTAGTCATTATTCTAGTATCTTCGTAAACATAGTCCTCGTCTAATAACCGAAACATTTACCGTCGAGATGGTTAAGGTGAGAATGAGTGCACTAACGAATTATTCCTAAACTGTACCCTTACCTTGCGTAATCATTCTTTCCTCGTTAACCTAATGTCAGTTTCAATAAAGAACTTTGATGTTATCATTGGCATGTATCGGTTGAATCCCAATCATGCTGATACCCTTAGTATTGAAAAGGCCATCTGTCCCGATTTCCTCTCTGGTCAAACCCTCATGATCTACAACAATAAATTCAGTTCCAACCTTCATATCATTTCGTGCATCTAAAAATCAAAAGGTTTTCCCGAAAGGAATGTCATGTATTCCCAGACTATGAAACCAACGAGAAACAGAACGTCAAAAACCTTGAAAGCATCCCCAAAGTCTGCAATTTTCTTGATGTCTTTTCCGAAGAGCTCACAGGAATTCCCTTCAGACATCAAGTAGAGTTTTGCATCGACCCAATTCCCGGAGCAAACCCTATATAACCAAATCCCAGCATCGATAGGCTCCAGCAGAAATGCAGAAGTTACCCAGTTAGCTTCGAGTTCACGAGAGTGATGTTTCCAAAACAGCATTCAGAATTCGATATAGTCACTACAAAGATGTAGTGATACCCTTCGGTCTAACCATTTTCTTTGGCCATGTAGTAATCGAAGAAAGCATGTTACATTCTGAAAACTCGTATCCCAAGGTGCATAGAACTTTTCGAAATCCTCATTAGGATCGATCCTGTAGCATACAAACTCCGACTACCCTCAGAACTTAGTAGTATCCATCCTGTCTTCCTCGTCTCAAATCTTCAGAAGTGCCTGCCCAACGAAACCCTAGTAATTCCGAAATCAACGAAAGTCTGAACCTCCATGGAAGAACAAATTGAGAACATAGATCAAGAGGTTAAACGTATGAAACAAGACATATCCCGATAAGTGAACGGTACCCCGAAATGCCATGTGAGAATCCGAATTCACTTGGAAGCGTGATGATCCCATAGGACAGAAGTATCCGTATTCTCTTTTCAAATCTGCGAGTCGCATCTAAAGTTTGAATTTCGGGACGAAATTCCCTCTAACGGGGGGATAATGTGACAACTCGAAGTTCGTTCCGTCATCATAACCCGGTTCCATTAGTAAAGTCGTCATGTTCCAAAATTTTCCGTTAACTTTGTTTTAATTTAATTTATTTGCAACTTCTATTTAAAGTTCATAAGTTTTGGGATACATTTTAATTCATTAAAATATTTTCTATTTTCATTTAGAAAATATTTAGTTTCATCTAAGTCATAATTACGGTAAATTAATCGGGTGCAACCAAAAGCCCCACTTATCAGTAGTATCGGGTAGAATTCCACCATATCCTAAACCTTGAACATATATAAAGTTGAGAGAGCCTCATTTGAAGCCTTTCCACTCTCTCTACTCTCTCTCTACTTTCTCTCTCTAGAAATCGAAATCAAGCCAAAAATCATCCAAAACAAGCTCCAAATCATCAAGGTAACTATCCTAACTCCTAGTATAACCCCTTTGTCCTTCAAATTCGTGGATTATATGAGGAATAGAACCATAAACATGTGTTTACGGTCCTGGAACCTCCTTAGGCCGTGAACACATGTAATGGGGGGGGGGGGGGGTTGAGCCTTAAAACCCTCCCAAACCTCATTTGGAGCCTAGATATGACCTAAGGACTTGCATACATGGATTTAGAACACCTTAAACTCTTCATTTAGGGCATGAACATGAGTTTACGGCCCAAGCACATACTTGGACCGTAAACACCTATTCTTGGGGAGTAAACTCAATTTAAGGTGTTAGTTTGCCCCTAAACACCTCCAACAAGCTTCCATGAGAGTATAGAACCCAATAATCCTTCAAGAAATGCACCAAAACTTACACAAATGGGACAAACTTGAGCTTACGGTCCAAGAACATTATTAGACCGTAAACTCATCTCCTTAGACCTTAAACTCATCCAATGGGTGTTAAAGTGCCCTTAACACCTTGTATGGTTTAGAAATGGGTCTAGATCTTAGTATGCTTAACTTTCAACCACTAAAACTCATGAATCATGGACAAACATGAGTTTAAGGTAGTAAACTCGTGTTTAAGGTAGTAAACTTCCGAAGAACATCTTCATAGACCGTAAACTCTTATCCAAGGTCATTTAGAGTCCCAATCACTTCCTAAGCCATGGAATCAACCCTAGAACCTTTCCGTGTGCATTGTATGACCATTTGGCATCCAAGAACCCACCACCCATGAGTTTACGGCCGTAAACTCATGGGGATATGGTCAATGGACCGTGAACTCCTCAAGGAGTTTACTCTTCAAGAGTAAACTCCATATCTAGGTCCTACACATCCATAGATGCCCCCGGGTGACTCCGAACACTTGAATTGAAGTTTTTCACGCCTCAAAGTGTATAATCATATCTAATTAGTGATTTAAAGTCTAATTAGATACATTTGTATCTCATTTCATATTTCATAGGATCCTCGCGCGTTATCAAGCCCTGATCCGACACATAGCATCCTAGACAACACGTTCTTCGACTGGTGAGTTCATACCCCTACCCTTTTTCCGTGTTTTCAATGTTTTCAGGGTGAATACAAGCAAACTATAAATGTTTTCAAAACCTAAAACTGATGTGTTTCTATAAATATTTGGCTAACTTTTAGATATCTTTACCCGTTTATGTATTAAGCTGAGCATAAAGGATGTTTTATCGATTATAACTACATGGATTTCAGTAAAGGAAACAATCAAATCAATCAAATTATTATGGGAATAATTTGGGATCTTTAGTTCCTATTTAACAAGCAAAGATTTATGTAAAGTTATTAGATAAACTATGTCTGATTCAGTTTATCTCTATTTAATTTAGAATATATTGCCAGATAATTCCATTGTGTTTAACTGTTTTCACTGTATATTGTTTCTATATGATTAGTATGTTGATAACGTCTGAGAACACCGTGAATAAATTAAATACTAGCTTGTGAGATTCGTCAATACCCTTTGGGTTATCAGTAAATCCTCCCCAGAAGTGTAACCAGAGTCTCCTGGAGGGAGAGCGTGGAATTTGTGAATAGATCTATTCGGGACTGACAATCCTACACCTAAACTGCTAGCTACAGTTAGGCGGGCACGCCTGGGGTGACAAATTTTGGATATCATCCGACGTCTGACAAACGTCAAGGAGGTCTCGGTGTCGCATCAGCATGGTTACCCGACTGACAATACGTATTAATATAAGTTTATTCACGGATTTTATTTTCATATCTATCTTTGATCTATTGAAATTATATCTAGTACTAGATGGTATTCCTAGTGGTTTTGAATCTATATCTTATATATATATATATATATATATATATATATATATATATATATATATATATATATATATATATATATTTATAAGTAGGAGAACGATTACAGGAAAACTCATCATGTGCAAGTTTGATGTCCAACTATTTTTGAGTTTTGCTAACCAACCCCCTCAACAGCGTACCCAAAGTTCTATTATTCACCTTCGTTTGCACATCAATTTGTGGATGATGGGACATACTAAAAAGTAAATTAGTAAGAACTTTTCTCTACAAAGTGTTCCAAAAGTAACTCAAAAGCATGTAATCCCTATCAGAAACAATAGTTTTAGGAATATTATGCAAGCGAACCACCTCTTTAAAGTACAAATCAGACAGATTAGATGCATCATTGGTTTTATGATATGGCACAAAGTGAGCCATTTTTGAAAACCTATCCACCAGCACTAAAATGGAATCATTTCCCCTTTCAGTTCTAGGCAAAACAATACTTCCTCATTGGTAGGTCTATAATTACAGAGTGTATACTTACAAGGTTTTATATATTAAAGATCTTATAGACTCAGAATGTGTGGTTTCGCTTTACTTCCTTTTCCTTGTTTGGATGTGGATATAGAGTAGTATCATATATTTGAAGGTCTATTAAATCCGATACATATATAATTTGTATGCACTATGTAATTCTAGAAGGACCCAATAAGGATCACTATTTAAAAATGTTTAATTAACTTTTTAAGACTCTTTAGACATTTCCGTTCTCGTATAAACCATTTGGATAGATGTGGTCACTTCAGCAATCAGCAGAGAAGTCAACAAGGACTCAGAAGAGATTCATTGGGAGGATTTCCGAGTAGGAAACCGATGAACACTAAAGAAACAATAGAAATCACCCTGTGCCTTTACCTTATTAGGGACATTGGTGAGAAGTTCGCCTGAACTTCCAAGATTCAAACTTTCCCTTATGAAGTAATGGGGATCAGTGTCGGAATCGGAAGTAAGACGGCATGGAAATTCAATATACTTACGAAGGAGAAGGACACTGCATAGGTTCCAGGAGGGATCCCAGAGTAGCACAAAGAACTGAGGGAAGCCACGCATGAAACGTGGGAAGTGTTTGTATACCCAATGTGTCACCTTAACAAATTAATAAATTAATACAACCTGGTGAGTTAGTGATTACACTACTTACATTGTGTGTTAGGCTTATCGCCTTTTTCCGTAATGGAAAATATCATTAAATCGGATCACGAAATCTCATTTGAGAGTGATTATTTCTAAAAATTCATAAGTCTTTCCTATGTAGTCTCCGTTCTAAATTGCTTCCAAATCTTTTCCTAGTTGGAGAGTGATACTCACCAATCTAAAGATAACTTAGTTCGAGCGACACCTGGTTCATGACCTTTTTTAAAAACTTACTTCTACCCTTTTACCAGGACTGCATCATAGGGATGTAGGTTGAAACTTTGAGAACCATATACTGAGACACGGAGAAATTTATATGTGCATATAAATAATTAGAATACATCTAGAAGCAACCATCATCGCTCAAAAACTTGTTCCTCATCGTGTAACAGCATCATACCTCCGAAGAAACATAACCAACCCACCGGCAAAACACCAATACTTCAGATAGACTCAGATAACAAAGTACTGCAACAAGTGCCTGCTTGTAAAGACACACCGAACCTCAACCCTAAGAGTAACAAACGACAGTTCTGGGATAAAAGGAAGTGCAAATCATCTCAAATGATGAACAAGAGACAACACCTGGTGGCAACCTCTGCAGCCACGACATCTACTGCTTCTACTACCATTCCTATTGCTACCCCAAACAAGGCAGTATGTCGGGAACCTACCCCTATGCAAGAAGTGCAACTTCCATCACCTAGGAGTCTGCCGAGTGTTGCACTGCATGAATTGCAACAAGAAGGGGCACACTACCCGTTTCTGCAGAATTCCAAACAAGCACATCACTTCAACCACCAATGTTGGGATCAGTCCAATATGTCACCTATGTGGTGAAATAGGACATTTCAAGAGGGACTGTCCAACAAAAGGAAATGATAAAGGCGCAGGAGTAGTTTAACCTCGGATCATAAAGAAGTGTCGGAGAACCCTCTAGAAATTTTGGTATGCTCCCTAACTTTAACAACCAACTATAAATACTCCCTCGTTAAAACAAAATTTGCAGCACAATTATAAACCTCAAAAACCCTGTCAGGTAAAGCTATGATGGCCTAGTTTATACGTTAGGGTCATTGATAATTAAGATTTGTAGAACTCGAGTGAGTGATGCAGTCTCATTTCCTGTTCTTAGTTTGGTTGTGGATTTAGGGCGGAGTCACTCAGTCAACGGTCTTTCCAATCTTAATTATACATGACAGGTGTATACAAGGCGGCTATAGAGAGGCCTTGTGGGAATCATTCCCCTAGAAGTACATTACTCAAAATCATCAGGGCTCTCAAATTGTTAGCGCTCGTTATTTTCGATTCTAAAAATCACGGTGGTAATACCATGCGACGAAACCGGGAGCACTGAATTCTTATGTGCTTGATATAACACATCTTCCTGATAATCATTTCTTCCATATCGACTCGATATCTATTATATCGAGAAATTTTGACATCATCATCTGTCATGGTTTGGCACTCACTATGTAAAATGTCTGTGCTGAAAAGAACTTTCATTCTAATTAATGTCAAATAAAATTCTTCCAGTTAATAATGGCAAACCTATTACAACTCATTATGTCGCCTCTCACATCAAAACTTCAGAAGTACCCGAGTGAGGGGTACCACGTCTTGTTAGGCTACCCAATAGTCCATGGATTACGAATTTGAAATTCGTTATCATCCCGGTTAAGCCAATCTAGTAGCTAACACCCTTAGTCGGGAGGAGTAACTCAGATCATAGAGTCAAACCATCACTATGACCATCCATTCGCATCTGTCCATATGAATAAAGATGGCTCAGCAGGAAGCCTAGAAACCTAGAATTTTGTCAGGTGAAACTCGGAGAAGGATGGAAAAGAACTTAGAAGTCACAGGTGCGATCATACCAACACTAGTGCACCGGATACCATCAGAACTCTGTCATTAAGCGTGCATGGACAACGGAGCCTTATACCACATAGATTTGATCTAGACACCAAAGTTTTGTGACGTCAGAGACATGGTCATTAATGAAGCTCACGATACTCAACACTCCGTTCATCCAGATTCAGACGAGAAGTGTCTAGACCTCAAAAAGTTGTAGTAGTGGCTTGGCATGAGAGCAAAAGTATTGTTGCCTTATAGGTAAGGGTATTACGCACATCAAGGTTAAGGTCAGAATACTAAAACCCACAGAATTACCACCACGGTCGAAGACACCTGAGTAGAAGAGGCTGCAGATTGTGTTGTGCTTCATAATCCAGTTACCCAAGGCATCAGGTTGACACAATAGACAAGCTAGTGGAACATGTTTTCGAAAGATTAGTTAGACTGCTCGGTGTTCAAATGTCTGTTATCTCTGTTAGAGATAGTAGAATCACCTCCCGAAATTGTCAGTCACTTCAGAAAATCTCTGCGGGCTAGGCTAGTCAGGAGCATAGCCTACCATCAAGGAAACGACAAACGGAAGAAAAGAACGATTCGACCAATAGGGATTATGCTGAGAATGCATTTAACTGACTTTGCTAAAGTTTGGGATACCCAAATTGCCAAACTAGTCAAGTTCTTTACCACCCCGTCATTTGAAGTTGCTCCATTCGAAAACCCTCATTGGTCGTAAGTGCAAATCCCCTCTGTACTGGACTAAGGTAGGTACCACGCTACTAGTTAGATGTCAAATTCCAGACAACACCTTCGCTGATCTATAAACCCTTCAAGAAACTACCAAGTAGAAAGTGCAAATCCGAAAACGACCTAGAACTTCTAGAACCAATCAGAAAGGCTACGTCTTCAGTAAGAGAAAACCTTTGGAAACTCCAGGATGGTGATCACATCAAGTGATGGTCTCACCCTGGAAGGAAATTATGTTTTAGATAATGAGCATGCTAAATCCAAGGTACTTAGGACCATTTGAGATTCTCGATAGAATTGGTCCGACAGCTTACAGGTCCCGACTACTGAGGGAATTCAATAAATTTCACTCTACCCTCCCATGTCTATAAAATTGAAAAAGTGTTTATCCGGCGAAACTTTTATTATCCCACTTGATTAGGTCGATGTAAGCTAAAGCCTTGTCTTGGTAAAGAAATCTATAAAAATCCAGTTCAGTAAAAGGAGCCCTTGGAAACCCTATCCAGTGGAGTCCAACGAACGAAAATGAAACCGTACCCCTTGGTGAAAGTCTACGAAAGCGTATAACGAGGACTTGATCCCCCTAGAGATCAAGTGGATCAGATGGAACATGAGTATCCGTACCTTTCACCTCATCCATGTATATTCCTTAGAACTAAATTTCGGGATGAAATTCCCTTTAACGAGGGGATGATGTGATAACCCGAAATTTCTATCTTGTACAACCATTCAATTCAATCAAAGTCAGACTTTTTTCTGCTATCTTTTATCATTGTTTAGGGTCTGTTTGAGTGTTCTAAGTCTAGTGCATTCAAGGTTTGGGTTTAGGGAAGAGTTAGCTTAAGTTCATAGCAAAGCATTCAGGCCAAACACTCTTTCAAGAGGAGTGTACAGCCATACACATGGGTGTACCACCATACACCCTTCATGGCCGTGAACTCATACCCTTAACAATGATTTCTTTCAGTTTTCTTCATTTCCTCACATTCCCAACGCAAGAACCCGATTCTCTCTCAGCTATCATCAACTTTTCACCCTGATCTTCAAAATTATAAGTATTCCTTCCATTGATTAGTTGATACATGTCTTTAACTAGTGAAGATCCATGTTTTCATCCGTGAAACTTCCTATTTTGGTTAGATCTTCAAGTTTCACCAAGAACACCTACTAGTTCTTGGGTCGTGAACTCCTTAGAAGCCTTCAAAAGTGTGAGTATCTCTTCTATATTCTATTAGAGCATAAGAAACACTTGATTCCTAGCCTAAATCATCATCTAATGCATGAACATCAAGGGTGTACGGTCGTACACACCTCATGTAGTCGTAAACCCTTATTTAGTGCGTGATTAGGCCTCAAACTCATCTCATGTCCCAACATAGGATCATGAACACTTAGTGGATGCTAGTTAGAGCTATAAAAAAACTCTAGTCTTTCCATGAGTGTATGGTCGTACACCCCATGACCATACACTCATGTGGCCGTACACCACTTAGACCGTATACACCTTGGCTGTACACACTCTTGGGTGGCCGTAAACCCCTTTGATACAATCAAATGTGATTGTAACACATCAATATAAGTGTTTATTAGTCCCTAGGATTGTTTCCCTTCATGATTAGTTGTTATATACACTAATTACATAGATATATGTGTCATTATATGCTTAATAGGATCCGTTTGTGCTCAAGACTTCCCTTGGCATACCCATCATTTCATATCACGTCCTCAAGCAAATCATCCTCCTAAGGTGAGTTCATACCCCTACAATCAATCTTTTAACTGTTTTAAATGCTTTTTAGGGGGGATACAAGTTTAACACAATTATAAATTATGTTAGTATGAACATTTGTACACTGTTAATATTTCAAACTGTCATAAACTACTTTTAAACATTGACGTTTCTTTTAAACTCTTTAAAGCTCTCTTATTTTCAAAACAATATTCATGCATATATTAGTGTATAAACATAGTTTAGTGGACTTAGGACTAGTGTTAATAACCTTGACTCCTGTTCCTAGTTTGGTTGTGGGCATAGGGTAGGATTCACTAGTACGAGTGTCGATTAAAATATGTTTACATGCCAAATGCATACATGAATATTAAAGCTTACTTTCAAGTTATTCAAGTTAGATACGAAACAAACATACTAGTAAACGATAATAGGTATAGTTTAGAGAACATATACATATACAAGTACAGAGAATAGGGCTTAGATAATGAGTTTGCTCTTCAAGAGTAAACTCCTTAGGGAGTTTACGGCCCTAAGACCATGTCCACATGATTTCACGGCCGTGAACTCATGGATGATGGGTTTTAAGGTGCTCAAGGGTCAAATATCACATGGGAAATGTTGCTAGGATTTAATCTAAGGCATAGGAATGGATTTAACCACCAAAGAGACCATCAAAGGGAGTTTACGGACGTGAACTAGGAGTTTACGGTCGTAAGCTCCTAATTACCGTTTCTTTTCATGATTTGGTGGCCCTAGATTAATCATATGTGATTTGAACTTATTTTAGAAGCCATAGAATGGATTTAGGGCATCATTTGGCTAAGGTATAGGAGTTTATGGCCCAGAAACCTATCCTTGGGGGGTTTACGTCCGTAAGCTCCTATAGGAGTGGTTTTAATCAAGTTTAAGGCCCCTAAATCGATTGTGGTTGTTTCTAGACTTTAATCCAAGGCTTAGGAGGTGTTTAAATGACATTTTAACACCCTAAAAGGAGTTTACTGCCCATGATATGGAGTTTACAGCTCAAGCATGTTCTTGGGAAGTAAACTCATGTTTACTCCCCAAATGTTGAGTTCAAGGTGTTCCAAGTCCATTCCTTTAAGTCCTTAGGTCATTTCTAAGCTCCATAAGTGGTTTGAGAGGGTTTTTAGGCTCCAAAACTCATTTTATATGTGTTCACGGCCCATGAATGTTCCAGGGCCGTAAACACATGTTTATGGTCCTAAATCATACTTTAAACACAGATTTGGAAGCTGAAAAGATTGTACTACGAGTTAGGATGGTTACCTTGATGATTTAGGGCTTAAATTCAATGATTTTGGACCATGAATTGAGTTGTAGAGAGAGTGTAGTGAGAAAGGGTGCAAAAGCTTCAAATGGAAGCTTTTTGAATTTTATATATGGTTCAAGTTTTGGACACGGTGGAATTCTACCCGATACTGACGTTATACGATGCTTTTGGTCGCATCCGATTAAGTTGCCGTAACCTGATATGGTTGAGACTAAAAATTTTCCAATTATTAAATTGGGGCGTTATCATGAGTTTCTAATGTGTTTGGACACTCATTAAGTCATAATAAACGACTCAATTTAATGACTTAATTTAATAATGAAACGGAAACAATTTGAAAACGACGAATTTATTAACGGAACGGGTTACAATGACGGAAAGAATTTCAGGTTGTCACACATATATTAGTGTCTAAACATACTTTAGTGGACTTAGGACTAGTGTTAGTAACCTTGACTCCTGTTCATTGTTTGGTTTTGGGCTTAGGGTAGGATTCACTAGTTCGAGTGTCGATTAAAATACATTTACATGCCAAATGATACATGAATATTAAAGCTTACTTTCAAGTTATTCAAGTCAGATATGAAACAAACATACTAGTAAACTATAATAGGTATAGTTTAGAGAGCATATACATATACAAGTACAGAGAAGAGAACATATACATATACATATACAAGTACAGGGAAGAGAACATATACATATACATAGACATGTACAGAGAAGAGAACATATACATATTCATATACAAGTACAGAGAAGAGAACATATACATATACATATACAAGAACATAAGAGGACAAACTTACAATAACATATACATAATAACTAGCATGTGAGAAACTAATTCATGATATAGCAATTCAATTGTTGTATCATGTTTTGTAACCAGAGTCTCCTGGAGGGAGAGCGGGTATTGTGTGTAAAGATCTTTACGGGACAGACACTCCAACACCTCGACTGTTAGCTACAGTCACTGCCAACAAGGCCAAGGGGTGACAAATGTCACATCGTTTCGTCGCCAGAAGGTCGTCGTGTTTACAACAGTCAATCAACATTGTTACAACCATATCTTATTTCACCTTAATTTAACTAATTGGGTTATAAGGAAATTAGTGCTTCAGCAGTTATTTTAAACAACTATGCAGCACACTTCATTCTTCCAATACATTCAGGTCGTGATATACTCACATAGGAATGCATACTATTTTTCGTTTAAGAAAAGTTTTACAAACATGGAAAACCACATTTATACTATTATATGTACAAACACACATTTTACTTCATTATTGAAGAGAAACAAACATAACAAACCAGTTGAGTCTTGGTAGGAGACTACTTTCCATTTTAGTAGAAAATATAAGATTTTCTAGGTTGTAAACAAACATTTACATCAAAACATTTCAATCGTTTTCAATAAAGATAAGCAACCTTCATTAAATACTTATGAACTCACCAACATTATATGTTGATCCTCTCTTTCAAAATAACTTGTATTCTCAGAAATCCGGTAGACAGGTACACTCCCGGAGCTTTTGCGAAGACAGCCTAGTACCGATATGCATTCTTTGTTTTATTAGTATATCTACTTTTGATGTTGAGCACTTGATGTTTGAACTATGTAAAAACTTATACATTATTAATGCAATGGTTGTTGTACTTTGCTTACTATACTACATGTGTTGTGATACTTGACATGATGTCCTACACCCCCGAATGTTTCCGCCAATTCGGTTTGGGGGTGTGACAGTTACCAAGCACAACCCAACCATTGAGCCGAAACCACCTTCTATCCTACTAGTAATCACTAATCCATCACCTTTTAGGCTTTCATAATGCATGCATGGATCATCCCCTCCCATTTTCAAAGGATATGACCTCAATTAATCAAGGCCATCCTCAACAGGATACGATGAAAGGTTTCCCACATTAAAGGTAGCATGCACTCCATGGTCTCCTCCCAAATCAACCTTCTAAGCATTAATTGACATGTGACACCACTTTGTAAGGACCTTAAGCTCTTGGCATCAACTTTTGTTGGTCCTTTTGTTAGGAAAATGTTATTTCCTCATATACACCTAAACGAAGTCACCATCTTGAAAGACACATGGTTTCCTATGCATGTTGGAATTATGTTTGTACACCTCATTCACGGCTTCAATCTTCACATGAACTTGTTGGTGTAGTTTCGTCATGGCCTTCAACTTGTCATTAGCATCCTAGTGAACCAGTTCATCCTTTGGCAATGGAATCAAATCCAAAGTCATGTTAGGATTCACACCATACACCACTTCAAAAGGAGAGTGACCTGTAGCATAAGTAGGAGAACGATTATAGGCAAACTAACCATGAGCAAATTTGATGTCCAAATGTTTTTGAGTTTTGCTAACGAACCCCTCAACAACGTACCCAAAGTTCTATTAGTGACCTTTGTTTGCTCATCAGTTTGTGGATGATGGGATGTACTAAAAAGTAACTGAGTACCAACTTTCCTCCACAAAGTGTTCCAAAAGTAACTCAAAAACATGGAATCCCTATTACAAACAATAGTTTGAAGGAATAATATGCAAGCAAACCACCTCTTTAAAGTACAAATCAGACACATAAGACGCATCATTGGTTTTACGACATGGCACAGAGTGAGCAATTTTTGAAAACCTATCCACCACCACTTAATGGAATCCTCCCCCCTTTAAGTTCTAGGCAAAGCGATAATGAATTCCATTGACACATCTTCCTATGGACGAATAGGAGCCGACAAAGGAGTGTAAACACCATGAATGAAAGTTTTTTTCATCTTCTGACTTGTAATACATTTGCCCACTATGTTGGTTACATCCCCAAAATCTTAGGCCAAAAGAAGTGTTTCTAAAGCACTTCCAAAGTTTTGGTAATGGAAAAATCTAACAACCCGATATTTCAGGCCATTGTAATGACTGAAAGTCAAATATTATAATCTCTTTTCGAAGTAATAAAGATAGCATCAAAAATGAAATGTTCTAAAATCTCAATTTGAATGTACTAAGTGGTAGACATCGTAACAAGGTTTCCAAAAATATAAGGAACACTAAAATCCGAGTTATAACGAACAAGTTATGACCAATCGAAGATCCGCAACAAAACCACTAAAATACTGTTAAGCACAAAACGATAAATTTTAAATAAAATACTTTTTAGCTTTAGGTATCCAAATGAAAGTCATAGATATCATTAAACCGCAAACTTACATAAAATGAACGTCCAAATCTGACTTCGTATGAGGAAGTTGTGATCTTTCTAAGTTTCACATATAGCAGTAGACAGCTAAAAACTCGAAATGGAGATCGAGCAATTTTTATCCAACTTAACCTAAACGAGAATCGAAGATCTCGACAATGGTGATACAACGGTAAAAATACAGACGGAAACGGACATCGTATGAAGAAGTTATGGATTTTAAACGGACTTTTCCAGTCCCATCATGTTAAAGGTAAAATAATAAAAATAAATTCAAAAGTAGCCGACGAAGTCTAAATGAGAGTTGTAGGGTATTTTCTCACCTACACGTGGATATAAAGAACATTGAAACCGGAGCTCGTATGCAAAAGTTACGGATTTTACAAGATCGGGGCACAAGATCCGAGAGTGGTCCAAGAAGGAACGCAGGAAGGAACGCCCTGAGTTCTTCGACCAGAGCCATCCCATCATCCATAAGGTCCGATATACATAAGCAATGACCTCACAGGGGAACACCCTGCGTTCGTCGTGCCTCCCAGCACTATAAAAGGGAGGCTAGGGTACCGGGTTTGGTTGCTTTCCTCTCATCTCTTTCACCGTAAAACACCTCTCGAGTCCCTCTAAGCTACCTATAAGCCCTGGTATCACCGCTAGCACACGACACAAGTCCCGACGCCCCCAAGATCTCCGAGAAATCGACTTTCTCCAATCGAAGTAAGGCTCGAGTTTAGTCTCTCCTTCTTAAACCACCACTTCTACCAAGTGAGTTCATACCCCTATCACTATCCTTTCACATACTTTTTAAACGCTTTTAAGGGGGTGGGGGGATACAAGTAAACACATTTTTTGAACTCGTATGGAAATATCAATCTTTTGCTATACTTTACATGTAGTTATTATAACTATCAAATGCAGTTGTTAACATGCAAAATACTTCACAACACAACTATACCCTCTTGGGATACAATATGCTTTATTTATAAGTATACATAACATATCATGACAAGGGTAACCTTTTTCAACTATAACATTACGTGTATTTAAGAAAACACAACTCTTTATTGTGCCTTTGTTAACACTGTAGAAAGGGTAATCATTTTGGATATAAACATACACACTTTTGAATACGTGACTTAATTGTTATCTTGAATTGTAAAAAGATTTTTCATCATTTTACTCGTGAACTTGTTGTTAGCAATCATGTGAGGCAAATGGCTTCCTTTAGTATCAAATGAAAGTCCACTTCTATAACCAGAGTCTCCTAGAGGGAGAGCATGTATTTGTGTATAGATCTATACGGAGTTGATGACTCCGCACCCTGATGGTTAGCTACAGTACCCGGGGTGACAAATTTCAACATTGGTACTACCGTCTAGTATGGTTATGAGAGACTCGCACGCGGAAAACAAAGATTCATGTACGTAGTAATACGCTTCTCGAACAAAGCCATGGAATAGTATCTTTATGATTGTTTTTATATAAGTTGTTTGTATTAAGTAATCATAGTAGGATATTATTGTCACATTCAGGATCTGATTTAAACACATCTTCAGTGGATTTTATTATTTTAATAATAAACCTATACATCTTCATTTTAAGCATGGCATATTTGCTTACAAGTTACAGTCTTGGACATTTAAGACTGGTTTTCACTTTCAGGAAAATATAGTATTTTCCCGATACAATGCATTTTGCTCTTTACAACAATGATTCATAACATGTTTTATAAAGAAAATGTCAGATTTTCTGGAAAACATACACGAACTTTCAAATGGCATATATTTACTCAAATCTCTACTTATGAACTCACCAACTTAATTGTTGACACTTTTTTTGAAATAACTTGTATTCTCAGAGAATCGCTAAACCAAGTTAGCAAGTACTTTTAGGGATTAACGCTCGGGCGTTAGTAACATATTTTGGAACACCATATTGTATTTGGCTTTCAAACATCTAACACATACAATCATGTAAACTTTTCATATATATATATATATATATATATATATATATATATATATATATATATATATATATATATATATATATTATGTTGGTGTGTACTTTCTTTATTATTCAATTGTTATGGTACTGCACATGAAGTCCTCTGCCCTTGAATGTTTCTGCCGTTCAGGTTTGGGGGTGTGACAGATTGGTATCAGAGCATTGTTTATAATGAACTAAGTATTTCAAAACGATTTTTGATATACAACTATAAACACAACTGGGCAAAAACACTCTGACTAAGAGTTATACTTTTTAAAATGAATCTTTTACAAAAGTAAGCATGCATACATTACATATCAGGATCTATATCATAATGAAAGCAATATAGAAGTATTATAGATGAGTTGTGCACTACAGGTATGCCTTGGAACATGTAATTGGGACTGACTGTGATGAATATAGCCTGATCAACTATATTTGTCCGAGAGCCGACTAACATATGTCAGGGAATAGCTGCGGTGGACAACAAGTCTAAAACTTACCAAACACATAAATTTTAGAATCAAACATAACATTTAAAATACTATAGAAGTATTTTGTCAATACAATAGTTTAACCCTGATACTTAATTTACATGCTTTAGCTTTTAGACAACTCTTATATCCCTATTCTCATACAGAAACAAACGACCGGATTTCACTTTCCAGGAGACCCCTACTACCCGAACCAAGGTAACGGAGGATGGATTGAGGATGATCCAGAAGAAGATCCAGAGGAAATGGTGGACGAAGAAGAAGATGAGGAGGAGGAACCAATCGAGGAAGAGGAAGAGTCCGAGGGAACAAATACAAAACTAGTGGTGTACAACCCACTAGCCGTCCGACCTGCTGCTGTCAGGAGAGGTTATCAAGGACCAACTCCCATTTAGGGAAACCCCATTCACCACTAGAGCCAACTACAGGGAGTACGCCCTCCATACGGAATGTGCTGAGACTTTTACAACGTTAGCAATGGAGGTTCAGCTGACAGGGCACTCCCTATTATTGTGGACAAGATAGCTAACCAAAAGCTACCAGTCAAGGGTCTCAGCGATCCGGATTCGAGAAGTCAATGCAACGGCACAGAGTAACACTGTCGATATTCGTCGTCTGGACGGACTGCATGACAACACCCAAAACCACACCAGGGCACTCCAGAGCCAAATGAACGCAACCCCTGCTGAAATAAGGGACATGAGGGAGCAACAAGACATCCTTGAAAGGCAACTAATCGGAGCCAAACACTCAGATGCGGAGTCTAGTACTAAGCACAATACGTGCCGCACATAGTACTTGCACGACTCCTAAATTTTGTTATAGAATAGGATCTCGGCTAAATGTCTTACTTTCTTTAACTTCTGTATTGGAGACCTTTAGAAAGGTCAAATTTTCCTAACTCCATGATGTAACCCGATATATACATATAATGAAGTATTTACTTTGCGTGTTAATTCTTTGGACACCACTCAAATTCATAAGCTTATATATTATTATATAAACTATTATTATGGATCAAACTCAAATCACTGTTTTGGTTGAATCTAATACATGAAATGTTCCAAATAGCTAACTCATTAACACTCAATTTTCAATCATCAAAGACTTATTGTCTTTTATTATTATTTCTTTGGCAGCACAATGCCTCCTCGCAGATCTGCTCGCCACATAAACAACGCAGCACCGCCACCACCGCCACCACCTCCACAATATGATTTAGTCATGGTGCAGGCTGCTATCACCGCATCAGTAGTGGCTGCACTATCACAGATAAACTCTAACGGCGCTGGCAAGACCGGAAGTAGTACGAACCACCTAAAACAAGGCACTGGTCAGGGTCACATCAGGGAATGCACCTACAAAGAATTCTCAAACGCAAAGCCAAAAAGTTTAGCAGGTTTGGAGGATTCATTGCACTTATGCAATGGTCCAAAAAGACCGAGACGGTCTTCGAGATATGTTCATGCCAGGAAGCAAGTAAAGTCAAGTTCGCTGCTTTCAATTTTGCTGATCGGGCCCTCACCTGGTGGAAGGGCCATGTTAAGTCCTTATCTCTCCCAGTAGTTGCCAACGCCATGATCTGGGAGTACTTAAAAGCTCTAATGCTCGAATACTGCCCGATGGGCGAAATCCAAAAGCTAGAGCAGGAATTTTGGAACCTGAGAATGACTGGGTCTGATCTAGCTGCTTACACGGCTAAATTCAATGATTTGTCAGACTTATGCCCATGCATGGTTAACCCGGAGTCGAAGAAAGTGGAGAGATACATATGGGGATTGGCACCCCAGATCTAAGGACATGTCTTGGCTTCCAATCCAATCACGTTTGACAGTGCGAAGCGCTTGGCTCAACGGTTGATCGATCATGGTGTCAAACAGGGTACCATTGCAGCTGTTTATGAACCGCCAAAGGAGGTAGAGGACCAAAGGAGATCATAGAACAAGAGAGGGGGGCAAACCATACAAGAAAACCCCAAAAGACAATAGTTAGTAACAACCCATGCCGTTACTGTCCCTACCATCCCAAAAACAACAAAGTCGTACAATGGCAACCAACCTAAGTGCAATGGATGCAACTTCCATCACCACGGACCCTGCCGTGAAATGCAATGCACTAAGTGCAACAGGAGGGGACACATTGTCCGTTTCTGCAAAGAACCGACCCAACCGGCCGCTCCAACCATGAATGTCGGAGTAGGCCGTACCTGTTACGAGTGTGGGGCTGCGGGGGCAACAGGGCACTTCCAAAGGGACCGCTCGAAGGTGAACAACAGGAACGCTGGTGGAAGAGGCAGAGTATTCACAATGGGCTAGGAGGAAGCCGTTGCAGATCCCACTGTTGTTACGGGTACGTTTCTCCTCAATAACTCGTATGCATGAATTATTTTTGATAGTGGACTGGAAAGGAGTTTCATGAGCCATAGTTTTAAAAACCTACTTAAACAGGCACCCCAACCATTAAGCGAAACATTTATAGTAGAAATGGCTAAAGGAAAGACAAAAGGCGCTAAAGAAATATACATAAACTGTGCCCTAGCACTAAACAACAATTCTTTCCCAATCAACCTCATGCCAGTCTCAATAAAAAGTTGCAACGTTATCATAGGCATGGATTGGCTAAGTTCTCATCGTACGGAAATTTTATGTTACGAAAAGGTTATTCGCCTTAATCTGCCAGATGGCGAAACCCTTGTCATTTATGGCGATAAACCTAGTACCATTCTCCGTATTATCTCCTGCGTCAAAGCTCGAAAGTATATGTGCAAGGAATTTCATGCGTTCTTGGCACACGTTTTAGATGTGAAAAGGGGAGTTGAAGACATCAAGAGCATGCCTGATGTCTGTGATTTCTCGATGTCTTTCCCGAAGATCTTCTAGGAGTACCAACCTACAAGACAAGTTGAATTCAGAATCGACTTGATTCCTGAAGCTACCCCTGTAGCCAAGGCACCGTATCGTTTAGCCCTGGCTGAGATGCAGGAATTGTCCAGCCAGCTAAAATTCGACAATTTCTAGGCCTTGCTGGCTATTACCGCAGGTTCATACAAAACTTCTCCAGCATGGCAAAACCCCTTACCACTCTGAATCAGAAGGTTGTAACTTTCAACTGGGGAGAAAAGTAAGATGCTGTATTTCAAACGCTGAAGCAGGCCCTATGCACCGCACCCATTTTGTCTCTTCTAGAGGGGACAAAGGACTTTGTTGTATACTACGATGCAT